>NW_012267302.1:5961820-6014007 GCF_000151885.1 Dipodomys ordii
ACACACACACACACACACACACACACACACACACACACACACACACACACACACACACACACACACATACAATGAGAAGACAACAACTCTTTGAAATCCCACCAGAGATGTAAAGATTGAACCAAGCCATAAGGATCAGACAAATCTAAGCTGTGAGACACCCCACAAAGCAGCTAGCCTGTGGCCTTCAAAGCATCAAGGCCGTGAATGTCAAAGAAGGCCTAAGAACTACTCCTAACAGAAGGAGACCAAAGGAGACATGACAGCTCCATGCCATGCTTCACTCTGAACTATAGAAGACCTTCTTGAGACTGGTAAAGCTCTGTGGAATGAGATGATCACACAGGGATGACACTAATGTTTGTATTTCTGTTGTATAGAGCACCCTTGTTTCTAAAAACTACACAAACATACTTAAAGGAGTGATAACGTATAAAGCTGACAAATTAGTCTTAAAGGGTATTAGCAGGGGCAAGACTGCATACTTGCACACTTTCTGCACGTTTTTCAGTTTTAAAAAGTTTTTTAGCCAGGTGCTGGTGGCTCACGCTACTTAGAAGGCTGAGATCTGAGGGTCGCAGTTCAAAGCCAGCCCAGGCAGAAAAGTTCATGAGACTCTTATCTCTAATTAACCACCAGAAAACTGGAAGCGGTGCTGTGGCTCAAGTGGTAGAGCATTTGCCTTGAGCTGAAAAGCTCAGGGACAGAGCCCAGACCCTGAGTTTAAGTCCCACGACCCCCCAAAAAAAAGTTTTTCAAAGTCAGGTACCAGTGGCTCATGCTTGTAATCCTATATACTCAAGAGGCTGGGATCTGAGGATTGCAGTTCAAAGCCAGCCTGGATTGGAAAATCCATAAGACTCTTATCTCCAATTTAACCACAAAAAGCCAAAAGTAGAGCTGTGTGGCTCAAGGTGGTAGAGTGCTAGCCTTGAGAGAAAAAGCTCAGGGACAGCACTCAGGGCCTGAATTCAAGGACTGGTGCATATGCACACGCGAATGTGAGCATGCACATGCGTGCGTGGGCACATACACGCACGTGGGCACGCATGCACGTGCGCGCGCACACACACACACACTTTTCAGCTGAGCACCAGTGGCTCACACCTGTAATCCTAACTACTCAGATATGAGGACCATGGTTCAAAGCCATCCCAGGCAGAAAAGTCCATGAGACTCTTATCTCCAATGAATCTCCAAAAAAAAAAGCCAGAAGTAGAGCTGTAGCTTAAATGGTAGAGTGCTTTCCCTGAGCCAAAAAAATAAAAATCTCAGGAACAGTACCCAGGCCCTGAGTTCAAGCCCCAGGAATGGCACCAAAAAAAAAAAGAAAGTTTTCAATTTAAGTGAAAAGAAAGCAATGAGGACAATGCTGTGCTGACATACCAGCTTTAAGAGTACCCCAAGGCTCTGCTTTTGCTCAGGGATCAAAAACGCTCTGCTGGGGACTGACTATGCCTCTGTACTTGAGGGAACTTCATCTCTCCCAACCAGAAATCTCCCAGCATCCACAGACACAGCACCTATCATGAGCCAGAACAATTCAGACTGGGAGCTACAAAGAGAATGTGCAGTGTCACACACAGGAACCAATGCTCCAGCAAGCCACCACTCACGCCTCTGTGTAGATGAAGATGCTGTCTTGGGAACAGAAAGCACCAAGAGCCACAGGCCACACCCACTCTCAAATCACGCTGGTACAGCTAATATTTCCAAAATCTTTTTCCTCTTTATTTTTTTAAAATATCTTTGCCGGGCGCTGGTGGCTCACGCCTGTAATCCTAGCTACTCAGGAGGCTGAGATCTGAGGATCGCAGTTCAAAGCCAGCCCGGGCAGGAGAGACCGTGAGACTCCTATCTCCAATAAACCACCAGAAAACCGGAAGTGGCGCTGTAGCTCAAGTGGTAGAGCGCTCGCCTTGAGCCGAGAGCTGAGGGACAGCGCCCAGGCCCAGAGTTCAAGCCCCACGACCGACAAAAAAAAAAAAAAAAAAAATCTTTACAAAGGAGTCTCAATTCAACAGGTTATGAATACAATGAATCTTTTTTTTTGAATACAATGAATCTTGATCAATGTCAACCTACCATCATACTCTCCCATCTCCCCCAACACCCTCAAGTTATGTGGTTCATTTTGCACATAGGCACATGGACTATAATGACTACATTCCCTTGCCCTTCTGCTCTCCATTTCCCTTCTTTTTAATCTCACATGAGCCACACAGAGGAATGAGGTCTAGGTGCTTACACCTTAGCCTCAGTCAAACCCCTCTGCCACTCTCCACACAGTGTACCACCTCTGACCCCCCTCCTGGAAGCCCCTGGGATATTCGTGATGATGTGTAATGTGTGTAAAGATGTGACTACCACGGTTTCCATCGCTGACTGTGGCTTCCAGGAAGAAAAGGGCTGAGCCCTTGCTCCCCAATACCCTATGTCATTCACAAGGCAGGTATCCAGAAATACTTGCTCAAATGATCATGTGGGTGGCCACGGGCTACCCAGCCCTACCTGCTGCTGCTGGGCCCGGAGATCACCGATCTCCTTCTGGTCCTCCTCGTGGAGCCGCTTCATGTCCTCCCAGGACTGCTGTAGTAGGTTCCGCTCCCGCAGTAGCTGCCCATTCTCCCGCCTCAGCATGTCTACATCGTCCTTCAGCTGAGTCTGGTCACTCAGGAGCCGGCTGTGGAGTGTGCTAAAAGCCCCCCACAGACATACACACTGTCAGCACAGCTGGGCTCACACCCCCACCTCCACCTTGAGACCTCACTAACCCCTCCCGCCCAGCATCACCAATGAAGACGCAGACAAGACTCCACAGCAGCTTGGCCAGCAGCACTCAGAAGCAGGCCAAAATCAGCAAAAAGCCAACTTCCAAAAAGACTCAAACCACTTTTCTATTTGGTGATACTGAGGTTTGAACTCAGAGCCTCACACTTGTTTAGTTAGGCAATGTATTACTAATCCATGCCGCTCACACATTTTTGCACTAGTTAATTTAAGATAGGGTCTCAAGTTTTGACTATGCATATATTGAACCAATATTGATATTGAACCAATATCCGCCTATTTTATGCTTTCCTTGATAGCTAGGATAATAGGTACATACCACTAAACACAGTTTCTTCATCAAGAGGGAGTCTCACAAGAGGTTTCTTTTTCCTATCTAGGCTAACTTTGAACCTTGATCCTCCCTCGTAGCTAGGATTACAGGCATGAGCCACAGCTCACACCTGGTTTCAAATCACTTTTTAAAACCTTGTCACGCAGAGGTATCTCCCAAGGCACGGAAATTAGCCTTTACCTGGTAAAGGGCTGGTTCCTCCAAGTACTGGGAACTAGGCAAACATCAGCAGGTGGGAAGACAAAGACTGTCTGAAGGGCACCAGGAGACCTAAGGAGTGCATGGGCCATCTGCCTGTGCCACAGAAGCTGCAGCAAAGCCCCAGACAGAGGCCCAGAGGCCCAGCTCAGGTCTGCCTGAGCTCCTGCCTTATGTAATAAATCACTTTTCTACATATGTGCTTTGGAAGCTGGCAATTATTTTACATTAGAAAACCTGAGGTCCAGGGGCAATGGCTTGCTTGCTAAGAGCTATAGGCAGAACTAGAACCCAGGTTCCTGGCTTTACCAGAGACGAAGGGCAGATGGTAACTGTTCCATGGGTGCTAGGGCTGCCAGTAAGCAGGCATACTCACTGATAGAAGTCAGTCTCCTTGGCCACTTCCTCACACCTCTTCAACGCATTGGTGTGCTGGTTCTGCAGACTCTGCAGGTCAGACATGGCCCGCACACACTGGATTTTCAGCCTCTCATAGTCAGGATTTAGCCTGTGGTAGGGCCTGGTCCAGAGAGCAAAACACCCTCATGAACACAAACCCCAAGGTTCATGATGACTGAGGACTGTCCTAAATGTTCCCAGCCCCATGACTCCTACATCCTGGCCCCTTACATAACACAACCACATGGTACTATCTAAAATTTGGTTATCCTGGCCTCCTTTGACCAACAGGGGCAGGAGCCCTCTGATGGAGGAGCCTTGGTGTCTGAGGCCCCTGCCTGGGTCTAACAGTGATGAACAGGGGTCAACTTGTTCTCTAGAAGCTCCCAGGAGTCTGTGCCATAGGCCCAGCTCTACTAGAAATTTGTCTTCAGAACAAGGATTCTCAATCTTGAGTACACATTAAAATACCAATCCTTTACTGATTATGTTAGTATTCCAAGACGGTGGAGGTGCTGAGACCCAAACATAAGATTTTTTTTCCAAGTGGTTTGTTTTTGCAATGCTGAGAACTAAGCCCAGGGCTTCACACATGCTCAGCAAGTGTTCTACCACGGAGACAGAGCCCAGCCTAGGACTGCTTTATGAACTCCACAGGGGACTCCATGGTATAGCCAAGGTTAAGAATGGTCAAGTACAGTAGGAACCCCCCCAGACCTACAGCACTGTATCATCCAGGAATTTGTCAGACATGCAAGTTCTCAGGCCCGGCCAAAGGCCCCCACAATCACATGCCCTTGAGTAGGGAAGCATAATTGGCCCCTTGTGCTTCTACAAGTTTGCTGGAAGATTCTCTTCAGTGTGGAAGCCCCTTCTCTACAGAAAGGATCAGAAAACTTTTTTCCCCCCAGTCAAGGGCTAGTTAGCAAATACTTGGAGCTTTGCAGACTACACAAGTTATAAGTACTTTGACTTTGACTGCACAAGATACAGCCTTAGACAGCATGTAACAAATAAGCATGACAGGCTAATGTACCAGCTCATGTGCTCCTACATTCATGCTTACATGCATCCTGCCTTGGTGTCATCTGAGGGGCCTGTTCTCATTGAGATGGCCTCAGCAATCAGGCATCATCCTAAAGGCACAGACTAAAAACACACTGACTCTTATTGTTCCTAAGGCAGAGGTTAAATCTAAATGTTTGATTGAGGTCCCCTTACTGGACCTTTATCACTGTAGGAACTAAAGGAATAACAGCTCTGTGTCCTTCTTCCTCCTGCAGGAAGGCCTGTGGGTCAAGCAGGTACACAGACTCTCTCCCTGCCCACCCCATTGCCCTAGTATCTACCTCTAAAACCCAATAAATGGAGCAATGATTTTCTTTAAAACAAGGGTACTGGGTAGATTGCCCCTTCCTAAGAACACACATGGCAGAGAACAGTTAAAATGTTTACGGATCATAAAGAGCCCCTCTCAACAATGAGGCAGGCTGGGATCTTCTGGGAGGTAGTGGCAGATGTGCACACATGCCTAGGAATGGGACACAGCAGACAGGGGATCGAGGGGAGGCCCAGAGTGAGGGAGAGATGAGCCCAAGGCCTTCCACCCACCCAATGAGAAGCACCAAAGTAGGACCAGAGGCTTCCCACTGCTGCCAAGACCACCAGCCCATCACCCGCAAGGCTAGGATGCTGGTATCCGCTCTTTAGTCACAAGCACACCATGGTCAGGGTGATAGGGGGAAATACATACACTCTTCTCAAATCACCAAGTTACGTGACTTTCAAGGAAGCAGAACAAGCCTGTGTGCCCAGGTTTCAGGTTCTGTCTCTGAGGAGTAGTTTGGGACACACAGTTTGGTCACAGGGCTGCCCTGGGAATGCAGCCTGGCCCCTAGGAGCTAAGGGTAAGTGACTGGGGAGATGCATGGGCTACATGGAGCCAGGAGTCATTACTACCTCTTGTCGAAGGTTGTTCCATGGGTCGCAAAGGCCAGGCGCTTGCGCAGTTCATTCCTCTCACGAGTCATCAGTCGCAGCTGAATGGAGAGGTTCTCCACCTTTTCGTTCACCTGGCGGTCGGTGAGGAGGGGTGGCGGCGACGGTGCCTTCCCAGTGGTACCTGTGGGCAGGTAACTGTAAGTGAACTTGGGTTGGGACGGTGTTCACATGGTGCCAGTACTATTCTGAGCCCCTCATTCTGTGATAGAGGTGGGCTCTCAGGGAGCCCCCTTTCACAGGTGAGAACACAGAGAGCCAGAGGTGGGGCTGCAACCTGAGTCCAGAACCATCAGCCTTTGGCTGAGGACCCCGAGGACACCCACAATCTCCCTTACCTGGCTCTAACACCTCTGGGAATGATTTAGGGCCCTCATCTTTGCATCCTGGCCTAGTGTAGACACGCTCGCTGTCACCCAGCCCAGGACATGTGGCACATGAGGCAGGAGGGATTACTGGGAGCCCTGAGGAAGAGGGGACACTTGGAACCCAGTGAAGCCACCAGTGTCCAGGACAGCTGCCCAGAAGCTGGGGCCCACAGGTCAGGTCCCCATCCTTCCCTATCATGACTAGAAGCTTGGCTCAAGATGATGCAACAGTCCTACTGACTTGGGGACTTATCCAAACCACTCTAACTATATCAGCTTGGAGGAGGCTGCCAGCTCACAGCTAAGCCAAATATGATGGAACACATGTAAGCCCTGGGCTTACCTCTGACTGCCCAGCCTACCCCAGGCTCTCAAGCACCTGTCCCCAGCACCACAAGCACCTAAAGAGAGTACTGTGTGTTCCTTATGGTTTTACAAAACATTATTGCCACTCCCATCTCTGGGAAGAATGAAACGCATACAGCCACTCAAATGTCCCAGAGAAGAGACTAATCAATGGTGGCTTTATAGCCAGTCCAGTCAATGGGTCCATCTGACAGCCAGGCGTGGTTATTCACACCTGTAATCCCAGCTACTTGAGAGGCAGAGGCGAGAGGATTGTGAATTAAGAGGCCAGCCTGGAGTCAGAACGAAAGTTCTAGAGGCATATGGCTCAAGTACGGCTGGCGTGCTCGAGACCCTGGCATATTCAATCCCCAGACTGCAAAAGAAGTCCACCTAGGGCTGGGAATGTGGCTCACTGGTAGAGAGAGTACTTATCTAGCAAGCATGAAGCCCTTGGTCCAATTCCTCAGTACCACATAAACAGAAAAAGCCAGAAGTGGTACTGTGCCCAGGCCCTGAGTTCAAGCCCCAGGAAAAAAAAAATTCCACCTGACATCTCACCTCTGCCTTGGGAAACCTGTCAGAGGAGCTCATGGCAGTCATCTTCCTCCGGGGGGCTTAACCACCTGGGGACACAGTACCTGTTTTCTTTTTTTTTTTGGCGGTTGTGGGGCTTGAACTCTGGGCCTGGGCGCTTGTCCCTCAGCTCTTCAGCTCAAGGCGAGCGCTCTACCACTTGAGCTACAGCGCCACTTCCGGTTTTCTAGTGGTTTATTGGAGATAGGAGTCTCACGGTCTCTCCTGCCGGGGCTGGCTTTGAACCGCGATCCTCAGATCTCAGCCTCCTGAGTAGCTAGGATTACAGGCGTGAGCCACTGGCGCCTGGCTACAGTACCTGTTTTCTTAGTAGGCCCTGGGCATGCAAGGGTATGTCTGTGGCATCCTGATCACCTGTCTTCTGCTGGTCCTCATTGGCTGCTGGCTTGGGTAAACAAAGCTAAGTGTCAGTTCCTCCCTTGGCTTCAGGGACAAAAGCTGGGCCTTGTATCTTCTAGGAGAACCAGGGAGGACAAGGAATTCAACACCCTAGTGGAGTTGGGCGGGGGTGGGGAGTTGAAGTTATGTTCCCCAGCCAAGTTTCTAAGCTTCTTGATCTGAGGACCATTATACATTCTTAAAAATTACTGACAACTTCTAAAGGCTTTTCAAGATATTTTTCATTTGTTTCACTTTGTTTGGTTGAAACAGAATCTTAGTAGTCCAGACTGGCCTGAAATGCATCAGCCTCCCAAGTACTGGGATTACTGGAGTGCACCACCATTCCTGTCTCCTGCTTTTTAAAATACGCACTGTATCTACCCAAGAATTACATACGAGATTAGGGATGACAATCAAGAATTTTTAGCCAGGCACTGGTGGCTCATACCTGTAATCCTAGCTATTTAGGAGGCTGAGATCTAAAACTTGTGGTTCAAAGAAAACCCAGGCAGGAAAGTCCATGAGACTCTTATCTCCAATTAAACACCAGAAAACTAAAGTAGAACTGTCACTCAAAGTGGTAGAGTTCTAGTCTTGAGCAGAAAGAGCTCAGGGATAGCACCCAAGCCCTGAGTTCAAGCTCCACAACCAACCAAAAATAATAATAATAATCATTTTAAAATATTTAATAGTGCATTCTAGTACTGACACTTGAACTCAGGACTCAAGCTCTCTCTTGGCTTTTTGTATTTAAGTCTGGTGCTCTAACACTTGAGCCACAACTCTACTTCCACACTGGCTTTTTGCTAGTTAACTGGAGATAAGAGCAGTGATAGACTTTTGTGCCCAAGTTAGCTTTGAACTGCAATCTTCAGAGCTTGGCTTCTGGAGTAGCTAGGTTAAAAATGTAAGCCACCAGTGCCCAGCTCTTTTATTTTTAAAAAACCAAAACCCTATATATTCACACAAGATTGTTTAATGAAACAATGACTACCCTTTGGAGAACAAAAGGCCGTCCTGAAGAGAGTAGCAAGCTTTGCACTTTGTAAAGTGTCTACAGTCTGGCTTCACTAAGACAGCTGAAGTTTCATCTTTGTCCATCATACTCCAGGATGGAACCTTTTGGAAAAATCCCACTCAACACCTGTGTGAGGCTGGAAAAGTGAAAAAGGCAGGTGACATCCTATTACGCTGAATGACATTTTTGTTTTGTTTTCTTCATCCTGGGGCTTGAACTCAAGGCCTGAGTGCTTTCCCTGAGCTCTTTCTGCTCAAGGCTAGTGCTCTACCACTCTGAGCCACTGCTCCACTTCTGGTTTTCTGGCAGTTAATTGGAGATTAGAGTCTTACAAACTTTCCTGCCCAGACTGGCTTTGAACCCTAACCCTCAGATGTCAGCCTCCTGCGTAGCTAGGATTACAGGTGTGAGCCACTGGTGCCCAGCAAACAAAATAGTTTTGACCTCACAGGCCCCCTCCAAGGACCACCGAGACAGCAGGCCAACCTGAGAACATTCCTTCTATGCTACAAGCAAATTCAAGAAGCAGGTGGACTTGTTTACAGGTGGACAGTATTCAAGTTGGCCAAGGAGAAAAGTGGCATAAGCCAAAGTGGTCAGTTGGAGTGGAGATGCCCAGGTTACCTTCTTGGCCACCAACAGGCTCTGGCTATCCAGAGGAGAGTGATGTAGAGGCAGAACATGGTTATCAGATGCACCAGGCTAGTCTTGCCTACAGCCCAGAACTAGCCAGCACAGTCCCCGTCTAGAGCCATCACTTCTCAACAAACCTCAGCGAAGCCACAGAACTCCTTAGCAATAGGGACTTTCAGGTGCCAGCCAGCCCCACTGACTCAGAAATGCTGGGTCACCCCCAGCCCACAGCACTTGGTGTCTTTCCTCTCCCAGTACCTCTGATGCTGATGTAAAGTCTGAGACTTTACATCTGTCCTGGACCAGAGCTGCATCTACAGGCCAGAGCAGGCTTCCTCCAACTTGTCCAGAAATCACTGCAATTACAGGCACCTATCACAGATGAAGTTCAGCCACCACTCAGCCCCTCACTGGAGACTTGGTCTAAACAAGCCTCCAGCTCAGCTCTTCCCCTACCCGGAATGAAAGGGGAGGATTCCGGAGAGCAGCTGCAGCCTTGCCAGTTCTGGCTCTCCAGCCAGACACTAATGCGCTGGAATCCTTGACTCCTGGTCTGCTTTTCAGGAACCCAAAGCAAGACAAGCAGCAAAAACCAGTTGCTTCCAGGTGGCTCCAGGCACCAGAGCACTGCTAGAAGGCCCAATGCAAGTCATCTCCACCCGCTCCCCCTGGTCAGAACTCACCTTCCCCAGAGCTGTTCTTTCTATTCCTCTCCCTCACCTCCGGCTCCTGGGAGCTTTGTAAGATTCGGGCTCATGCCTCACAGCAAGCCCCGTGGACACTGAACTCAACATGTTCCGAGAGAAGGGCATGTTCCCACATGTCTGGTGACTTGAGAAAAGCATGTTTCCCAGGGTTGCTCCTGACCCCAAAGGTTGGTCAAAGGTCAGAAAACAGCTTCTGCCTTCCGGGTGACTCCCTTTCTCCTCCAACCCACCAGAAGCCTCCCTCCCCTCCCAGGAGTTGTCTCTGAGACCCAGGAGAAGTTCTTCAGGTACTGCTAACAAGCCAGAAACCTCTCCATTCCTAAGAAATAGGCTACTTTAATCAGCATGGAATTTAAGGCTTATTTTGCAAATACTACCCAGGAATGTCTCTTCCCCATCCTTTAAAACCTCTCCAGCTACCCAAGATGAGAAAAAAGCAGGCTAGGAGAAATTAGGTCAGAATAAATGGAGAAGAAGAAGATATGCTTCTTGAAACAAGCTATCGCTCAGGACAAGTTGGAGGAATAGGTTACAGTGAAGGGGGTGGGAATCTTGCTGAGCAGAACTCCCCCAAGAGGCCTCTGCGGAAAGATACTGCAGCCTAAAGTTACTGGCATAGGGGTGACAACCTGTTCGCAGGTGAAGCAAGGGACCATCTGAGGATCCAAGCTCTCCAGGGGAGCCCCCAAGCTCTGGTCATCAAGAGAGAATTGGGATGGCTCACACTACTCTCAGGTTCTCAGCTACTCAGGAAGCTGAGATCTGAGAATCAGAGTTCCAAGCCAGCCCAGGGAAGAAAAGCCTCTGACACTCTTATCTCCAATTAACCAGCAAAAAGCCAGAATAGAGGCTGGGAATGTGGCTTAGTGGTAGAGTGCTTGCCTAGCATGCGTGAACCCCTAGGTTCGATTCCTCAGTACCACATAAATAGAAAATGCCAGAAATGGTGCTGTGGCTCAAGTGGTATAGTGCTAGCTTTGAGCAAAAGAAGCTCAGGGACAGTGCCCAGGTGCTCAGGTCAAGCCCCAGGACTAACAAAAAAAAAAAAAAAGCCAGAGTAGAGCTATGGCTCAAATGGTAAAGTGTCAGCCTTGAATGAAAAAAAGCTAAGGAAGAGCAACAGACCCTGGGTTCAAACCTCAGTGTGTCCCCTCTTCACACACCACACACACACACGACAAAGGCAGAAATCTGGGACACACACACACGACAAAGGCAGAAATCTGGGACACACACACCACACACACGACACACACACACACACACACACACACACACACACACACACACACACACACACACACGACATAAAGGCAGAAATCTGGGCAGTATACCCAAAAGCCTCAAATGCTAAGAGCTGCTAGTATCCATCAGAAGTAAGGAGGGAGATCCGGGGCCATTCACGTCTCAGCGTCTTCAGAGAACATGGGCCTTACTGATACTCTGACCTCAGACTTCTGGCCTCCAGAACAAGCAGTCCCACTGCAGAAGCAGGGCAGCCCCTCTCCTCACGCTGCCCTCCCACACTGTCGTGGCTCCTCCCCTCCCACAGACCGTAGGATCCAGGGGTGAAGAGATGACATCTGCCTGATAGCACTATGCTCCAAGGCCACCACCCCTGGCATACCACAGGAGTCCAGGAAGCGAAGTAATGAGCCACTGTCCCTGGCTAGCTCTGGAATCTCAGAGTATCAGTCCTCCCTATGTCTCTATGGGGCATGGAAGCATAATAATTGGACCCAAAGATCTCTGTGAGCCGTTCAGTTCAGAAAGTCCAATTACATTCCTAACAAAGCAGACCAGGAGTCAAGGATTCCAGTGTGTGAGTGATTGGTGTGCACACTGAGGTCATATAGGCCCAGCATTCTCAGAGTAGGACAATCAGGGATGTTTGACAGAGGTAGGTAACCAGGGCTCAGAGGCCTGGGAAGGTGAGTAGGGAATGTGTCTTTCCTGCTGTCCCAGTGAGCTGGACCAGGGCTGGCCTTAACTGACAGGATTCTGGAACCCAGGCCACTGGAACCCAGGAGGGCATCTGATACAACATCAACTGGCTCCACTCTTGTCCCAGTAGCCACACACTGTCCCACTTACAGAAGATAACCTCAGAAGGAGTTGGTCTCACTGAACCAGGTCTTTGGAGAAGCAGGCTCACTGAGAAAGCCTACACTCTTAAAACGAAGAAATGGTGAAATATATGGTCTTCAATACCAGTTTCCCTCTTAACACCAAAGTCAGACTTGTTTTTTTTTTTTTGTATCAATGCGGGGGCATGAATTTGGGGACTGGGCACTGTCCCTTAGCTTTTTCACTCAAGGCTAGCACAATACCACCTGAGCCACAGCTCTACTTCTGGATTTTTGATAATTAGAGAGAAGGGTATTCTCATAGACTTTCCTGCTCAGGCAAGCTCAGAACCTTGATCCTCAGATCTCAGCCTCCTGAATAGCTAGGATTACAGACATGAGATACTGGCACCTGGCCAGAGCCAGACTTTTGAGACAAAAACAGAAAACAAAACAAAAAGTTTATGGTATCCACAGAAGATGATTCCACAAGTAACTGGGCAGGAAAGACCACTCTCTTCTGATGTCTGGGACCCTTCCTGGGCTGTCCTAATTCCAGACCCAACCCTGGTCCATCTGGCATCCCTGGGAGGATGCTACTCACCCACACTGCTGAGCGAGCTGCTACTCTCCGAGTCTGATGGCATGATGGACAGGACACTGTAGGTGGAGCCTGGGGACAGAAGGGGAGACCATGTGTTACTAACCCAAAAGGGCCATGCACAGACAGTCCAAACACTATCAGACCAGCTGCTCTGCAGGCACTGTGAGGCTACCAGAGCCACTGCTACACCAGGGAACCTGAGTCCAGGTTCACAGGAGGTGTGGTGGACATAAGTTAGAACAGGTTTCCACCCAGCCTTCTACCTCACTTTTCCACCCCAGAGCTGACCAACATGCAGAGAGAGCCAGGGTAGTCAGGGAGCTGGCTTCTTCTTGGGATACCTGGGACAGATTCAGCTAAGATGCAGCATGCCCCAGCCCTATTGGGGTATAAAGATTTCCCACAGTTTTATAAGTATAGTTTTGGCTTCCATGCAGGGAGTGATAGAGCATATAGAAAACCAGCCCAACAAACCACTTTCTCCCTAGCTGTTGTTCTCTTTCATTCTAAGCATATTCAAGCTCCATCGTTGGCAATTTGATATTCAGCATCTAACCCTCAATACAAGTTACTTAATAGGCTTGGGGTATGACAGACTGGTAGGGTACACACTTAGCATGCACGAAGCCCTGAGTCCAATCGCTAGTACCAAAGAAAAAAAGAAGAGGACTGGAAATGTGGCTCAAAACTCTGAGTTGAAATCCCAGTACTACCAAAAGAAAGAGGAAGAAGAGAGAAAGAGAAAGAGACAAAAATCAAGTCACTTTAAAAATTATCATCAATTATACTGTCACCAAAGCCAGTAAGCTCATTTTTGTTTGTTTGTTTGTTTGCTTGCTTGCTTGGTTTGTGGGTTTGGGATCTACACTTAATGTTGTTAATTGCTGGCTATGGGCATAGAACCATCATGGTTTGGTTTCAATTCAAATGTTTTCAAAACCAGATGGACACCAGGTGCCAGTAGCTTATGTCTGTAATCCTAGCTATTCAGGAGGCTGAGATCTGAGGACCCTAACTTAAATCCAGCCCAGACAAAATTGTCCATGAGATTCTTAATTGCATTTAACCAGCAAAAAGCTAGAAGTGGAGGTGTGGCTCAAGTAGAACACCAGTCTTGAATAAAAAAGCTAAAGAACAGTGCATAGGCCCTGAGTTCAAGCTCCAGAACTGACACAGAAATATAAAAGAAAGAGAGGTGAATGGAGGAGAGAAGAAGGACAGGACAGGACAGGCCTGGCATCAGGAAGAAACCCTAGTCAAGAAGTCCAGGTCCTGAGCAAAACGCTCAATCTGCCTGCCTCTGGTTCCTGGCCTGCATGATGAGATTCAACTACCTAGGTGATAAAGTTCTGTGCCTCTCTCCTTTCAGCAATGATATTTCACATGGAGGAATGGAAACAAAGTGTGGGCACCGCTCTCCAAGACCACAACTTGACACGAAACTAAAGACAACGGCAAAACCAACTCCACTAGGAACCTGGCCTGAACAAGTTCAACAGGCAGAGATGGCAGGTCACAGCACATCTAATGGGAGAGATGCACATTCTATTCCTAGAACGGAAAGAACTATGCAACAAAGAGGTATGTAGCTGGCCAGAGTGGATGAGCCTGAAATGGGATGTCTGCAATTCAGGCATTGAACAGGTCAGGGCTCTGCTGTCAGAAAGGTGCCAAGAACTGATGAGATCCCAGGTTCGAGAAGTAGAAATGTGGGGTCAGATGTCAAGGGTTCTCTTCCAACCCAACTCTGGACTTACCATGTAAGACTTGTGAAGAGCGAAATGGAGATGGGGTAAACAGGGCAGGGACAGGAGGAAGAGCCCGCCAGGAGGCAGGAGAGACCCTTAGAGAACAGGGGAAAACCATAAATGAAGGCCTCAGAAACAGAAGCCAGTTAGCTGGCAGGTGTATACCAGCAAAGGAGATGAAAGGAGAGAAAAAAGAGGAAAAAGGGGAGGTCTAGAACCAGTGGCCAGGAGTGACCAGTGGCCTCATCACTGAGTTGTCTGCAAGTCTCTGAAGTCTCTGAAGAGAAAGGGGGCCGGGGAGGAAGATGGGCAGGTGTTGGGGTCTAGCAGGACTGTCAAAGGGATAACACTGTCCCCTAGGGCCTCCAGAACCAGGCTGGGAACAGTGGGTGATGCTGGACATGGCCGCAGCTCCACACTGACACAGCGGTCTGGAGAGGAAAGACCACAGGACATCCACTCATCTAGCTCTTACAACAGGCATTAGCACATCATCTGAGGGGAGATAGAACTGAAATACTCCCACATTCAGCCCTAAAATCCCATGTGATCTCACTAGACACATGAATAAATCCTGTCCAGATTCCTGAATTCCAAGTCTGATCCATACCATTACTTTTGCTCTGTACTTCACATCGCCATTTCTGTCTCAGTAGGACAAACGACATCACACCTTTCTTCCAAATCCTCTCTCTTCCCACGTCTGTACTCATTAAATCCAATCAGCCAATTCACAGACATCTCCAAGTACAAAAACCCAACACCACGTCTATTTTCTTAGCTCAACTGCCACACTTTTATTAAACGCTTGCTTTTTTTCTCTATGAGGATAAGGAAGGCTGACCAGCTGGTATGTGGTGGATTGTTTTTGAAAAGACACCTACTCAGGAAAGCAGGCACAAATACACGCTCCCACACACACCTCCAGACATCCATCTCTGTGTTTCAGCTCAACTACGCCTGTGACAGTATGGCCCGCGCTCTGGTAGCCAGCAGCCAGCCACCACTGCCAGAACAGAACGCTTGCTTCTTTCTCAGTACTGGCGCCCACAGTGCCCCATCTTCCAGTAAACCACCCCTCCTCTCCACATCGTCTCTCTCCTCCCCCGTGGCGAGTTTCCACTGTTAATTAAGCTTGGCAGACACACTCCTTTCTCTCCACTCGACTTCTTTCCTCACTGGGGGTGTCCACCAGCCAACCTACATATTTTTATCCCTCTTCCCTGTCCCCCAAATCCTGACTGGGCTTTGGAGACTCACAGGGGTGACATGACATCTTTACCTGCATCTCTGGACATCGCCTTGGCCCCCTACTCCAGGCAACTGGCAAGGCTCCTTGAGGCTAGTGGGGGGCTACTGATTAAGATTGGACAGGACCCAGTTTTTACAATGTTCCCAGAGCGTTGGACGTCACTAAGGGGGTAAAGGCCCTGTGCTGACATTGTCTGGATCCTGCTTTGTTTCTGTGGCTATTGTCGTGTTAAAGGCCTGTGTGGTTAGGGCTGTCGGGAAAAGGCAAAGGAGTCACTCCCCCAAGTCACACAGTGTCCCTTCTAAAAACCAGCAGCTTCCAGAAGCTGGGGGGGGGGGGAGGCATTAAGAGAGTATCTGATGTCATCTATGTCTGGGATTTCACAATTAAATCTGGAGGCCAAAAGGAGCCCCAGCTCAGCCCAGCGCCTTCTGATGCCCTGTGCAGTCCCCAACTCAAGGGAGGATACAGGTCTGCATGATCCACTCTAGGCCCGCCCCACACTGATGCCTGAGGCAGCTCAGAACGTGTTCCCTGGGTCCCAGGGAGGAGGACAGGGACCACCCTGGTGAGGCTCAGGTGACTGTGGACCGTTGTCATCCCCACTCCCTGGCCACACACAGACACGGGACAGCAGGGCCCCAACCACCACCTCTGGCCAGCTGCTAGTGCCAGCACCTACAGAGCTATTGAGTAGACTTGAGGAAAGTTAAATGCTGTGGAAACAGATCAACAAAAGGCAGTGTATAGGCCCCAGGGTCCTACATGGAGATTCTTTACTGGTCACAGGGCAGGTGTGGGTGGGGCCTGAGAAGACACTGCTAACACCCTCCACTCAACCAGTGGTGTAGGGATGAAGAATAACCAGCTAACTGTTGATATGCTTTCCCATGTGCCTTCGATAAGAGTGATAAATCTTATAAATAACGAGTAACCAGGATGCAAATGGAAGCTCACAGAAGCCCAGGGGGAGGCAGAAGCTCCTGGGAGACAGCTGGCCTGTGACCCTCAGGATCGCCCTGTTACACACATTGTCGGTGTCCTTCCGCAAGAGTCCAGGCCAGCTAATTGTATACTGTGTGACCCAGCCCCACTGAGACCACTTCAAAAGCGCTTCCAGTAAAATCCTTCAAGTGATAAGGGGACCCATGGCTACCCAGGCCAGGAGATGAGATGGAAGTGCACCCCTTACACATCTCTGCTCATCTGGAGTTACTTACTTCCACCCTGGTAACCTGCACTGGCCAAGCCGGCACAACCTTCCGGTCGTTCACAAGGAACACCTGAGATCCCTGGAGAGGGCACAGGGACGCTAACCTCTCCGCCAGCCACTGCAGAAGGAAAGCTGCAGCTCCCTGAAGGCTCAGGGTCCCCAAAGTAGGAGCAACCAGCAACCTTCCCACCCCGAGCCCTTCCTCAGCTCACACCTGCCACTCCCAGAATCCTGCAGGTCCAGTCTCCCCATATCTGTCCCATGCTCTGCAGAACTCTGGGAAATAAGCTAAGGCCCAGGAGCACCAGAGGCTGCTCTGCTGCTGGAAGACTCAGAAGAGGGCTCTCCCCATCTCAGAGCCTGGGGGCAAAGGAGATAGTAGTGACCAGCCTGGCGCCAGCCTGCCTGGGTTTATTCCCAACTCTGCCATTACTAGCTGTGTGCCCTCAGGCAAATCCCTCATCCTCTCTGTGCCCGCATGCACTTATCTGTAGAATAGGATGTAAGGAATGTTTTTAGCATAGACCTACTGGGAGATCAACACAGTGAGTACATGAAGTACCTGAAACAGTATCTGCATGGCTGCATGGCCAGGCAGCAGCCTCCAGTGTGAGCTGTTGTGCTACCGTGAGCCAGCCTGCCAAGGCAAGGCTCTTCCCACCCTGCCCTTCTCCATTCCTGTACCACCCAAATTGAAGGCTGTGACCCAGAGATGAGGTCCAGTGAGTAAAGCAAACCATCAGCAAGCAGGGACCTCTCTAATAGTAACAATTACAGCAGCTAATAAGCATGGAGCACTGTGAAGTCCTGGGACTGTTCAATGTTAACTCCATCAGAACCCTGAGGTTGTCATTAGTTGTCCAGTTTACAGAGGAGGTAATGAAGGTCACATTATGCAACTGGCTTAAAGTTGTAGTAAAGCCAATAGGAGAAATCCCCAAGCAGGTTCTGCACACAATTCAAGGGATGAAGGGGGGGGGGGCTGAAGCCTGCTGGGTACAAAGGTATATCCCAGGTGCTAGCCAAGCCTCACTCCAAAGCCTCTGTTCCAAGTACACAGAGGAGGTAGTGAGAGTTGCTCACCTGGGGGTTGGGGTGGGGGAAGAGGGGCCAGTCCTACCTTCCCTGCTTTGACAGGGTTTTCCTTCCCTGATAGAAAACTCCCATGCAGAACTTTATTCAGGACAGCCCAAGACTACACAAGCTGTGACTCTAAAGTTGGAGGCTAACAAACTCAGCCACTTCAGGCCCTACCTCTGTGTCCCACCGGCCCACCTGAGGGCAGAAGGACCCTGACCTTCCCAGGTGCACAGACAGCTGGAGCCTCAGGCAGCCTGGTTTGCCTTCACTATACATAATTCACCCCAAAGCTGTAGGTTTGCACTTTAGGGTGTGCGTGTGTGAGTGTGTATGTGTGTGTGTGTGTGTGTCTGTTTGTCTATGTTCATGCGTGCATATGCATGTGCATGTGCCAGTACTGAGGCTTGAACTCAAATCCTAGGCACTGTGCCTTAGTGTTTGTTTGTTTGTTTTTTCTCTCCTCAAGGCCCCACATCCAGCTTTTTGGTGGTTAATTGAAGATTAAGAGTCTCAAGGATTTGTCTGGATTTGTCTGCCCACAATGGCTTTGAACCTCAAATTCTCAGATCTCAGCCTCCTCAGTAACTCTAGGATTACAGGTGTGATCCATAGGCCCCTGGCTCGAACTTTAGGTCTGTATGTGGTTCCCTTAACCGCCAAGTGCAGTCTGAGAACCCCAGCACAGGCCTGGCACTACCCCAGACCTTTTAGTCACTATCAGGAGGCTGGCCTCTGAAAGGGGGACTGGGAAATGGGAGTGTGAATCCTGGATGTGAGCTGTGAGAAATGTGGGGATCAGGTAGGGAAGGAACAGAACCATCTGAACCTCAGGAATCTCAGGTCCGTTTTGCCTTCCCCCTCCTTGAACACCAAAAATGTCCCAAGGCTAAAACATGACAAGGAAAGGAAAATGAACCATGCACATCCAGAATTAATCAGTCAGCTCATGAAATAAAGGCCTTTCCCACTAACTGCTGTCTTGAGGGGAGGAGGAGCAAAATGTGTGTACTGTTGTTTGTTTAATTAGTGTAGAAACAGAAGATGAAGGTCTCCAAAGACTCAACAACAGCAAGACAGTTGCTCCTCCCTCCACCAGCCTGGAGATGGCCTTGGGGTCGGCACAAGCAGGAATCCTTTCAGAATTTCCATATCCTCCAGGTCAGGGATGGAGGGAGGAAAAGCAGAAGGGGTCCTGGAACCATGAACCCGCACCAGTTCTATCTATCACCAAAAAGAACTGCTGCTTTTCCTCCAACCCTGACCCCATTTACCTGAAACTCAAGTGCACAGCCACTGCCTCCTCCAATATCCAGAGACAATCCCTTCCCTCTTCCTCAAACTGAAAGACACACACACACACACACACACACACACACACACACACTTCACCCCAGCAAAATCTGGCCATACAATGCCATCATATTGCCACAACTCAACCACAGAAAATGGGGAAGGAAACAATTCAAATGCACAAAAGGATGTGGGTTGTCTTTACACATGAGCAACCCACAGGAAAGAAAGTAGCAAGAAGCCAGGCACTGGTGGCTTACACCTGTAATCCTAACTACTCAGGAGACTGAGATCTGAGGATCATGGTTCAATGCATGCCCAGACAGGAAAATCCATGAGACTCATTTCTCCAATTAACCACTAGAAAACAATAAGTAGAACTTTGGCCCAAAGTGGTACAGTGTTACTTTTGAGCAAAAGAGCTTGGGGACAGTGCAGAGGCCCCGAGTTCAAGCTCCATAACCATCAAAGCAAGAGAAAATATCCCCATATTTTATATAAGGGGGGAGGGGAATGGATTCACATTCTCAACCTCAAAAGACAGCAAATAGGAAGTGGCACTGTGGCTCAAGTGGTCGAGCACTGCGTTGAGCACGGAGGCTCAGGGACAGTGCTCAGGCCCTGAGTTCAAACCCCGGACTGGCAAAAATAAAAAAAAAATGATAGCAAATAAAACCAAGTGACCAGACCTCTATAAGTCAAGTGTCCGTGGAATTCAAGCCCACTAGACATCTGTGAGTAGTCCTGACAGCAAACAGGCCCAGTTTCCCCTCAAGAGACAAGGACCTCTGCCTGCATCATCACACTTGCTACCCCAAACTTCTACACATGCAAATGCTTGTGCAGAACAGAGAAGGTAAGATCCATGGTTTCTCAGCAGACCCAGCTCTCACAGCCAATGGAATCCCTGAACCACATACCCCGAATAACCTGCAGATATCTGTCCAGAGGAAGCTGAGGTGAGCCGGGTCTCATAGCAGACTGGGCCAGTGCCAGGAGTTAAACACCCTCCTAGGACTGATGGGTAGGCTATGGTTTGAAGTACCCACAGTGAAGGTAAGGACGAAGGCACTTCCAGAAAAAGAAATGCCACGGGCCAGCCGCTGGCTTCTCCTGCCAGTTGTGAGAGTGTTAAAGGAGGCACAGTCAACACAAATTTTGGTCAATGGTTCCCAAGCTGGATGTTCATCAGAAATCACCCAGCCTGCTGCTTAGAAATGCCGCGTTTCAGGACATTCAGCATCTTCAATAATCCAAATTTTTAAGACGTTGTTGATAAACAGGGTAGGTTGGGGAATCCTACCAGGCCTGTATATACAGCTTGGCCTGTCTGCCCTGAATCTTACACTGACCCTTTGCCGGAAGTGTCCAGTCTCCCAAGGCCACCCCTGGGGCCCTTATGACTACAAACCATATAAGAACAGTGGTAGAGACTATTACAGGCTAAACTATGTTCCCACCTGCACCCCCTCAAATTCTAATGTTGAAGCCCTAACCCTCTGCACATCAGAGTACAACTACATAGTACAACCGTATTAGAAGATGTGGGTGAATTAAGACAGAGCTGCCAGGACAAGCCCTAATCCAACAGGACTGGTGATCCTGTTGGATGAGATGAGATTAGGAGTAGCTGTAAAGGAAGACTCTTCAAGTGAGACACAGGAAAGAGACAGACACTGGAAAGCCAAGGAGAGAGGCCTCCGGTGACACCAATCCTGCCAACACTTTGATTTTTGGCCCTCAGGCCCCCAGAACTGTGAGACAACAGAAGCCTGTTATTTCAACTCCAAGTCTGTGGTGCTCTGCTATAGCAGCCATGGCAAAATCACACCGTGACTAGCAGTCACTCAGTGCCCCAACATACCAACACCTGTGTAACAGCTCCTCCCAGCACACACACCATCCACATGGGCATCATGAAGCACCATCAGATGCAGACGCTGTCTTACTTAAAGCTCATACCACCCTGGGGAGAGGGATACTGCTACTGGCTCCATTTTGCATTTATGAACCCCAAGATTTTTGAAACATGAAGGAAGTAGCCACAGCCGGGCCTCCGTGGCTCACACCTGTAATCTTAGCTACTCAGGAGGCTGAGATCTGAGGCTTGAGGTTCAAAGCTAGTGTGGGCAGCAAAGTCCGTGAGACTCTTCTCTCCAATTAATCACAGAAGAAGCCAGAAATGGTGCCATGGCTCAGGTGGTAGAGTGCTTGCGTTGAGCAAAAGAAACTCAGGAATAATGCCCAGGTCCAGAGTTCAAGGCTCAGAACCGGCAAAAAAAAAAAAAAGAAGAAGAAGAAGAAGAAGGAGCCAGAAATAATTCAGCTATCCAGAAATGACCAGATTCACTACCTCAAAGGAAGGTCTGAGCCTGTAGCAACAGCCTGGCTGCCTCTGCCTCCTAAGCCCCCCTCCCACCCATTCCTCACCCACTACACAGCCAGTCCTGGGCTGCCTGAAGCCACCTGCTTTCTCCCCTGACCTCCATCCTCAGGCCCCAAAAGATTCTTTTTTTTTTTATTTAATTTAATTTTATTTGTGAACATACTGTACAGAGGGGTTACAATTACATGGGCAGGATAATGTGTACATTTCTTACCAAGCATTGCAGCCTCCTCCTTTGTTTACCCTTCACATCCCTTCCCAGCCTCCCCCCTCCCCCCCAAAAGATTCTTAAAAGGAACCCAGACCATCTCCTTCTACTTCCCATAGCTCTGGACTTTCTCTTCATACCTTTTCTTTCATACCCTTCTCCTCATACCTTCCATTTTAATAGGTACTGTACTGCTTTGACAATCTCTCCTCTCTCTCTCTCTCTCTCTCTCTCTCTCTCTCTATATATATATATATATATATATGTATGTATAGTGCTAAGGAATATTAAGGGAAGAGATTCTACTGATTCTTCAACTTGTGCACAAAGAAGTCATCAAAACTAAGAATTAAAAAAAAGAAAAAAAGACAAGCTTCCTTTGCCAATGTCCCATCAACCAAGATGAGATAAGGGGCCTCCCGGGGGCAGGAACAAGGCTGCTGGGCCCAGTGAGTCCATCCAGGCCATCTCCAGAAAACATCTATTTTTAAAAGCCCTTTTCATTTCATCACATTTCAGAAAAACAAAGCGGAGACCTTGAGGGGCAGACAGACAGACTCCGCAGCCACAGGCCATGCGTGTGCTTGGAGCAACAGCAGCCACGCAGAGCCAGCCAGAGCCAGCCAGTGATTCTCATCTGAAAAATTCAGATCTCTCATGGCAGATGGGGCTCCCACACCGCGTCACCAGCAGCAGCAGCAGCCCCACAAAGTGCCAATTTTCATATTTCCTAGGACCCGAGGGGCTCCCGGCTTCTTAGCTTAAATGGAAACTGTCAGAAAGAATTTTGTGCAAACATGCGTTTTCCTCGGGGGCAAATATTCTGAGTCTACAACTTGCTCTTTCATTTTCCAAGAGCTTTTTTTGCTTTTCTGTCCTTGGTGACTACATCAAAGATGAGATGGGCTGAGGGGAGAGCTGTGGGGACATCAGAACAGAGCAAATAATAAGTGCAGGAAGAACAAGAGGAAAATAATGCTCAAGCCCTCCAGGTCTCCTCCCTGTGTTATCACATCTTCTCCCAGGATGAGCTGGAGGCCTTGAAGGGGCAACAGTGCCAAAGAATGCACAAAAACCTGAGCCAGGGATGGCAGAATTCCTAGGTGAAGAGGGTAAAGAGGGGTTAAAAGCATTACCAGTCAGGCACTGACATCTCATGCCTGTAATCCTAAGGATTACAGTTCAAAGCCATTCTGGGGAGGAAAGTCTGAGAGACTCTTTATCTCCAATTAACCACAAAAAGCAAGAAGTGGAGCTGTAGAGCAAATGATAGAGCGCCCACCTTGAGCAAAAAAGCTAAGGGACAGCACCTGGACCTAAATTCAAGCCCCAGCACCAGCACAAAAAAAAAAAAAAGGAAAGAAAGAAAGAAAGACAAAGGATTGCTAATATTCATCAGGCAGAGCTTCTGGACAGCTTTAGCTAATGATGCTCTTCTGAAACTGTCTTAAAGGTCCAGTCACTTTTTCATCTAGGGCCATTCGTTGGCACCTCCTAAAATAGTCAGCAGATAAAGAATGTGCCCAAACCCACTTCCACACCACCAGTGAGTGTAGGCAAATGGAATTCTAAAGCAAAGACATCTGCAAGGACCATCCCAATCCATAAATAAACACCTGCCATTCAAGCTGCGTGTCAGACTAGCCAAAGTTGATCTGAGACATACAGTCTCTTTTGTAATGTGTGAAGAGTTGTAGGGAAGGGTGTTTTGGGGGGAGGACGGGGATGATGGAAAGATCCCTTCAGGAAAATAGGAAGAGTTGTCAAGATTGAAACATTCAAGTCTGCAAAAGTCTCAGCTCCCCTTGGCATTATGCATTTCAAGTAAACAAGGGAAACACCTGGTCAGGAAAAAGTCCACAGCCCACAGGGTAACCTCCCAGGCCTGAGCAAGTCTGTTTCTGTCTTGAGGGAGGGAGGGAGGAAGAAAGAGAGAGAGAGACAGAGAAGAGAGACAGAGACAGAGAAGAAAGACAGAGGGACAGAGAGAGGGGGGAAGGGAGAGAGGGAGAGAGAGGGAATGTGCTTTTAACCCCTCTTCACCTGGGAATTTTGCCATCCATACTACCATTTTTCATGACCAATACTGGGCTTGAACTTAGGGCTTGGGCTCTGTCCCTGAGCTGTTTTGCTCAAGGTTAGCACTCTATCACTTAAGACACACAGCTCTACTGACAGCTTTGTGGCGGTTAAGGTAAGAGTCTCACAAACTTTTCTGTCCAGGCTGGCTTTCAATCTCCATCCTTAGATCTCAGCCTCTGAGAAGCTAGGACACAGGCATCAACCACCAGTGCCTGGCCTTTATGTTCTTCTGTACATATATTCTAAAAGTTGATTCTTATAGGTAAAATTTCTGGCCCAAAGCAATGTACGTTTTCTTTTACATAAGTTGTATTTGGAAATTTACAAGGCCCTAATCCTGTCTGGGCTGGCTTCAAATCACAATGCTAAGATCTCAGCCTCTTGAGTAGCTAGGATTATAGGTGTGAGCCACCAAGTTCCAGCTGACAGTGAAGTTTCTTGATACACGCTACACTGCATGAGAAAAGAGTCTTCCCTAGAAATTCAGGGGACAAGAGTCTTTCCAATTTTGTGCTCTCCAACATCCCCCCAAAAAAGGGGGAGGTGGTCTATTGTAGCACCTTGCTCGAAGCAGTCTCCAAGAATGCCAGCCACCCCACTCAAGCTGACAGTGCCCTGTATCCATGCTCACCACAAAGGCCACTTGTTTCCCATGAGTGCCCAGAGCAGTGGCAGAACCAGTTGGCCAAGTCCAGGAGCTGTGGTCCTGGTGGCTGGGTGGTGACAAGGACACACTGTGACCTCAGCAGATAATTAACAAGGTGGTATTGAGTTACCAAGCTCCAGAAGGTCACTGCCAGGAAGGAGATGGGGCAGGATTCTGCCTCAGCATACAAAGCACCCATGAACAGCCAGGGCAGGATCCAAGGATGGAAGGTACAGCCATCCTAGAGGATGTCTGGAGATGTGTGGAGACAGTCATGGAGCCAGGCCCAATCAGCTCCTCTGGATAGAGATCAGAGATGTGTACATCCTCATCCTAAAAGTGCAGAAGCCTCCAAAGCCAAAAGCATCAGCTGAGAACCCCTTGAGAGGCAGGTCCATCCCTCTCGGCTGCTCTAGCCACACCTGCACTACTGAATTCAACATAAAGTCATAATGTGGCAGGCAGACAGGAAGACCACACTGCAAGCCCAAAGCGGGCCAAGGAGATAAAGGAAAATCTTAGCGAAAGACTGCCACACAGCAACTGGCAAGATTTACCAGTGATAATGGCAAGCAGTTTCCCAGACCCTGCCAGCACTGACAATGGACTTCAGTAAGAAGACGTCCAGAAGGACTGCAAGGGCCACCCTTGCATGAACTCCTGTCCATGAGACACCAGGTGTCAGTGTCCACTTGTCCTACCTCAGCCCTCCCATGCTCATCATTTCCTGTCACCACCACCATCTAAAGACACCTCTCCAGTTCAATTCTTTTACCCGCATCCCAGTGCACCTGCAGCATCGCAGCTCTGCCACCCTCCACCATGGACAAGCACCCCATCCCTGCGTGCACCTGTTGCTCCCCTATCTATTATGGCTTAGAGAGGAGGATGTGACAAATTGACACTTGGCAGTTAAGTGTTTCACAGTAACTCCAGCAGTCACAGCACCACTGGACCCTCGATGAGCTACACTTGCAAAAGAACTTCCAAGAGCCTACTACTCCCCTTGGGAGCTCCTTCCAGCTGCAGAATGCAGCCTGCCTTTGCGGTCTTTGCTGGCATTCCAGGGTCTGCACTGGCTGGGTCCACTCCTCTGCTTGAAAGCTCTCTCACCATGCCAGGTGTTCTGTCTCCCTTCTGCTCTCACCATCTCTAGGCCTAGCTCCAAGGGAACCATTCCAAGGATGCTTCCCAGGTGACCTACCTGGAAGTTACCTCCTTTCCTAGAACCCTCCTGTGCTACCAAGTGATTCTGGCTGAAATCTACCAGGCTTGCTTCACCCACGCGTGGGGCCCAGGATAGCCTCATGGGTGGTGATGTGAGCTACGTACTCTTGCAAGGCCCCAAGTGTGTCTTGTCACCCTGCTGCAATCCACAAGGATACAGAAGCAAAAGCCTCCACCTTCATTTGGCAATGGGCTTGGAAACTGTGACCTCAGTCTTACTGAAGACTTCTCAGGGAGGGCACCATGGGTTATCTCCACATCCCACAGCCAGCCTATGACACATCAGGGACTCAAGGTAGGAGGGAAAGAGGTGAGCCTCCAAGTCTATGCTCCAGGATTGGTTGCCACCCTGTGCAGCTGGGCTGACTCCTCTCCTTCACACATACACAGACACACAGACAAGACAGCAAGAGAGCCACGTCATTCGGTTCACACTGTTCCCACCATTCCCACTACTTATCACTCCCACACAACACCATGAGAGAGTCACTAGATGCCCATGGAGTGCAGCAGTTCGGTGTTGCCTCAAACACTGCAGGAACTCCCTCACCCCATCTCTATCTTCACCCCACCCCTGGGGAAGCAACCTTCTGGGACACAGGTGCACTGTCTTGGGAACATCATGCTCTGCCACACACTGGCTGTATGATCTCAAGCAAGTTCTTAAGCCAGACCCTGAAAGTGAGAGCTTGTGATGGGCAGGGCCCTTCCCTCCTCTTCCCCATCCTCAAGCCCATCCCCATGTCTTCCTGCAGGTGGCTCTACACCATGGGCCCCCAACAACCATCTTGCCCTGCCCTCACACCTCTCAGTGCCCACAGGTTCCAGACAAATAGAAGCCTCAAGAACCATGAAGCAAAAGCCACTTCTGCAGGACACTCTAGCTAATGGAATCATACCCAACCCTGTTCAGTGGCAGCAGCACACCTGGCACGTGCCCTTAATCGTCCCCTGCCCTGTGATCTGCCCTGAACACAGCCACAAGCCAAGCCAACCTGTGAAAAACCACTCCCTGGTGGTGGAAAACAAATGTAGCTGGCCCTTCATAGAATGAGGAACTGCTTAGGAAAAGTTAAATAGTTCTGTTAAATACAGGTCCTCCCTCCCCCTCATATTTGAGTGTACAGGCAATACCATGGAAAGTCATGGAACATAAGGCAAAAGGGTCCCCAAGGATCAAGTCATAGAACGCACATATCCGACAGATGGGAAAACTGAGGTCCCAACAGGATCGGGTGCTGCCTACCACTGGACACTGCACCTGAATACTAAATTACCACTGTCTGTGAGCTGCACCCACTCAGGTTAAGTTCACACATACCAGGGTAATGTATTGCTCAGTGGTACATGTACTTAACCGTGCTTGTTTGTTTTATTTGTTGAGACAGAGTCTCAACAGCCAATGCTGGTCTGAGTAGTACTTGGCTCTATCCTCAGCACCAAAAACTGATGGACAGATGGATGATGGATGAATGGAGGAAGGAAGGAGAAAAAATAGATATAGATAGATAGATAGACAGACAGACAGATAGATGATAGACTAGATAGACAGACAGTAAATGACCAAGTGAGGGGGCCACACAGCTAAGGGGAAACCAAGGAGTTGTGGCTTCCTGCTCTCCTATCAGACAAGACCCACAGCAGTGCTAATGACCAGATGAACAACCTCAGAATGCCAAGACCAGTATGCTATGTGGTGCAGGAACTGAGCACCAGCCCGACCTCAGACCCTGGAAAGCTAGCCATGTGGCCTCCTAGGCTGCCCCCTCTGTGAGCCTCACTGTCTTCTTGATTGAAAGATAGGCCTCACATTGCCTGCCTGCCAGTATCAGGAAGGACCAGAAGAGGGGAGAAGGAAATGTGAGTATACACCAGGCCTGTACTTGGTGGGAGGTTCCCTAGTGGAGCACCCAGTAAGGCCACCATTGTCCCCCTCTTCCCTACCCTGGCCAAGTACTAAGCACACACTCAGACTCACTTCACATGAGAAAACAAGCACAGAGAAAGCCCTAAAGCAGGGCAGTCTACAGTTGGTCATTTCCAGTGGCATCTAGGGATTTGCTGTGTTTTGGGGGTGGAAGGATAAGAAGCTCAGATGAATGGCAAAAAGAACAAACCAAAGCATACTTCAAGGACTGGGAGTTTGCAGACACCATTACCTTGCCTTCTCATTCTCCCTAGGAGAAATTTAACTAATGGAAGAGCTTGTCCTTGAGCTAAGTCCCTTCTCCACTCCCCACTCTTTTAGCCTGCCCACAATGCAGCCATCTCGAATCCTTCTCACACAGATGGGCAAACCAGAGCAAGTAGCCAAAACACTCATTCTGAAACCCTAGCAACCAGTCATAGGCTTCATATATGGGGTAGTACAGAACTGCCAGGTCTAATGCTTGTGGGTGTAGGGTCCATCATCCACCGGGAGCCTGAGGGGAGACAAACGTGTACATATACAGAAATCACTGAAATGGCTGCCAGGGTCACCAAGATTTAGAGGCCAACCATCTGTCTAGAAAATCCAGTTCATGTGGTGACTGGCTGTGTGTCACAGCACATTTACCACTCTATGTCTCCTCTGTGTCCCTGTCACCTCATCTAAAAACCAAGATGACAGAGTTCTATGAAACCAGACCATACTTAGTTCCGTGGCTAGCACCCTGCAAGAGCTCCATTTCTAAGCACGGTTCAAGAGAAAGATGGTTGCTTCTGGGATCTTAGATACTTCTTTTTCTTCTCATTTTCCATATGACTGTGCACTCTTTCGTTGTCAGTGAAGGATAAAGGTAGTTTTTTTTGTTTGTTTTGAGATGGGGCGGGAACAGCAATTCAAAATCCCAAGTAACCTTATCTTCCAACATACAGGAAGGCCTGAGTGGCCCTGTTAGCCCATTTCTTCTGGGACATCTACAGAATAGAGACCCATACAGCCGGAGGCAGCTGGCCTATTCAGCTCCTGACTCCCCAAAGACCTCCTCCATTTAGAAAGGCTACCTCCTCCAAGAAGCCCTCCCTGCCGGCCCACAACCTATCTCCTTCCAGAATTTAGCCAGTTCCATAGGAGGGCTCAACTCAGTCCTATTATGGCTCATTTTGTGGTTCCATGCTGTTCCTGTAAAGATGGCCCCCAACAGGCTCCAGCCAAGGGACTTGAACCCAGGACAGACCAGCACTGGCCTCTACTCTCCACCTCTCTCTCTCTACCCACATTCTCCTCCCTTCCTCATCCCCAGCTCTGCCCTATCCTGAGGGAGCCCTGGCCCAACTCTCTGAGGGAACCTGGAGAGAAGGTTTAAGCTTTGTAAAAGACAAGACTGGCTTTTCTCTGTTTTATGTCAAATGACCTGTAACCCTCTATGCAACAGCACATTTGGGCTCCAGTACTTGGAAGAATTTAGCAGGATAGTTTAAAATGTCCAGACTTGGAGGTGTCAGATTTCATAAAGGGAAGACATTCAGAACACATAAACTAAGCTCATCCAAAGGATTCCAGCAAAGTCTCTCCAGGGGTTCTGACTGCTGAGTTTGTAAAGAGAAGAAAGCAGATCTCCCAGACCCCGACCACATTTCAAGAACCCTCCATTGCTTAAGGAATATCCGTAGTATGAGAGTCTTTATCAGAACCATGTGTTCTAACGAAGATGTCAATCACCTGCAATCAATTTATATTCTCTCTTTTCAAAGTAACACTACTATAACAACCAAATGTAGCAGGCTTGTTACAGTCTCATTTTTAAAATATCTATTTAAAAAAGACATACGTAGACTAGATACTGGTGGCTCATACCTGTAATCCTAGCTACTCAGGAGGCTGAGAGATATGGGAGATGGAGGTTTGAAGCCAGCCTCAGAAGAAAACATCCATGAGACTCCAAGTGTGGAACGCTAGCCAGCCATAAGCAAGAAAGCTGAGTAAGTGCATAAGGCCCAGTTGAAGTCCCAGTATTAGCACACACATATATAAAAGGCACGTACAAGCCAGGCACTGATGGCTCATGCCTGGAATCCTAGCTACTCTGAGATATGAGGATTACGGTTCAGAGCCAGCCAGGGCAGGAAAGTCCATGAGACTCTTATCTCCAGTTAACCACCAGAAGACCAGAAATAGTGCTGTGGATCAAAGTAGTAGAGCACGTGCCTTATCAAAAAAGAGTTCAGTGACAGTGCCCAGGCCCCAAGTTCAAGCCCCATGACTGACCAAAAAAAGAAAAAAGGCATGTGGATGGAACTAGAAAAAATCATGTTGAGTAAGATAGGCCAAGAACAAAGAGACAAACAGCACATGGTCTCCCTGATAAGTGGATGTTAAATCCAAAACATAAGGTAAAAAGTAAACAAGTCTCAAGAAACAAAGGACCTCCACTCGTCTATGAAATGATTACTAAATGACCCCATTAACGCTGACCACATATATGGTGTATATGTGCACATCGGAGGGAAACTAGGAGGAGGACACAGAAACAGAGGGAAACGGGAAAGAAAACACAACAGCGGAACCCATCAGCTGCACTGGTTCGTTGATCAAAACGAACTAAGCAGCAATGGGAGGGAGGGAGGCACTGAGCGGGAAAGAGGGAACAGCTGACACTAAGCCAAAGGAAAGAAATGTACATTTCACCCAATGTGGAAGAAATAACTGTATTGTCAAAGCTCATAGAACTCATAAACTTTATAGACTACGATAAAGACAATTTGCCCCATGAAGGTTAGAATGTGTTTGTGACTTTAAGTATCACTATCTCACAATACTGTGAAATTTATGTAATCACTTAATCACAATAAAAATTTGCTATAAAAAAAAAGAAATGCAGATTGCTTAAGACTTACTAGGGCTCAGCTGGTGACATACTCCTGTATGTCTAGCACTTGTGAAATGGAAGCAAGAAAATTATGAATTTGAGGACAGTTTGAGCTACATAGGGAGACAGTATGTTAAAAACAACAACAACAGGGCTGGGAAGGTGGCTCAGTGGTAGAATGCTTGCCTTGCATGCATGAGGCCCTGGGTTCGATTCCTCAGCACCACATAAGCAGAAAAAAGCTGGAAGTGGCACTGTGGCTCAAGTGGTAGAGCGCTAGCCTTGAGCTGAAGAGCTGAGGGATATTGCCCAGGCCCAGAGTTCAGGCCCCATGACCAACAAAAAAAAAAAGATAGGGAGAGGATGAAAGGGATAACATTGACCCAAGTGCTTTCTATTCATAAACCACAGTATAACTACTTAAAATAAAAATAAACAATTAAAAAACAGTTAAAAAAAAGGGCATGTACAAGGCAATAGGGTGAGGGATAAAAAAAGGACTATAAAGACTAGTGTACTCCTCAGCCTTGGGCTCAAAGAGAAAGAACAATAGACTAGAGGATATTACTGTACCCAGGCTGAGTTTCTTGGGAATAATAGTGGTGATATGTCACTCAGGCAGGCATGTGTCCTGGTTCCAGCATGCTTCAGTGTGACACATTCTTCAGGGCCGAGGGATGAAGTGTCCTGAGGACTATAACTTATTTCCAAATGGATTAGGAGAAAAAAAAATCTGTACATGCATTAAGAGAGAAAATAAAGGGGCCCCCAGGGCAGGGGCTGAGCCTAGTGGATCCAGAAGAAAATTATACAATTGTCTTTCACACCATTCTCCACAACTTCCTTAGGGGTCTGAATATTTAAAGAGAAAAAAAAAAGTGAGAAAGAAACATCATTACTAAAAATACATTTAGCTAGACACCAGTGGCTCACACCTATAATCTTAGCTACTCAGGAGGCTGAGATCTGAGGACAGCAGTTGGAAGCAAGTCCTGTCAGGAAAGTTCATGGGATTCTTATTTCCAATTAAGCATCAAGAAGCGAGAAGTAGAGCTATGGCTCAAGTGGTAGAATGCCAAGAAAAAATAAAGCTTGGGGACACTGCCCTGGCCTTGAGTTCAAGCTCCAAGACCAGAACAAAAAAAAAAAAGTTTCAATCAGAAAAACCTAGCAGTATTTGGTGGTGTATGTCTTCCAGCTTTCAGGACACAGAAGCAAGAAGATCATGAGTCCAAGGTTTATATGAGCCTAGGTTTATATGGGGAGATCCTATCTCAAATAAAACAAAAATCAAACCAAAAAACTCAGAAAGCATGAAGAAGAACAAATAATTTCACTATCCAAATAGACCTTCATTTAGCCTAACTGCTGCTATTTAACTGATTTGAAAACAGGCAAGCAATACTGCGTGGGGCTGCTATGCTGTATGTACCCACTGTAGTGAATCACTCTATGACTGGTAGAATGGAAAAACCAAGCATGTAGGACCCAAAAACAAGGCCTGCACAGAGAGACCACAAGGCCTGTACTGAAAGAGGTAGGATAAAGAAAAAGCTGAAGGTAATGCCATCAAAATACTTTGTCTTTGGGGTGCCTGACCCACATCCTGGACTTCTAGGCAGGGCCCTCTCCTCCATCTCCACTGCTCAGAAGATGGCCCTCACCATCCGATTTCCCATTCAGTGTCCAGAGTGAGAGGCCACATGCACACAACTGTGAGTAGGAAGCACTGGTTACCAGGCAGCTCTTGCTGCCCAAGCACATCCATGGCTGAGGTGACTGCCTCCCCATCAGTGCAAAGGGAAGGGCAAGCGACAAGGCTCATCCAGCTGCCAGCATCCCTGCATTTCCCCAGCAAGGCCCCCTCCCCAAAGGCCCAGGCTCTTTCCACAAAGGAAACTCTACAGTCCTGGGCCTTTGTTTTCCTTGGAGACCAGAGCGAGAGGAAACTGGAAGCAAATCCTATTGAGTGCTCATTAGGAGAGGCTGGTGATGAGGAAGGAGGCAGAGGGATGGCACCATCTGCATGGAGGGAGTTTGGGGCGAGGGACCGTGAGATAGGACTAGGAGATCCTGCAGAGCTACCATGGATCTGTTACTAATGCCTGCAAAGGCCTGCTTCCTCCTGCCAACAGAGTTATCTTTTAATCCGACCCCCAGATGACACCAGCTGGCATCAGAGCAGGAGCAGCTCCCCAGGACACGTGAGTCATGAGGTCTGTCTCTTCAGGCTGTGGCTTGCCCAGAGCTCCTGAGGAAGTAGAGGAAGCTGCTGGGCTATGCGGGGGGTCACCAAATGCTGAATGCCTAGACCTGAGAAGGGACACCTTCCTAGATCTCTCTCCTTCCCACACACAGCCATGTTTGTCGCTTCAGAGCGGCCATTCTCAACTAAGGCCGGCTGCCCTGGTATGGGGCAGGCTGAGCAGGCCAGAGCTCCTGACTGAACAGAGTGAGGAATATGGGTCTGCCCAGCCTGCCTCTCTCCATGCACTAGGACAAATAGGAGCCAGCTGGGACTTGGGTTTTCATAGACATAGACCAAGGCCCCTGCGGTCATCCAGGGTACAGCAATCCCTAAGGTGACCTCACACAAGGAGCTCCAGCACACTCTCTGGAGAGAACTTGGCTTATATTTTTGTTGTTGTTTCTTGTTTTTCAGTCATTATGGAGCTTCAACTCGGGGCCTGGACGCCGCCCGAGATTTTTGTGCTCAGGGATAGTACTCTACCACTTTGAGCCACAGCTCCACAACCAGTTTTCAAATGGTTAATTGGAGATAAGAGTCTCATGGGACTTTCCTGTCCAGGCTGGCTTCAAACTGCAAAATTCTCAGATCTCAGCCTCCTGAGTAGCTAGGATTATATACCACCAGTGCCTGGCTCTCCCAGGGAGCTTTGGAAGGGTATGTCTGGGGAACACCACTGGGACGTCATGAGGGTGGGAAGGACGAGGGCAGCACATAGCCCATCTCCCCAGTAATGAAGGCACTTACTACAGCTGCCAGTCCAAGCCTCCCATTGGGGGTCTCACTGCCTCTAGAGGCAGCTATCCCACCCAGGCCAGTCTTCCTCTGCAGCTGTCTTGTGGGCCACTGAAACCTGACAGCAGAAACTGGTGGCCAAAACCTCCCATCATCACAGCCCTGAATGTTGATCCGGCTCCCCACCCCATCAGGTGCCAGCAGCCAAGGGAAAAGCCCACGCTTGCCGGCTTCAGAGTTAGACAGCGACCTCAGCTACTCTGTGCCCCAGCATCCATGTCTGTAAAGTGGGGATGGTACCACAGCCACCTAGGGCTGCTGAGGGGGATGGGAGGGACTGCCCGGCTTTCCTGGCACCACAGCAGTGGGCGGTAGATACCGGCTCCAGTCATCACACCAGCAGGGCCTGTGTCCACAGGCTCTGGGCCAGCTTTCTGCTGCTTTCCTGACACTCATCCCACTTTCTCATGGCCACACTCCCACTCAGCAAGTGTCCGGCTCTGCAGGCTACCTCAGAAGCAGCTGGCTCACCAGGGACCTATTTCAAACCCAGGCCCCACTCCGAATCCTCCTCAAGAGAGCCCCAGCATTCCAGCACCAGCCAGCAAAGCAGCATTAGGAGAGAGCCAGCAGGCCTTCACTGGGGGGTTCTGCCTCCCACCCTGCCCTTGGCCCATCTCTAGCTTGGCCTCTAGTTCCTATCCCCACACATCCTCCACAAGACTGCCAGTTCTCTTAAAAACACAGAACTGCCCCAGCACAGTGGCAAAGCGATAGAACCTCACCAATCCCCGGCTCTACAACCTTCCATTGCTCCCTCTTGCTTATCAGGATCAAGCTAAGGAAGGAAGAGCACTGCTGGGCAGCAATGGACAGGCAATGTTGATGACTATGGGTTATGCCAAAGGGGAGGAACCTCTCCTCTTCCATGGCATCCTGACAATGGTTGGTTGGGAGCCCACCCTGGCTCCTCCTCCAGATGCCCACCCTGGATGCCTGGCATTTCCATTCCTAGGCTAGAACACAACAGTTAAGAGGCAGAAGCAGCTCTTCTTTGCTGAACCTAGACCGTATCACCCAGCTCCAACAATGTATCAGCCCGAGATCCTCTTGGGGAAGAGGTGGAAAGACCAGCTCTCTGTCCTGACCCACTTTTCCCAGAGCTGGCTGGGCCAGTCCCAAAGCCAACTGGGAGTTGCTTCTCACCTCATAATGGCAGCCATGCTTGTACACTCCTATCAGAGAGCACTAGGCCTGGAGTCTTCATCTTTCCTTCAGGAGCTTCTCAGGTGCTCCTAAGGGGCCAAGTTCACAAACTGCACCCGAAGAAACTCAGTAATAGAGATGCTACCTCCTCAGCTTGGAGGTCAGTATCAACAGCCCTAAAAAATGCCCACCCTCTGGTCAGAGTACCACTCCAGGATCTTGAACTGAGGAGGAGGGGGTGGGGAATGCATGTGGATTGTGCAGAAGGGACATGCTATCCTGCATGCTATCCTGCAGCATACGCTGAAAAATGAAAACTTGCTCAGTCTCCAGCCAAGGAAAACTGGTACAAGGGAAACTAGGCACCCACTAAAAATGAGACCTTTTTTTCCATTCTTCTTAAAAAAAAAAAAAAAGGATAGAAACTGGCCACCAATGGCTCATATCTGTAATCCTAGCTACTCAGGAGGCTGAGATCTGAGGATCATGAGCCAGCTAAGGCAGGAAAGTCTGTGAGATTCTTATTTCCAATTAACTATCCAAAAACTGGAAGTAGAGTTGTGGCTCAAAGTAGTAGAGTGCTAGCCTTGAGCAAAAGATCTCAGGGACAGTGCCCGGGCCCTGAGTTCAAGCTCCACAATTGATCCAAAAAAAAGGGGAGGGGAGAGGGGAGAAAAGAAGGATAGAGGAAAAGTGGGGGAAGAGGGGGCCTTTATGGCACTCAACTATGGTTAATATGATTGCTTCCAACTTAGTTTGCTTTCATCCCATATTTTCTAAATTCTTGATGACAAATATTGCTACTTATATATAAACTGGACATCTCTGATCTGAAAATACCAAATTTAAAATGTTCCAAAAATCCAAAAACTTTTGAATATGGGCACTCAAAAGTGTCAGATTTTGGAGGATTTCCAGCTTTGAATTTGTGATGTTTAACCTGTGAAGTCTACATTTAAATACTCCAAAATCCAAAAAGCTTCTAATACTGGTCCTATGCATTTGAGACAAAGGACACTGGACCGGCAATTATTATTATTTTTGGCTTATTCCTGTAAACAGGAATAAGCCAACAGTACCTGACATTTTGTTTTTTTAGCCAGTCCTGGGGCTTGAACTCTGGGCCTGGCCACTGTCCCTAAGATTCTTTTGCTCAAGGCTAGCACTACCACTTGAGCCACAGTGCCACTTTTGGCTTTTTCTGTTTAATAGGTACTGAGGAATCGAACCCAAGGCTTCATGCATGCTAGGCAAGCACTTTACCACTAAGCCACACTCTCAGCACGGCATTTTTTTTTAACAGCAATTTCTCCTTCTTAATCATTAGCATCAGACCTAAACTTAAACCCAGTTTGGTACCCTCTCAATATCTCTTATCCAGGAATATGATCAAACTCCTTCCCTACCATGCTAAGGTTCTACTTGAATACTCCCAGTAATGGATGTTTGCTCCCTCCCTCCCCAGAAGCACTAGGTTCTGAAAATTAAAACTTACTCCCAATCCCGAGCAGCATTTTATCTTCCTAAAGCCAAAATCCCTGACTACCTGGCATCCAGGGTTTGTAGTACATGGCAAACACACAAAACAAAGAATGCTTTTCTAATTCACTGTTTAAAATTAAGGATGGCCACTATCTCTCTCTTCATCCCTCCTCGGGGTCCTGGAACTTGATCTCGGAACCTGGGTACTGTTTCTGAGCTTTGTGGCTCAAAGCTAATGCACTACCACTTAAGCCACAGATCCACTTCCAGCTTTTTGGTAGTTACTAGAAATAAAGAATCCCACAGACTTTCCTGCCTGGCTAGCTTTGAACTGTGATCCTCAGATCTTAGCCTCTTGAGTAAGCTAAGATTACAAGTGTAACCTACTGGCATCCAGCAACTACTGATTCTCTTACATAATGGCAGGTGAGAATGTGGGGTTCCATAAGCATTGCAGCTGGAATATGTACACAATGCCATGTCTACAATGAGCACATGTTAACCACCTACTCCCACAATCAACCTAGATCACAACCTAGATTGCATCGCTGTGCATCCACTGCCCCATAGCCAGGGGACTTACCAAGCTCTGGTACTCCAGGGCTAACACTATACCAAAGACAGTGCAGAGATGAAACTCTACCAGCTCAGCCCCAATTCACAAGCCCCACAATACCACAAGCTAGGTAATGGGGGGAAGCTGAGACTCTCCCTCAAAGACAACAGTGTGGTTCTTTCCTCCAGGCTTCATTCATTTCCTCTTAGCCCATTTCCCTTCCTACACCATAGATGCTATGTTTACCTATGTTCATGGTCTTGCAGAATGGTGGTATTCTCTATTATAAGAGTACACTGACCTCTCCCACATTTTCACAGATCACTGTGCTTTAAGGTGCTGGGTCTCATCAGGCTCACAGTCATAGCACCCATCCTGCTCAAGGGTAGAGCACCAAGCACATGTACAGCAGTGAGCACTCTGGACTTTCCCCTGGAGACTCACATGGAGCCCTGAGGGCACCCAGGAAACAGGCTGAGGACAGGGCTTTGCCCGAACCCTAGCAGCGGCTCCAGGACAGCTACACCCGCAACACAAAGAGCTTCCGTGTCCCCACAGCTGCTGCAGTGGACATTACTCCAGCTTCTAGCTCCCCCCAGTCTCCAAGGCAGACTGGGCTCTGTTCCAGAGTGGCTTCTTACTAAACTGCCGGAGCCACACCTGCTAGGGGAACGGCAAGGAAGGCATTTACCACAGGACGTGTCAGTGGCATGAAATGGAAACGACAGCTCATTAACAAGTCTCCACCATGAGACCACACTGCCTTGAGTGGTCACAGGCTGTTGGAGCAAAGCATCACACACTGGCCCACAACCAGCAGTTGCTCCCACTGGCAAGGCCCCTCCCAAGGAGGCCGGCTTTAGGGCGGGTAGCAAGCACACAGAGCACCACTTTTTATTTGCAATCATCAGTGCCTAGGACGTGCAGCTCCTATCACAGGACACCTACCAGGTGACTTGATCACACTTGAAATGTTCTCCACCTGTGTGGTGAGGCTCACAAGGTCAAACTGCTCTAAAGGTCACTAAACCAGCTCAATTCCCCTGTTTGCTTCATCACAGACCAGGATCCAAGTACCAAGGAACCCAGTCTGCAGACAAGCTCTGGTCAGAGCACACCGAGCTGAGCACTAATGGTTCATTCCAATAATTCTAGCTCCTCGGGAGGCTGAAACCTGAGGATCTTGACTGGATGGAAGCCAGCCAGAAAAGAGAAAAGTTAATGAGACTCTTATCTCCAATTAACCACTCAAAAAGCTGGAAATGGAACTATGGCTCAAGAAGGAGAGTTGCAACCTTGGGTGAAAAAGCCAAAGGATAGCAACTAGGTCCTGAGTTCAAATGTCAGTAGCAGTGTCCATGTTTAACCATGGGAAGAAAAGGTGAACAAACACAAGTCCTCAATGGCGATGTGAATATGCCAGTCCTCTGCTCCAGTTCACTGTGGCAAGTCCACAGGACGGCGACAATAACAAAGATAGCTGCTGTGCTGACTGAGCTTACCTGTGCCAGGCACTGCGCCCAACACTTCACACACAGTAACTCCTTTAAGCCTCATCATACCAGGTCCAGTTACTCCCCCCATTTGACATTTGAAACTGAGGCAGAGAGTCATACAACTTGCCCTTGAACTAGGTAAGTCTAGTCTCTCAACCATCCTACCAAACTGACTCCCAAGTAACCTGGCCTCTCCATTCATGTCCTCATTTATAAGGCCAGGTAAAAATCCCTAAAGATTTGCTGATGGGAGAAAAGGAAAAATAATAATAATACAAAGCTTCCCCATGTAACACAAATACTTACCATGCTCACACCTGACGGGAGCATGTTACCATTCACCAGCAATACCACCTATGGACCCTACAGAAAGGAGGTGGTATCCCAGATTCACCTGGAGAGATGAGGTCAGCAAGGCCTAGAGAGGCTATAGGAGGTTGGGGGTGGGGGATAGGGGGAGACAAAGCAGTGGTCAACCCCTTCCCCTAAACTACCTCACCCCTCAACCATACCCATCTCCTCCCTGATAAAGAAGACTACCACATGAAAATGCATCTCAAACTCACCAAGGGGCCTCTTAACATCTGAATATACTAGCCACCACACTCAGACTTGAAACACAAAACAAGTGGGTGTCCCAACCAAACTCCTCAGGGGACCATGGAAGACCAGTTGGTCTATATCCCCACCCACTCGCTCTGGCCATAGCGTCCTCCTTCAACATGACACAATCACCCCTGACCCCGTCTGTTCTCTAGCCCCGGAGACAATGATGAGAAGTAGCGGTCAGGCCTGCCTGCATCTTACACCAGCTGCAACCAGAGGCTGGTGACCTGACCTCATTCTCCCAGGGCCTGCTGAGTAAAATCTCTGATGGGAAGCCCAGATTCCCTCACAGATTCCCATCCACAGAAATGATCCTCTTCCTCATTTCCCTTCATACTTGGGCTTTCCAATAAGATGATACATTCATGGGGGCATGGGAGGAAAAGCAGTTTCTTCTGGTTATAAACCTTTTGAAAATCTTTCAGTTTTATATACAAAAAAACAAAACAACTTGCCATGTGTTACAAACCACAAAACGGAAGGTAAGAAGTCAGTAGGCTATGCTGACTACTTTTCCTGCATTTCTAAAAGCTCCAGAACCACAGGAGCCTGTCAGTCTTCACTGGGTATAGTACAGCATACCTATAATCCTAGCAGCACTCAAAAGGCAGAGACAAGAACATTGTAAGTTCAAGGCCAAAGTAGACTATATAGTGAGACCTGGTCTCAAAAAGAAAAAAAAGAAAGACAGAATAAAAGTAAAGCCTTTGGGAAAGATCAAGATATGTAATCCAACTAAAAGAACCAGTTTAGGAGTACAGGTCTACAGTGGTACACATCAAGTGTCCTTGCCACTTTTGTAGGCCCAGCACTAACAGCCTGGTATGAAGCAGTGAGGGCAGGCTGATGAAGGAAGAGAGAGATGGACAGATAAAATCTAAGTCTGAGTCCAGCTACCATGAAAGTATGGGATCTGGAACAAGCAGATGACACTGTGACCAGCTCCACTGACCTTTCATAAGAAACCCTACTAACGGGGCTGGGAAGGTGGCTCAGTGGTAGAGCACTTGCCTTGCATGCCTGAGGCCCTGGGTTTGATTCCTCAGCACCACATAAGCAAAAAGAAAAAAGCCAGAAGTGGTGCTGTGGCTCAAGTGGTAGAGTGCTAGCCTTGAGCTGAAGAGCTGAGGGACAGCGCGCAGGCCCAGAGTTCAGGACCCACGACCGGACCCAAAGAAAGAAAAGAAACCCTACTAAGAGAGAGGCTGGGAAGAGGAAGGTTATATGAGATTGGGTGAGTGTGAATGTGTGAGTGCATCCATGTGTACGTGTGTGTGTGTGTGTGTGTGTGAATGTATGTGTATGGTACCAATACTAGGGCTTGAACTCAGGGCCTGGGTGCTATCCCTTAGCTGCTTTGCTCAAGGCTGATGTTCTATCACTTGAGCCACAGCTCCACTTCCAGCTTTTGTGTGGTTAATGGGAGATACGAGTTTCAGGACTTTCCTGCTGGACTAACTTTGAACTAGGATCCTCAGATCTCCTGAGTAGCTAGGATTACAGGTATAAAACATGGAGATTTCACAACAGCCCACAGAAAGCTAGGGAGCTGGTTACTCCCCATAAAATGGGGAACTCTGACAAACTACATAAAGAGAATCTGCCATTTTCTATTGGAAATGAGAAGGAAAATTCACAGCGTTCATTACATTCCCACACAGGCCTAAGCTGTCACAGAGCCAGCTGCTGCATTCAGACAGAGTCATAAAATCAACACGTTTTGGTTTTTGTTTACTTTCTTACTCTTCCCTGGATCCAATTCCAGGAGGCTGGCTGTGGTGTGAGCCCGATCTCTGTCCCTGAGGTCTTATCCTCTTATCTTTATAAAAGGTCTCCCCTCCACCCCCAGGGCCAGAAACTCATTTTCCTGCTTGAACTTTGTCCTGTGACTAAGCAGGAAGAAGTCATGGGAGTCAGGCTGGGAGTTTGTGCTGCATCACAAAAAGAAAGACACATGGAAGTCCCTCCTGCCAAAGTCAGACCATTCTCTGACTCAGCACTAAATTTAGACGTCATGCCCTATGTTCACATCCCAAAAAACCCTACTGTGTGACAGGTGCTCAGAACGCGTCTGGGAATGAATGGATGCTGAGATGTAAACAGGGGCACTGTCCTGGGCTCAGGATACCAAGGTGTGAGCCCAGACTTTCACAGGAAAGCCTAGAGGACAGAGCAAATACAGTCTTTATTAAGAAACTTCCAGCCCTCCTGCATACCCTCTCCCCTCAGCAGCTGGCCACCTGAGCAAGCTGTCCAGCCATCAAGACAAGCCTGGTTTGCCCATCTGTAGGACATAAACACAAACTGCATGGGCTGAGACAAGATTTTGTTCAATACACAGGACTGAGAGGATATAGCACAACTCTGTGAACTGGGATGTCCTATTAGTTACTTGCCTGTCCTTGCTGGAAGGAAAGACTGGTGGCTGCTAGACCAGGGCCAAATCAGGAAAAACCAGCCCAGGTTTCAAGACCCCATACCCCATACCCTGCAGGCCCTCGGCTGTTGGATCCTGTTTCCAGCCCTGTCCAGAACATATCATAAGGACCTAGTTAAGTCACCTTGTAACCTCGACTGCTTTTTCCCAAAAGGGAAATAAAAATCTGAACAAAATTGCTGCCAAGGTCCCTTCCTGATATAGTACTAATCAGTCATAGGCTGCTGCTTAAGAAAAGTAAATAGGAAAGTAAATGGTGACCAGAGGAAAAGAAAGAGATGGTTTGAAGCAAAACAGAGGTAGCTTCAAGTATCTTAAAGAATCATTTCTTACATTAAAAGATGTGAATAAGCTGGGCGCTGGTGGCTCACACCTGTAATCCTAGCTACGCGGGAGGCTGAGATCTGAAGATCATGGTTCAAAGCCAGCCCAGGCAGGAAAGTCCATGAGACTCTTATCTCCAATAAACCACTAGAAAACTGGAAATGCCACTGTGGCTCAAGTGGTAGAGCGCTCGCCTTGAGCTGAAGAGCACAGGGACAGCGCCCAAGCCCAGAGTTCAAGCCCCATGACTGACAAAAAAAAAAAAAAAAAGATGTGAATAAGCCAGGTGCTGGAGGCTCACATTTATAATCCCAGAGACTCAAAAGGATGAGATGTAAGAATCAAGTTTTAAAGCCAGCCTGGGCAGAAAAGTCTGAGAGATTCTTATCTCCAATTAACTGGCAAAAGACTGAGAAATTAAGAGCATGAGGGCCTGAGTTCAAACCCCAGAACCAGCACTCACAAAGATACAAATAAAGCCAGGTGCCAGTGGCTCATGCCTATAATCCTAGCTACTCAGGAGGCTGAGATCTGAGGATTGTGGTTCAAAGCCAGCCCGGGCAGGAAAGTCTGTGAAATTCTTATCTCCAATAAACCACTAGAAAACCAGAAGTGGCTCTATAGCTCAAGTAGTAGAGCGCTCACCTTGAGCTGTAGAGCTGAGGGACAGCGCTCAGGCCCAGAGTTCCAGCCCCACGACTGACAAATAAATAAATAAAATAAAATAAAATTGGTGGGTTTGGGTAGCTCACATCTGTCAGCCTAGCTACTTGAAAGGCTGAAATCTGAGGATTATGGTTCAAAGCCAGCCTGGGCAGGAAAGTCCGAGACTCTTATTAACCATGAAAAAGAAGCAGAGCTGTGGCTCAAGTGGTAGAGCATCAGACTTGACCAAAAAAGCCAAGGGATAGTGCCAAGACCCAGTACTAGTACACACACACACACACACACACACACACACACACACACACGCGCGCGCGCGCACAAATGAGGTGAATTCATTTGGAGGCCATCTTAAACCGTCAGACAGGTACCATTCAGACAGGAAAACGGAGAGGTCACCCCTGGGGCTAGAGAACAGACACCTTGGCTGGTGCCAGCAAACAGGGCAGCAATTCCAAGACTAAGTCAATCATCTCCAACAGCACAGCTTCCCATCCAGGAATCTCCTGCCAGCTACTCAAGTGCAGAGACTGGATGGGTCACTCACATGATGTAGAGTAGAGCCAACCAATGATGAGGTTTTTTTTTTTCTTCAAGAATATATTTTTGGGGGGGGAGGGGACTGGGAAAGTGGCTCAGTGGTAGAGTGCTTGCCTTGCATGCATGAGGCCCTGGGTTCGATTCCTCAGCACCACATAAGAAAAAAGAAAAAAGCCAGAAGTGGCGCTGTGGCTCAAGCAGTAGATTGTTCGCCTTGAGCTGAAGAGCTGAGGGGCAGCGCCCAGGCCCAGAGTTCAGGCCCCACGACCAACCCCCACCCCCACCCCAAAAAAAGAATTTTTTTTTCAGTCGTGGGGCTTGAACTCTGGGCCTGTGTGCTGTCCCTGAGCAATTCAGCTCAAGGTGAGCACTCTATCACTTGAGCCACAGCACCACTTCCAGTTTCCTCAAGGTTAATTGGAGATAAGAATCTCACGGACTTTCCTGCCTGGGCAGGCTTTGAACCGTGATCCTCAGATCTCAGCCTCCAAAGTAGCTAGGATTACCGGCGTGAGCCACTGGCACCCGGCTCAAGAATAAATTTTCAAAACAAAACGTAACTGCTTCTTCTTTTTTTTTTTTTGGTAACTGCTTTTAAGTGAAGTAAGCCAGAACCAAAGAAACATAGGTCACATGGTTTCCCTCATTGGCAATAAATAGTATACATCTAGGGTAATTTAACAGATGAAGAGACTAGCTCAATAACTATGTACGGCTGACCATATAAGATGATGCTAAGTGAAATGAACTCCAAGCATAGACACACAAGGTTTTACTTTGTTGTTGTTTTTCATATACTATGTGTTTTCTTGCTTCTTCCCCCTATGATATATCCCCTGTTGTCACGATATTTGATTTTGGTACTCTGGTACTGTATATACATTTATCCTAATTTGGGAAGGGGAACAACAGAATGGAGAGACAAAAGACAAGGGGGGAACTAATGCAACAGCCATATTCACAAGACAGTATGTTGGAAATAATCCGTACAACTGGGGGGAGGAGATTGTGGGGAGGAAAAGTGGGAGAAAAATGAGGGAAGGGGTAATAAGTTTGATAAGAAATTTACTTATTACCTTATTTATGTAACTGTAACTCCTCTGTATGTCACCTTGACAATAATTTTTTCAAAAAAATAATAAGTTTTCAAAACAAAACATAACTGCTTCTTATAGGCACTTTCTATACATTCCCTGAGGTTTCTGTCTCTACATCACTGTCCTAGGAAGTGGTGATTTTCAGTAGATTGTTTTTTTATTAGCCACACTGGGGTCATTTATCATTTTTAAAAGGATTGATTCATCTCCAAAAGAAACCTACAGGGCTGGCTCAGTGGTATAGTACTTGCCTTGCATGCATGAGGCCCTGGGTTCAATTCCTCAGCACCACATAAGCAGAAAAAGCCAGAAGTGGTGCTGTGGCTCAAGTGGTAGAACACTAGCCTTGAACTGAAGAGCTCAGGGACAATGCCTAGGCCCAGAGTTCAAGCCCTACTACCAACAAAAAAAAGAAAGAAGGAAGGAAGGAAGGAAGGAGGGAGGGAGGAAGGGAGGGAGGGAGGGAGGGAAGGAAGGAAGGAAGGAAGGAGGGAGGGAAAGGAAGGAAGGAGGGAGGGAGGAAAGAAAGAAAGAAAGAAAGAAGAAAGGAAGGAAGGAAGGAAGGAAAGAAAGAAAGAAAGAGAGAAAGAAAGAAAGAGAGAAAGAAAAAGAAAGAAAGAATGAATCCAGGCCAGTGGTTTTAAACTGTGTTCCTTGGAACCCTGAACAACCCCAAGGAAACCCGAAGGGAGGCATGTGGGAGGCCACAAGGGAAAGGGGTGCACTCCAGGCCTCCGCTCCCAGTCGCACTCCTCTTGTCTCCCCTACACATCAGACTTTCACCTACGAGTCCAAGAATGTTAATTTAAAAAATGCTTAAAAAAAAGAAATAAAAAAGATCAGGCTATTTTAAGAGGAGATTTACACTTCAGATGTTTAATTATTTGCAAAACACCAAAAGTGCTTCACAGTTTAAGGGATAGACTGCACAATTCATCCCCAGAATAGCCACTGTCTGCGCTCCTGAGCTCTGTATGGTACTTTCAGGGAAGGGCAGTGACCACCTAGAATGGTTCAATCCATAGCTGGACAGCACCGATTGTAAAGATTTCTTTGAGTGGGTGTAGGATTCTATCTGCACTTGGGAGGCTGAGATAGGAGAATCATGAGTTCCAGGCCAAACTGGGCTATACAGTGAGAACTTGTATATACCTAAAAGCGAAAGGCCTGGACAAGGGGAGTGCCCATGTTATAAAAACAACTTAAAAGATGACATCAACTAAATTCTATGGGCAGATTTTGTTTAAAGAACATCTTTGGAACAAGGAAAACTGAATATCAAGCAAGTATTAGGTGACATTAACACTGGAGGTGCTCAGGATGAGTCTGGGGTGTTGTTCATAGAGAAGATAGTGTCCTTCTCATCTTTGTGGGCTTAGCACTCAACAGAGCTTGTGCAGCAGACAGCACAGAGCAGAGTACTAGCTAGGGACAGACTGACAAGGGGGAAAATACAGACAGACAGATGCATGCAAATCTGAACCTTGTTCAGCTCTACCCTAAAGGCACTGGAATCTCATGCAAGCAGATAACACTGTGTCCAGCTCCACTTGTGTTTTCAAGAGAAGCATTATGCAGGTGACTGGGGGTTGAAACTACAGTCAATATTCTTGGTTAGTTTTGAAGCGATCTCTTAGAGATTATCCTTAGGTATTTATGAGTAAAGTAATATACTATCTGGAACTTTTTGTGTGTCTGTTTGTGCTGATACTGGGGCTTGAACTCAGGACCTTGGTGCTGATCCGTAGCTTTTTTGCTCAAGGTTGGTACTTATTCTACAGCTCTACTTGCAGCTTTTTGGCAGTTAATGAAAAATAAGTGTCTCACAGACTTTCCTGTCCAGACTGGCTTCGAACTGTGATGCTTAGATCTCAGCTTCCTGAGTAGCTAGAATTACAGGTATTATTCATGCATGTTACTCATTCTCCAAAAAGCAACATACCATTCTCAAGACTGATCATCATCCCTCCTCCTCAGCCCAGCTCCTCTCGGGGGCTTATGAAAGGCCTGCCCAACAGTTACCAGATACCAGACCTGCAACAGCTAGACCTCCAAAACAGTCTCTACACCTTCACCCCAGGTGGCACAAAGCCACAGAGTCCTGCTAACTTAATCCTAGAAGACCTGGGGAGGACTCACCAACTCAAAGCAAATGTTCAAGAAAGCACACTTCACTCTGTCCAGCCACATGAGGGATCCTAAGGCCCCAAAAGGACACACAGATAAATACCAGCTTCTGTCCCCAGATTCACATGTGACTGACTGTTTCAGTTGGTATCAGAATCAAAAAAAAAAAAATGGCAAAGATCAAGGTTGAGGCACTCGGAAATAGGGGGGAAATGCTGATATGATCCTCAGATGACCAGATTCTAACTACAATGCCAAAATTTCTCAGAGAATGCATTCCTCTACCCAGGTATCAGTGGCTCAGGGTTGTAATCCTAGGTACTCAGGAGACTGAGATCTGAGGATCTCAGTTGGAAGCCTCCCTGGCAGGAAAGGCCATGGGACACTTACCTCCAAAAAGCCAGAAACATAGCTCTGGCTCAAGCGGTAGAATGCTAGTCTTGAGCAATGAAACTTAAGGATATTGCCAAGCCCTGAGTTCAAGGCCCAAGACCCATACCAAAAACATGTGAACACTGATGTTGTACCATGCTTCATGAAGAAAGGATTTTGTGATCATACCAGTTTGCAACTATTCTAGCCAAGTCCCAAAGCACACTGCTCAGGAGTATGCTCAAGAGCCTTCACCGAAGTAGAAGCTTCAAACCACAGAATGTGCTCCAATAGTGACAGCATCAAAGTCCCACCAAACTCGTGTCAGAACACATTTCCTGGGTAAATGCTGAGTGAGGCCTCTTGAAGGAAAATCTCCATAGCCTGTTACCCTGGATTCAAGAGGCGAAACCAAACCAACCCTGAATGGATTAAGGGAGTGTCTACAAAGCAGAAATAACTGACATACTTCAAAGCCTTTAGGGATAAAGATATTAGCACTAGAAACATAAAGAAAATGTGTGACCAGCCCTTGGACTGCCAGTATTTGTAATGTTGCTGTAATGCTGCTGGGATTATATGGTTAACTTCTGCCCTCAAAAGAGTCACAGATAACTGCTGAAACTAAACTCTTCGAAGTCCAAAAGAACTGTTCTGAGACTTTCCAAAACATAAGGGAAATATATATACATATATTTATATATTTTTATATATAAATATATATATATATATATTAGTGTTGAATGGTATTTGTTTTTTGGAGTGTTTTGGGGGAAAACTGGTTGATTGGTTGCTTGCTTCATTTCTTAAGACAGGGCGTCACTGTTAAATCCAAAATGCAAGGAGATATGACAAAGTAAACAGGACTCAAGAAACAAAGGACATCTACTTAATTTGTTATATATTTCTAAATGACTCCATGTCCTTGACCTCATATATAGTATATATCTATGTGTACATCTGAGGGAAGCTAGGAAGAGGGCATAGAATCAGAGGGAAACAGGAAAAAATACAACAGAGGGGCCCATCAGCTGCATTGGACATTGATGAAAATGAACTAAGCAACTCAAGGGCAGCAATGGGAGGGAGGGAATGAGAGGGAAAGACAGAACAACTAACACTAAGCAAAAGGAAAGAAATGTACATATCACCCAACATGGAAGAGATAGTTGTATTGTCAAAGCTTATAGAATTCACAAACTTTATGGACCAAGACAATGACAAGTTGCATTATGAAGGTTAAAATGCGTTTGTGACTTTAACTAAGTATCACTATCCTCCAATACCGTGAAATTTATGTAATCACTTAATCTCAATTAAAAAAAGTATTAAAAAAAAAAAAGGATGTCACTAGGTAGCTAGGCTGGCCTTAAACCTGTGATCCTGTCTCAGCCTCCCAACAACTGCTCTGTGTGTGTGTGTGTGTGTGTGTGTGTGTGTTGCTTCCTCACAACTGAATATAGGCCTATTGTATGGCTCAAGTGGTATAGTACTTACCTAGAAGCTAGAAGCCCTAAGTTCCATCACCAGGACCATAAATAAACATTCAATGCAGAATTACCATGTGACCCAGCAACTGCACTTCTGGTTCTATACCCAAGCAGACATTTGTACAATAAGCCCTCCTTATATGAAGAGTACATGTGGTTCTGACCAAGCACAGTCAAAAAGTGAATAGCTGTTTTAAATTGAAAGAAATTTCAAGATGAAGAACATTGAAACTCCTCGCACACACAGTTCAGTGGATATGGAAAAACTCTGCCAGTCTCTTGTTATTGTCAGTTGTGTTTAAATCACTGTGTAATTGATGAGTCTTTCCCTGCTCTAATTTTGTGAAAATATGCCTCCCTAAAAGCAAAGTCAAATATAATAGTAATTCCCCCCAAATCACACACATTAATGTGCTTAATTGCAGTGATATAGTGAAAATTTGGTATTTCTTGAAAGGTAACATGTCTTGAGCAGCAGCTGGGTGGTGTTATGGGAAAAAAGAATTGGTTTTAAACTATGCTTCCTAAGTATATGAAGTTTTCCCCTATGGCAGTCTCCTTGGATTTATATAGCCACAGATATCAGCCTACCAGGCATGGATACTGTATATTTCCTGCTCAGAGCAGCATAATTTGCAATAGCCAAAAGAAAAAAAAAAAAAAACACCTGGCACTGGTGGCTCAATCCTCTAATTCTAGCTACTCAGGAAGCTAAGGTCTTAGGATCACAGTTCAAAGCAGGCCTGGGCCGAAAATCCATGAGATTCTTATCTCCAATTAACTAGCAAAAAGCCAGAAGTTGAACTCTGACTCAAGTGGGCAGAGTGCCAGCCTAGAGCAATAAAGTTCAGGATAGAGCCCAGGCTCTGAGTTCAAGCCTCATTACACACACACATGAAAGAAACTCTGACCACAACATGAATGAACCCTATGCTAAGTGAAATACACCAGTCACAAGAAGACACATGATACTCACTCCACTTATAAAGAACATCCCAAGTATTCAAAGTCATGGAAACAAGGCAGAATGGCGGGTGCTAGGTGATGCTGTGTAGAAGAAGTTAACTGTTCAGTGGATACAAGGGTTTCAGTTCAGCAAGATGAAAAAGCTCTGGAGAGGGATGCTGTTTGACACCACTGAACTGTGCACTCAAAACTAGTAAATTTCATGTGTTGTCTATGTTGTCACAATGAAAAAGGAAAAAAAGAAAAATACAGCCCAAAGGGAAATCTTACATTATATAAATCTTCCAACAGTTTAAAAACACTAAGCAAATGGGCTATGCTCCCTTAGCACAAAATGAATGTCAAGGTCATCCAGTCAATGAGTAAGAATGGGTAGACAACATAAAGACACTCCAAGTATCTGCTTAAAATGTTTCTGCAGCATTTTCATGGAACTCTACCTTAAAAAGATCTATAGACACAATGTAGAGATATGCAATCTGTCTCAGGCAAATGATTAAGTGGGGGGAATGCCATTTCCCTCCAGAACCATCCCATTTAAAATTCTCCACTGAACACACCCCAGCAGCCAGCTGCACAGATGGAGAAGCAACCCAGAACTCCAGCTCAATGCTTGCTGTGTCTGAACTCCAGCCTTACCAGGCACTGCAGGAAAAGAAATGACTGCGGAACCCCTTGCAGTGGGGCTGCAGAATATGCAGGTGGCTTGTTATGGAGTAGGACAAAACTAAGACAAAATATTTCTCCTGCTCTGCTTACTTTTTCAGAAAATAGGAAATCAGAGTATAAAACTCACTCACTTGCTAACACTAAATCAGATTAACAGCAATCATGGTGGAAAGCTGGGACAGGACTAGAAACCTAGTCCAACAGAATCTCTATGTGGCCTGGGATCCAAGACCACTTGGTGAATGTTTGAAAGCCTTCAGGACTTCCCAGTTGTTGCTCCTCTGATTTCACTGCTGAACTGGAGGGGGAAGGAGGGAGAGAAGCCCCAGGAAACTAAGAGGTTCCTCCAAGGTCAAGATATAACACTGAGGAGCAGATTCCCATTTAGGCTCTCTCCAGGACACCCAGCTGCCACTCACAGGGAAGGCCTCAGGGTACATCAGGCAGTGTGGGTCCTCCACAAGACTCCAGGCAGCTAGCCCTAAGCCTACTAGTACCTGACGGGTGACCTTGGGGACTTGAGACATCACAGTCACACCACCTGCTTCCATCACAGACACAGTGTGGGTGGTGACATCCGTGTGTGCATCTAGGACTTGCCAAAGCCTTCATCCTCTCCCACAGCCTTCTGCTACTGTGAGATCACCACTTAGGAATCTATGCCTATGCTTGAAAAGAATTTGGATGGGGATACACCATCCATCCACTCTCCAACGCAGCTGCCTACTCATCCATTCAACAAAAAGTTATTGAACACCTGTCGTGGGTCAGACACTACTCTAAGCATTTCTGTATAAGAGTTTATTCATCATCTGGAGATCACCTTCTGCTCTCGAGATCCATAGCCACAACCAGGCTCATACCAGTAATCTTAACTACTCTGAAGGCTAAGATTTAAGGACTGCAGTTCAAAGCTAGCCCAGGCTGACAAGATAAGATAGTCTACAACGTTCTCATCTCCAGCAAAAAGCCAGAGTTGAAGGTATGTCTCGTGGTAGAGCATCAGCCTTGAGTGGAAGAAGCTAAGGGAGAGAGAAACTCTGAGTTCAAGTCCCAGTACTAGAAAAAGAAAAATCCATAGCCACAGTATGAGCATCTGACAACCACTTAGCGTGTCTGTAGGGGGTCCCACTCCCTCAGAAATCTCAAGAGATTCAGGTTCCTGGTTCTAAGGATGCACTCAAGTCTCCTTTCTCACTCTTACTCTGCATGGCTCACTGCAGTAACAAAATTTCTCTCCTTTGTTCTTACTAGGGATTGTTAAATAGCATCATAAAATCATAAAGTAGTTGATGTTTTTGTTTGTTTTTGGTGCTTGAACTCAAGACCTCACTCTCACTCAGGACCTTAGCTCTTTTGGCTCAAAGCTGGTGCTCTACTACTTGAGCTACAACACCTTCCAGCTTCTGTTTGTTCATTGGAGTCTCATGAACTTTCCAGCCTGAGTTGACTTTGAATCTCAAGCCTCAGATCTCAGCCTCCGAGTAACTGGAATTATAAGAATAAGCCCACAGACAGTAGTAGTAGTTGTTTTGTTCTGCTTTTTCCCAAAAGAAACAGCTGCCTTTCAAAATGAGAGAAACATCTGAGATAATAAATTGAGATAAGGAGGAGAGATTGATTGATTATAAAGCACAGACAGGCCCGGATCATCAGCTAGCAAGACTCCACTTCCCAGCAACCTTGCCACCAGCACAGTCAGTAAAAGGCCACCATTATTTTTTTAAAAAAAAAAAAGGAAACAACAAAAAGCAGGTTTTGTTTCAAATTAAATTTCTACAATAAACTCCTAACTGCAAGTATTACAAAAAAAAAGTTTAGGTTTGTTTTTAATCACATTTTAAAATCTTAAACTTGTCTTTAGCATTTAGCTCAGAGGACTCACCACCTTCCCAAACCAGCTTCCCTGATAACAGCTCAGTGATATAAACCTATCCAATCAGGGAAAAGACTGTCTCTGCCAACATTCCCATGTTCCCTTGCAAGCCAGAGACAGCAAGGTTCGGGTAGAGGCAGGGGCCGAGTCACAGGGCTAACAGAGTAATACTAACAGGCCCAGTACTCAGCGAGAGTCACTGCTAAAAGAGAAGAACAAGGAGGAAAACCACTGCCACGGATGTGTATGGTGTCTGTGTATCTCCCCCAAGCTTTCTTCATGTTCTTCCACATCATTTTGTTCATCCTGCTTCCCATGCTGACTTGACTGCTATGGCGCTCAGTGAGGCATGGCAGGGGCAGGTGGTAGAGACGGAGGTAGACAGTAACCTGAGGCTTAATCTACTGGGTTGCGTGACCACCATAGAAGGGACTTACATAAACGTCACTACATGATATAGTCCTTGGATTGGATGATTTATGGTCTGTCACTGAAATGTCATGACCCAGAAGCAGCATTTGAACCAATACATTCCTCTTTTCTGCCTATGATTGTCTGAATTGTTTCCTTTACTTGTAATAAGTGCCCTGAACATTAGTATATTATTAGCAGAGAGAAATAAAATCACTGACAAACTTTTTAACCATTACTTTCCACTTCCTCTGTCATTTCTTTGAAATAACATAATTTAAAAATCCAAAAGAAGCTGGGTGTGATGGCACACACCTATCTACAATCCTAGCACTCAGGAGGCAGCGGTAGAAAAATCAATGGTTTGGGAGCTGCCTAGACTACAGTGAGAGAGGAAAGGAGAGAGCAAGAAAAAGAAGAGAAGACCTGGAAACACAACAAATCAAAGAAAGGTTGGACAAATGGGATTGCATGAAGTTGCAGAGCTTCTGCATGGCAAAGGACATAGCTAGCAAGATCAATA
>NW_012267302.1:6015992-6016592 GCF_000151885.1 Dipodomys ordii
CAAGTGGTAGAGCACTAGCCTTGAACTGAAGAGCTGAGGGACAGCGCGCAGGCCCAGAGTTTAAGCCCTACAACCAACGAAAGAAAGAAAGAAAGAAAGAAAGAAAGAAAGAAAGGAAGGAAGGAAGGAAGGAAGGAAGGAAGGAAGGAAGGAAGGGAGAAATAAAGTTTTCCAGCTTTAACTTCTACAATGTTCTCACCTCTCAGGTAAATCCTTCAGGATAGTTTTGCATCACTATCTCCTTCCTACCCAAAGCTAATGCCAGTCCCATCTCTGGGCAGGCTGGTCCAGCTGCTTTTGGAAATACTAGAGATCGAACTCAGAGCTTGGTGTGTGAAAGGTCGCTCTACCACTTCAGCCACACCCCTGTTGGAGGCTGCTCTGACTTCTGCATCCTGGAAACAGGTCATCTTGCTGTACCTGCTGCTCAGAAGGCCCTACCTCTGGCCCTGTGGATTCCAAATGTTCCCTCAAGCCCAGCTCAAGTGAAGCCTCTCTAGCTTCTTTCAGGACTTCCCAGTTGTTGCTCCTCTGATTTCACTGCTGAACTGGAGGGGGAAGGAGGGAGAGAAGCCCCAGGAAACTAAGAGGTTCCTCCAA
>NW_012267302.1:6017492-6022345 GCF_000151885.1 Dipodomys ordii
CCCTCAAGCCCAGCTCAAGTGAAGCCTCTCTAGCTTCTTCAGCAGACACAGCTGTCTCTGTTCTCATTGGTGACAGCATATCAGCCACTCATTCACAAGTGAAGTGGAGCTAGGGGATAGGAAGGGACAAGATGGTAAAATTCAGACAGGTGCCGGTGGCTCATGCCTATGATCCCAGCTATTCAGGAGACTCAGACCTGAGGATTATGGTTAAAAGCCAGCCCAGGCAGGAAAGTCTGTGAGTTTCTTATCTCCAATTAACGAGCAAAAAAAGCCAGAAATGGAGCTATGGCTCAAGTGGTAAAGTGCTGGTCTTGAGCAAAAAAAATCCCACAAAACTCAAGGACAGTGCCCAGGCCCTGAGTTCAAGTCCCAGGAACAGCGCGCGCACACACACACACACACACACACACAAAATAATAACAAAAAAGATGGAAACATTCAGCTCTAAATACCAAGTGGAGAAGGCCCAGCAGGCAACACCAACTTCTGCCACGTCTGCCTGAGAGAAGCCTGGTGTAAAATGATAAGGGGAAGTTATGTTTACAAGGTGGCAGCTAGAGCCACAGGTGCGGGGGATGCTGTGTTGTATACAGATCTTATGAAGGATAGAAAGCTTTCTTCTCCATCTTTATTATTCAGTGAAGTGCCTCAGAATCCGCCGTCCCCACCACGTCCTGCCAACAAGGAGGTGAACTATGGGCTAGAATCGCACCTGTGCACGCTCCTCTGCCTACCTACAGGCCAGCAGGCCAGGCCTCAATCCTACCGGAGTACATCATGACCCCCACCTTGGCCTCAGGGACTAAGACAGGCAGCAGGACACCCTGGGCCCCAGCCCCACCTTATAGGTAAAGACACTGCGACACATCCCTGAGGCAGAAGGCAGGAGGCAGGTGGCAGGATCTTATAACTGAATGCAAGAAGAGAACCAAGGGATGACCAAATGACTATGGCAGGAGAGGAGCCACTCAAGAGAGAAGGGTAGCTCTCTTCTCTCATTGGGGGAGGGTCAGATCCATGGGGTCAGGAGCAAACTAAAAAAACTACAGGAGCCCAGAGTTCCCCAATGGCAGGACATGTTCTGAAACCAGATTGAGAAGGGCTGGTCAGGTAACAGGAAAAGCAGCTCCCAGACAAGAAATCAGGAGCGAGGGAGCTGGCCTCTAACATGCACCTTTCTGCTCTGTGACGTCTTCTTCTTGTGCATCATAGTGAAGACCCTACAACATGGCCCTGCACACCGGGGTTGCCACAGAATCAGTGAGAGTGCAGAGAAAGAGACAAATACTGAACCATCAATAGCAGGATGGAGCCCTCCTGACCCCAAACCCAACAACCACCTTCCTTAGTCACTTCCTTACCCTCAGGCCTCCTGCTGATGGGTCATAAATGCTCAGGATCTAGCTAGCCCAGAGAAGTTTGCTTTGATTACCTGCCAGGCAACAAGAGGCACATGCTCCCCTCAGGTTCCTTCCAGCTCCAGACCGTGCATGGGCTGCCCACAACCTGCAGATCTGACTTCCCCAGTGCACAAGTGCCTGCAGGGATGGGCACCCTAGACCAGAGGCTCTCACAGTGTCCAAACAATAAGCTCTGACTAGCGATGGTGCCATCTCCCATGTAGAGAGACGGTGACAAAGCAGCCTCCTCTTGACACTCTAAGGTCTTAGAAATGCCAGCTGGTTCCTCTCTGAGGCTCCACTGGGAGGCCTCACTGCCTCACAGAGTTATTGAACATTTCCCTGGGAGGGAAGTGCCTGGGGTGGAAAGGGACAAGGATGTACAGCTGCTTTTCCTTGATTGTGGCCACTTGGAGAGAAGACTAGTACATCACCTCCTCCACCAGAGCAGCTCTTTTTGCACTAAGCTTTGCCCCATGAGAAGAGCTTCCTGGTAGAAGAAAAGGATACACTATAGCTCCACAGTAGAGTACTTGCCTAGCAAGTGTGAAGCTCTAGGTTCAATCCCCAGCACTACAGAGTAATATATCCTGTACAAAGACCACACACACACACACACACACACACACACACCTACACACACCTACACACACACCTGTTACCCTTCCCACAAAAGGCTCCAGGTAGAACCTTGCCATACCAATAGCTATCCTAACTTTTTTGTACTATATTAAATAAAATAAATGTAACTTCCCCTTGAAAATCATTTTTCTAAGCATTTCATGACCTTCTTCGAAGCCACAGAATTCTGCACCATGGGAAAGGGGATCTGAAATCACAGAGGTTAGGACTAGCTCCAAGAACGACAGCACTCTGACTCCACCTTTTCCACAAGCATGGAAAGATGAAATCTAATCGAATTCATCCACTAATTTCTCTAGTTCAGAGATTAAAGCTAAGGCTGATGGCCACACATCCCAAGAAGAGCTTCCAGCCTTCATTCTAATTTCTAATGACACCTTGAAAAGGCACCTGGAAAAAGATCTTTGATAAACTTCCTCCTTCAAAAATAAACAGGGCTGGGTGCTAGTGGCTCATTCTTGTAATCCTGGCTACACTGGAGGCTGAGATCTAAGGATCCCGGTTAGAAGCCCAGCCCAGGCAAGAAAGTCCAAGAGAAACATACCTCTATTTTTTTTTAAATAAAGCCAAAGGTACAAATGTGGCTCAACTGAAAGAGTTGGAAAAAAAAAAAAAGCTTGAGCAGCATTCAGGGTCTAAGTTTGAATCCCAGGGTGGTCACTAAAGAGAGAGAGAGCACTCCTGACAAGACTCCTCCCTCCCTCCATCCATCCATCCTCATTCTCATGGCCACATCTTGATAAGCCCTTCTTTTAGCGTCTCACAAAGCACTATTCCAGCAAAGGACTACCTCTGCCCACAAACTCACAATTCAACCACATTTTCAAACACAGAATGAAGGTTGGAGGGACAGAGGTGTCAGAGTCAGAAGTCCCCCAAAGGAAGGAGACAGCACAGCCACTAAGGGAAAGACTTGCTTTGTGGCTGGTAGTTTAGCAATTTGTATGTCAGTTTCCTTAAGCTATAAAAAAGGTTGAGGCTAAGATGGCCCGGGCACATGAGGGCTGCAACCAGGAACACCTTATAAAATCACTCCCTTAATAAGTAATAAGTAAGGCTATTAACAGCCACATAAACGGGTCTCCTCTACCTCTGACCTACAAGTTGCTCAGGGCAGTTTTCTGCTCTCAAGGTTCACTCTGCTTTTATTCAGTCTTCACCAAGATAGGAAGGAAAGATAGATAGATAGATAGATAGATAGATAGATAGATAGATAGATAGATAGATAGATAGATAGATAGATAGATAGATAGATAGATAGATAGGTGATAGATTGATTCACTCTTAAGTCAAGGACAAGATTCAGAAAAGACGGACCTGCTGTGCCCTGGCTCTGAACATGTTAAATAGAACAATAGATCATAATTCAAAACTCCTGGGGCCCAGTACTTTCTGGGCATTTTAACTATTATGAGCAAGAGTTTTCTTACTGGCAAAGCAGGAATAATAAAGCTAGCTAGCTCCCGTGGCATTAGTAACAAATACGATAAGGTCGAGTGCCTGCTACAGCAATAGGTGCACAATAAATGTAGCTCTCCTTCCTTGGTGCCATGCCTTGCTCCTTGGCTAAAAGGCTGGCTTCCACACTCCCTAACCTGGCCTGGACAAGCCTTACTACCACCAGTCATCAACTCCCAGCAGTACCCCTCCCCCCTACACACCACACACACACACACACACACACACACACACACACATCACCTCCACGAGCAAAGAACACAGGGGTTCCAAAGGGCACTAGGCCAGAGAACCGGGCACCAGCCCTTCCTTCCCCAGGCAGCTCCAGTGCTCTCAAGGAGAGAACCGAGTCCCGGCAACCACTACTAGGATTTTCCCATGATGCAATGCAACTTCCCCAACTTTTCCGGGCCCACAGTTCCCAAAGAAACCTGGGCAGGCATTGTGCATAAATCAACCACAAGTCGGGGGTCCAGTTAAAAGAGACTCAGAGCTCTTCCTGGGAAGGAGAAGAAAGCTGGCACACACCACAACGTCAAAACAAAAAATAAAAACAGGCACCAGTGGTCCTGAAACGGGGTGACAGGAGGGGGAGGTGGGGGTCCCTGGCCTGGATCCCCCTTCCCTTCTTTCTAGATTAAACCGCTGGTTAAAGACTAGCACAGCCTCCCAAACCACTGGCAGACGGAGAAGAGCCTTAAGAAAAGCTCTGATCCACATCCTCCAAGGGGTCCCCCCCGCGTCCCCCCCACCCTCACTCCGGTGGCCTAGAAAGGCCCCTGCAAGCCGTAGCACCTGAAGGGCAAAGGAGGAGGCCTTCCATGGGGGGGAGAGGGGGGCATTGTTCCCAGCCACAGGCGGGACTTGGGGAAGGAGGTGTGAATTCTCCATCTGGGCCTCGCCCCCTCCCCAGATGGACTAAAAGGAGAGCAGGTGCCACGGGGCGCGGCCGGCGCCAGGTAGCCGAGGTTCCCCCCGGGGGGCGCGCGGCGGGTGCCGGGGTGGGGGGGTGCGCCCGGGGACCCGCGGCGGGGGGCGGGGATGTCTGCCACTCACCCGCACCCTCGGCGGGCGGCGGCGGCGGCGGCCCCACCACGCCGTTCAGGTAGAGGATGGGCAGCAGGTGAGGCTGCGTCTTCTCGAGCGCGGCGCGCAGGTCCGGGAAGTGGTCCCGCTCCTTAGCCAGGAGCAGCTTGAGCAGCAGCTCCGCCTTGGCGCCTCCCGCCTCCTCGTCCAGCTGCCGCCGCTCGCCGGGGCTCAGCGCGCCCGCGGCCTCCAGCAGCCCGAGCACCGCTTCCACCTCGGTCATGGCCTGCGCCAGGCTCTGCTGACACTGAGCGAGCAGCTCCC
>NW_012267302.1:6022918-6099875 GCF_000151885.1 Dipodomys ordii
GGGCCTGCCCTCAGGGAGGCGGCGGTGAGCGAGGGGGATGGGCGGAGGGGAGGGGGGCGGGGAGGAGGGGTCCCTCTTCTTTCCCCACCGCCCTCCAGTCGGGGACGCAGCGCTATCCCCGCTCTCTCGGGCTCCCCCCCCCCGCCTCCCCCCAGGCCCAGTCCTGGACACAGAGTCAGACCAGGCACACAGCCAGGGTCCCCCCGCCCCCCAAGCTACTAGAGACCATCTCACACATATCCTTACTCCCACCCCTGACACACACACACACACACACTCACACAACCCGGGGTCTATCCTGAGAACTCCTAAACAAAGTCTAGACACAATGGAGGGAGAGGGGTCCCTTAAAACTGGACATCGATTTAAATTCTGCTTTGAATCCGTGAGGTTTTCCTGTTGCAAAGAGTCTTATGTAGAAATTTCCCAATAAAGTGACCTAAATTGGGATTCTTTCATAAGATCTTTCTCCTCCACATGCACTTTTCCCAACAACTCCCCCCCCCACCTCCTCACTTCTTACTCCCCCTCCCCACCATGCACTGGGGCTTGAACTCAGGGTCTGATTCTGGCCCTACTTTTTTTTTTTTTTTTGCTCAAATCTATCACTTAAGCCATGTCCCCCCCCACTTCCCGCTTTTTGTTGGTTAATTAAAGAGGGTGGCTTGAGTGTGATTCTCAGATCTCAGCTTCCTGAGAAGCTAGGATTAGAGTCATTAGCCACACAGAACCCAACCTCACCTACATTTTAACCAATATTCAATTCCCATATTCTAAAGGGGTTTGGTGTTGGCAAGAGAAGTGGAAAGGACAGTGAAGGTTTGCAGTGAAGTCCTTGATCTTTCTAGCACAGGAGGTGCATTTCCCTGAATATCGCCTCCACGTAGCAAACCCAGGAGCTACCTAGCCTCCCCTATGACTTCAAGAGGATGTACTAAGATTCTGAGCCAAGAACAGCTTCCCTATTCTATTACAGCCTTCAGTAAATACAGACCACTTTCCTCACCTTATCCCCATCCCCTGATGGAGGACGCGGGGCCTCCAAACCCCTTCCAAGGGCCACTTCAACTGTCTGCACAGCAAGTAATCTCATTTACAAACGTGAGGGCCCAGAAGCTCCTAGCAGACTGTCACTGCCATCCCATGTTTCTATTTCTCCCAAAATAAAGATGGGGGGGGAGAGAAGCGGAGAGCAGAGGCGGTGGTGGCAGAAGAAGCAGCAGCCAAGTGCTTGTGCCTTACACCTGTAATCCTAGGTACTCAGGAGGCTAAGATCTGGTTCAAAGCCAGCCCAGGCAGGAAACTATAAAATTCTTATCTCCAATTAACCGCCAAAAAGTGAGCTATGGCTCAAGTGGTAGAGCACTAGGCTTGAGTTCAAAAGTTCAGAGACAGTGCCCAGGACTAACACGGAAGGGAGGAAGAAAGGAAGAAAGAAAGAAGAGAGGGGGGAGGGAAGGGAGAAAGGGAGAGAGACAGTGAGAAAGAAAGAAAGTTAGAAAGCCAAGAGCTGGTGACTTACACCTGGAATCCTTGCTACTCAGGACTTGGGAGGCTGAGATCTAAGGAACATGGTTCAAAGTCAGCCCAACAGACAAATCTGAGACCTTATCTCCAATTAACCAGCAAAGAGTCAGAATTAGAGGTGTGGCTTAAGTGGCAGAGTGCCAACTTTGAGCACAAAAAGCTAACCGAGACTGGGAGCCCCTATGTTCAAGTCCCAGTACCAGCCAAGGGGGGAAACCCAACTGTGAATAAGCCTCTGATCCAGAGGCTACCTGAGATGGGGGGTGGGGGACACAGGCTCCCAGTAACTCTCCAAGAATGGTCTAGAGAATGTGCATTTATCCCCTGAAACCTTCCCAAGAAACAGCTAGAAAGCCCAATTGGTAAGAGTGCTTTTTCCCAGAAGCTGGGCAGTAATGGACATTACTTTTGGTAACAAACCTTTTCATTGGAAATTCTTGGAATGTATGCAAAACATAAAGACTAGAGGAGATAGTTTAGTTTGGTTCATAACCGTACCCAACTTTAGGGTTCTTTAAACCTTACTTTCATCTTTTTCTTTTGGTCAATCATGGGGCTTGAACTCAGGGCTTGGGTGCTGTTCCTGAACACTTTTGCTTAGGGCTAGTACTCTACCACTTAGAGCTATAGCTCCACTTCCAGTATTCTGGTAGTTAATTGATTGGAGAGAAGAGAGTTTACCTTCGTGATCCTCAGATCTCAGCACCCTCCCCCCAAAGTAGCTAGGGTTGCAGGCGTGAACTGGCAACACCCAGCTTTGACTTTTTAATTCTATAGCATATTTTTATGCCCTTCAGGGTAACTTCTCATGCTCTACCTCCTTTGTGCCCTAGACTGGGTTGAATTATGTCACCTCCCCATCCCTCAAAAAAAAAAAAAAAATAGGTTCAAGTCCTAACTCCTAGAACCTGCAACAGTGTGACCTTATCTGGAGATAGGATCTTTGAAAATGCCACCAAGTTAAAATGAGATCATACTGGATTTGAATGGCCCTCAGCCAGTGCCTGGCACGCTTATAAAAAGGAAATTTGGACCCAGATACCCACAGGAAAAATAGCATAGGAGAGAAAGCCAGGGCTGGAGTGGTACACGTGCAAGCCAAAGAAGGGAGTGTGGGCAGCCACCAGTCGGAACAAGAAGAGGCCTGCAACAGTTTTTCCCTCACAGCCTCCAGGAGGATCCCTGTGAGCTTTCCAGCTCAGAGTTTTTAAACCTTTCGATGGTGGTGATTTGTCTTTGAGGCCCTCAGGAAGTCATATATACCCTCTTACAAAGAGAAGGATGAAGAAGATGGTGTCCCCATTGTCCTCTCTCTTCCACAACCTAAGAATTTCTCTGTAGAGTCACCCACCTTTCTTGGCTTCTGTTCTTTTTGTTTTTTCCTTACTTTTTCTTTTTGTTTTTTAAAGAAGCAGAGCCAGGGCATCAGTGGCTCACATCTGTAATCCTAGCTACTCAAGAGGCTGAGATCTGAGGATCACAATTCAAAGCCAGGCTGGGCAGAAAAGTCCATGAAACTCTTATCTCCAATTAACTGCTAGAAGACTGAAAGTGGAGCTGTGGCTCAAAGTGGTAGAGCACTAGCCTTAAGTGGAAGAGCTCAGGGACAGTGCCCAGGCCCTGAGTTCAAGCCCCACAACCTACAAGAAAAAGAGGGAGGGGTGGGGCTGAGATCCAAGGATCACAGTTCAACACCATCCTGGGCAGAAAAGCCCAGGAGACTCTAACCACCAAAAGGCCTGAAGTAGAGCCGTGGTTCAAGTGGTAGAGCACCAACCTTGAGACAATGGCCAGGCCTTAGCCCATAGCCACAGTAGCAGCAACAAAAATAAATAAATAAATCTCTCTTCCTGAACTCTTCCATACTCTTGAATCCATCTGTGTTTCTTCATGTATGTGCACACCAGCCCAGGCAGCAGACACACGTGTGGGCACACTTGTTGTCCACTTCCACCGCTGCTCTGCCAGGCCTCCTTTCACTTTGCACAGACTTAGGTCTCCCCATTCTCCAGGTCCTCCTAGTACTCTCTGCTGTCCTTCGGAAGGGACCTGAGGACCCCCAACCACATTCATATTTCGTGATTGGGGCTTCATAGTCCTGCTGTTGACCACTACAGAGGAAGCACTTTGGGAATGAGATGTGACCCTCACTGGCTGTGTGTCCCTAGGCTGTTTACTTGCCTTTCCTGAGCCTCATTTCAATGGTCCTACATTGGAAATGTGGATCACCCTTGAGTACAATGCTTAGGAGAATGAAATGATGGGACTTGGGCCCGGTGATGATGGTTTACACCTGTAATCCTAGCTACTCAAAAGGCTGAGATCTGAGGATCACAGTTCAAAGCCAGTCTGGTCAAGAAAGTCTGTGAGACTCATCTCCAATTAACCACCAGAAAGCTGGAACTGCCACTGTGGCTCAAAGTGGTAGAGCACTATCTTTCAGCACAAAAACTCAAGATAGCACCCAGACCCTGAATTCAAGCCCCACAACTGACCAGAAAAAAAAAAAAAAGAATGGATGGGACTTAAATCAAGCCCTCTACAACACACACCAACTGAAATGGCACTTCTGCCCGTCAGAGTACCTGGTTGAAATGCTGGCTTTTTGTGACTTCTTAACTGCCCAGTGTTGGGTAAACCTTTGTGCCTCTGTTTCCCCTCAGTATCAAATCAGTGCTCCATGGGAGTAAGGACTGCTCTTCCTGTTTTCCTTGGGGGAAAAAAGCCTGCTACCACCGGGCATAGCTCAGATTTTGCACAGTTTTCAGTTTTCTGAGAGTTCAGCTGAGAGTTCCCTGTTGCCTAAATTCAGATCAGAAGAGAAGAGCCCTCCAGCTTGCTCCCTGCTGTATTCCATGGACCAGGTGCTCAGTGGATTTTTTTGTAGGTAATAAATGAACATCTGAATGTAATAAACTAGGGAACTCTACATTAAGGCCCTCCTTCAAAAGAATATCAGCATTCTGGAGGGGGTGGCGCAATGGTACAGTGCATGCTTTGCATGGGAGGCCCTGGGTTTGATCCTCACCATTACAGAAAAACACTAAATACCCCGCACTGGTGTTTCACACCAGTAATCCTAGCTACTCAGGAGGCTCAAACCTGAGGATCAAGGTTTAAAGCCAGCCCAGGCAAGAAAGTCTGTGAGACTCATTTCTAACAACCAAAAAGCTGTAAATGGAGCTATGGTTCAAACAATAAGCACCAGCCTTGAGCATCCTAGCCCTGAGCTCAAGCCCCAGTACACAATCAGCTTTAAAATGGTGATTCTTCACCACATTCTGATGGCTTACGTCTATAATCCTATACTCAGTAGGCTGAGATCTGAGGATTATGATTCAAAGCCAGCCCAAGCAGTAAAGTCTTCAGGAATTTTTTTTTAATTGGTCATGGGGCTTGAACTCAGGGCCCGGGCACTGTCCCTGAGCCTCTTTGTGCTCAAGGCTAGTGCTCTATCAGTTGAGCCACAGCTCCACTTTCCATTTTTTTGAATGGTTTGTTGGAGAGAAGGGTCTCATGGGAACTTTTCGGGGTGGGCTGGCTTTGAACCACAATCCTCAGATCTCAGCCTCCTGAGTAGCTAGGATTACCGGTATGAGCCACTGATGCCCCATTTCCTTGAGAATCTAGTCTCCAATTAATCACCAAAAAGCCAAAGTGGAGCTATGACTGAAGTGGTAGTGTTAGCCTTGAGCACAAAAGCTCAGGGATAGCAACAAGTCCTGAGTTCAAGCCCCAGGACCAGCACAACAACAACAACAAAATTATTATTAATCAATAAAATGAGGATTTCTTGGAAAGGAAAACACCTGGAAAAGAAGCATCAGAAGCAACACGAGGGAGGATCAAGACTCTCTGTGGTACCCAGGAAGCAAGCTGGCGGCTGTTCAGGAATTTGCAAAGCAGCCATCACTGCTAGGCACCAATAGCTCTTCCTCTACCCCAGCCCCTGCTTAGTGCTGTGTAGAAGCTTGGCCTGAGGTCCTACTAAAGATTCCCCCTCTCTTTCACATAGGGTGGAGCTCTATACAGGGTATTCATGTAGCTGAGAGGATGAGGCCCCTTCAAGTCCTCCGCAGGCCTAGGCCTGCCTGGGAATGTTAACCCTTTGGTTCAGTCATTCTTCCCATTTTCACTCTTAGATGTTAACCTGCTCACAAAAAGCTGTCTACCTAGGATTATAGGCCACTGGTGCCCAGCTAGAGGGAATGCTTTGAAGAGAGACACCCAGATAGTGGGCTTTCTCTGAAGGCTCACTGAGCTGAATTCCCTAGGGGCCTCTGACCCCAGATTTTAGATTCCAATGAATAATCCACAGCTACTCTAAGAGTGTATGTAGCTTCTTTGGCAGTAAACCAGGCTGCCTGCAAGTGTGTGTGTGTGTGTGTGTGTGTGCAAGAGGAGAGGACACTGTGGGCAGGTACAGATCATTTCCTTGTGAGTTTGGGGGGGGTCTATGAGGGTAAACCTCAGGAGTCTGAGTGTGTGTGTATGCATATGTGTGTGTGCATGCATATGTGTGTGTGCATGTGCATGCATATATGAGTGTATGTGTGTACATGTGCATGTAGGAGCAATCCTTCCTAGGAATGGTTCCCCATCCCACTTGCAGGCAGCCCAACATCTGAGATGTGACATTTCATTAAAGTTTTTCTTGTAGGGTTCTTTCAAAGAATAAGCCCCATACCCAGGATGCTAAAAATGGAATTCCATTGGTGAAAACAACAGTTTTTGTACAACTTTTTACTGTTAGTATGAAGCATGCTAGACACGCTTGGGGGAAAAAAGCTGGCATGATGTTGCTCACTGTAACCACAGCACTTAGGAGACAGTGGCAGGAGAATCATGAGTTCAAGGCCAGTCTGGTACACACAATAAGATCCTATCACAAATAAACAAACAAATGATCTTAAACTTGGCTCTTGGTAGCTTCTCAAATCATGAAGAAGCTCTCCCCCTTCCAGACGGTTTGTTCCTAGGTAGGTGATGGTCTTGGGTTTTACCATAGAGAGGATGCCAGAGGCCTATTTCTAGAAATGAAAACGTTTCTTTTTAAATTATATTTTTATTACCTTTTATTTAATTTTTTATGTTTTGCTTTTTTTTTTTGGCCAGTCCTGGAGCTTGAACTTGAGCTTCATTTACTCAAGGCTAGCATACTACTGCTACAGTGCCACCTCTGTTTTTTTCTGTTTATGTGGTACTGAGGAATCAAACCTAGGGCTTCATGCATGCTAGGCAAGCACTCTACCACTAGGCCACATTCCCAACCCCTATTTTTATTATTTTTAAGTAATTGTACAAAGGAGTTACCATTCAACAAATATATATATATACACACACACACACACACACACACACACACACACACAATGCATCTCAATCCCTGTTACCCCTTTCCTCATTCTCCCCAATGAATCTTTCCCAGATGCTTTGGGATAAGGCAAAATTCTAGCACCAGAGATGGAAAACATTGAATGCAGGATTAACTGATGATTAATGACGAAATAAATAATTATTGAGGTAGGCCTTAAGGCTACTACACACCTTAGCTTCACAAGTGAAAGGCTGAGAAGTGACTTGCCCCAAACCACAAACCAATTACTCTTGGGTTGTTCCCAGTGGAGCCCTAGGCCTGCCTCTGGAGCCCTCTGCCTCCCAAACACCCACACAAATTTCTGCAGGAACAAGGCCAGGCCTGAATCCTAGCTCCCCGTCCCTGATTCTGTGCTCCTGCTCAAACACTTGGAAGGGATGTCTTCCACAGAAACCAGTTTGAAGTCACACTTGGAAACCTCTTCCAGGATGCTTCTGCCAAAGGAATGGCCATTGAACAACAATGGAGCTGGACCAAGGGCCAAGGGCAGGAGGTGGATTGTTTCCTTGCCAGACTAGCCTTCCATCCACGCTGCATGCACCACAGGATTGGACTCCTTGCAACCCCGTTGTACTTCTTCCTTCCCCTAAAAGCTCCCCATTGCCTTCAGACCAGTGCAGATACTTAGTCAGACATCCAAGCTCGCTGTCACCTGACTTCATCTCCTATACAATCCCCTCGTGTTCTGGGACCCCCACTTGCTCTGTTTCTACTAATCTGGGGTTCCCTTCCCCTCTCATTGCCCACTTCTTTGCCTCCTCTTTGTCTGGCCAAACCCTCTCAATCTTAGAGCCATCCTTTCCATCCCCAAAGGTCCCAGTGTACTTGAAACCATTTTCCCCATTTGTTTATTGTGCCAGTACTGGGATTTGAATTCAGGGCTTGAGTGTTGTCCCTTAGCTTTTTCACTCAAAGCTGGAACTCTACCATTTGAACCACAGTTCCACTTCTATGTTTTTGCTGATCAACTGAAGATAAGAGTCTCTCAGATTTGTGGGCCTGGGCTGGCTTTGAAGCTCAACCTTAGATCTCAATCTCCTGAGTAGCTAGGATTACAGGTACACCACCACCAGTGGTCAGCTGACTTTCCTCCTTTTGCCATTGTCTGTTTTCTTGCATTGGTCATGAGTTTTCTTGGAATAGGCTTTGCATCTCAGACACACTTGTGGGGTCAGGGACCCACGCTGCTATTTCTTAGATCCTACATAGAACCTACAATAGTGGTAATCTAGGATAGCTGTTTCACAAATACTGAAAGAAGGAGGGCTGAAAGAAGTATAGTCACAGAAAAAAGTGGGCAAGGTGACCTGGGACATTTAGTTCTTAGATTAAAAGTCATTTCCACCTATTCCCTGCCTAACTTCCCTTCCCTTAAGATGATCAACATGGACTCTAGCTTATGAGCAATTGTTTTCTTCTGGCACCTGTCTTATTTTATTTTCCTATTGATATGTCGCTGTGTTTTGTTTTGTTTTGTGCTAGTACTAGGGCTTGAACACAAGACCTGGACACTGTCCCTTAGCTTTTTCCCACTTGATCCACTTTTCTATGGTTAATTGGACACAGGTCTCACAGACTTTTTTCCTCAGGCTGGCTTTGAAACCAGATCATCAGATCTCAAAACCATGAGTAGTCAGAATTCCAGGCATGAACTACTGGTGCCTGGCTTTGTGTTTAGTGGCCATCTCCCCTTGGACTGTACACATATCTGATTAATCGGCCTCTGTATCTCTAGCATCCAGCCTGATGCTTGACGAAACTTCTTCAAGCTGTTTGCTGAAACAATGAATTGGGGTTAGGAAGTAGGGAGAGGAGATGGCTGTGTTGGCTGGTCAGCAGTTGGTCTTAGGAACTCCCAATAGAACCATTCCATTTCTTTGGACTAGGAGCTCAATACTGAGGATCAGCGTCCCCACTCAGAATAGCACCCCTTTCCTGAGCACCGAGTCCACTCCAAGGACTGTCCTGACACTTCCCTGCAGCCCCCAGTGACTGCCCATTATACTTATAGGCAGGATGTACCAGGAAAGGCCTGGATGTGAGATCTGAGGTGCAGCCTGTCTACTCCTCACATCCCTTCTGTAAACATGAGCTTCTGATCTCTGATGCCAGGGAGTGGCTGGAAAGTCCAGAAGAGATTCTGAAAAGGCATCAGAGCTGATTTGCCTTCCAGGGAATAAAATCAGCTTCCTGGAAACAAGGTAGACAGACACATGCAGATGTATACAAATTTACATGTGCATTTGCATAAAAGCAGATGCAAATGAGCCCATAGTCAGAATCTCAAAAATCATAGTAGCTAGCTAGAAGAGATAGGGGAGCCTGAGAACTCTGGCTTGGGTAAATCAGAACTCTGGATCCATGTCTTCCATGGCCTTCACAGGCATTGTCTCCACTGCTCTCCCTTCACCCCACAGCAGTAACCATATCCCTCGACTGAAATGAAGTGGAGAGAAGCAAGTCAGCCTGCTCAGGATGGCATAAAGCTGGAAAGTGAAGGAATCCCAGGCCTCTGGAGCCCCACCCCCACCAAGCCCACCCTCTCCCTGTATGTAAACCTTCTTTGTGTAAGGCAACAGCTGGAAAGCAGCTGCCAGATGCACTGGGGCTTCAGCTTCTAGCCTGAGCTGTCCAGCTCCAGGCAGCTTTCCTTGGCTGTCCCAGGAGGAAAAGCGCCTGTGTGTAGGGGCCTCATTCAAGCCAGCACAGCTATACAAGGGGTGCCTGCATCGCACGTGCTGCCAGCTGCAGGCAGACTGACTACATACATGGGCCAGGGGCAGTCCATATGTAAAACACAACTCTGAGCCAGCAGCTAGGTCAGGAAGCCAAGCAATGTCCCTGTCGCAACCATACTCAAATGGCCAAGATTTGACCAATACTTGCCAGCTTTCCTAATTTTGTTGCTTCTTGCAACTTAAGAACAATAGTGGGGGAGAAGACAAATCTATACCCCTAAGCAATCCTATTGGACTTTCTGCTGGTCATAAGCTGACATATACCTTCCCCATGCCTGAGGCCCTTAACTGGGAAGCTGCCCTTCACCTCTGTGATGCTTGCCAACTCCTCTACCTGCCGGAATCTCTGCCAAAGACCAGAGGCAATGCTGAGTCCCTTGCTAGAGTGAGCTGGACATAATAAATCGCCTGTGCTTATTTTCATTTGGAAGGCTTTATTTATTTCCATACCTCTTAGTGACTTAATTGCTTTGTGATTCAATTGCTTCTCTGGGAAAGGAGATGGCACTGGCCATATTTGGGGGGGGAACCTTGGAAGATGGGGAGCATCCTGATGCTTTCCCATGGCCTAGGTCTGATCTCAAGTTAGCTGCCACTTCATTCATGACCCTCTTGTTATGAACATACCTGAGATATCTTTAGGTCACTTTCCTCTTTTGTTTTTTTTTCCAGAGAGGAGCCTGGCAGGCAAAGTTAAGTACTTACCCAAGGCTGTCTTTGCCTATAAAAGTCTCTGATTAAACAAACAAAAAAAGTCTTGTTTTCTAATTTCCTTTCTCCAATGCAAAAGGAGAAAGCCAAGTCATGAGCCTGTTCAGGAACACCACAGGTTTTGTTTTGGTCAGTTATAGGGCTTGAACTCAGGCCTGGGTGCTGTCCCGGAGCTTTTCTGCTCAAAGATAACACTCTCCACTTTAAGCCAAAGAGCCATTTCCAGTTTTCTGGTGGTGAACTGGAGATAAGAGTCCCATAGACTTTCCTACCCCGGCTGGCTTCAAATTGTGATCCTCAGATCTCAACCTTCTGAGTAACAAGGATTGTCACTCAGCTTCTCTGAGCTTTTTTGCTCAAGGCTAGCACTCTATTGAGACACTTGTGGCTTTTTGGTGACTAACTAGAGGTAAGAGTCTCACATATTTTCCTGCGCAGGTTAGCTCTGAATCTTGATCCTTGGACCTCAGCCTCCTGATTAGCTAGGATTCCAGGCATGAGGCACCAGGTGTAAGTCTCTTTTATTCACAAAAGTGCCAGCTCTAGTGGAGCCATTTCCCCTTCCTGGGATTGGCTTCACCCAAGAAACGTGCCATCTTCCCGATCACCAGAAAAGATAGAGGGGTCCCAAGTCACAGTGCTGAACTTTCTGTGCTAAGGCTGGCTCAATCATCACTCATGGGCTGTGCCAACTCTCAGTCCTCGTACAACCCTCTGGTATAATTCACCTGTCCACTGAACAAAGGAAGAAACTGAGTCATGTTGAAGCCAGTTGATGTGCCCACGGAGAAGAGTGGGCACTAGTCAGTGGTATGGTAGAGCATTCCTGCCTAGCATGCTCAAGGCCCTAGACCCATTTTAGCACTGCAAAACCCAACACACACAGACAAATCCCAGGCCTAAATCAAGTTCTAAACCACCACACGGTCCCTCTTTGGAGCGTTGCCCAAGGAAACTTTTTGGGACTTCCAAAGTTGAGAAACAGAATCATTTACATTGCAGAGAAATTCTGGGCTCTCCCTCATCTATTCCTAGTTCCACAAACACTCATGTACCAGTACTTACACCTGTTATCCCAGCTATTCAGGAGGCTGAAATCTGAGAATTGTGATTTGAAGCCATGCCAGGCAGGAAAATCCTCAACTCCTTTTTTTTTTTTTTCCTGGTCCTGAGGCTTGAACTCAGGGCCTGAGCATTGTCCCTGAGCCTCTTTGTGCTCAAGACTTGTACTCTACCACTTGAGCCACAGCACCACTTCTGGCTTTTTCTAAGTAGTTCATTCGAGATAAGAGTCTCACAGCCAAAGTCATGTGCAGGTGACTCACACCTGTAATCCTAGCTACTCAGGAGGTTGAGATCTGAGGACTGTGGTTCAAAGCCAGCCTGGGCAAGAAAGTCCAATTAACCACCAGGAAACTGGAAGTGGTGCTGTGGATCAAAGTGGTAGAGCACTAGCCTTGAGCTGAAAAGCTTAAGGACAGCGCCAAGGTCCAGAGTTCAAGCCCCATAATTGACCAAAAAAAAAAAAAAAAGTCTCACAGACATTGATGCCTGGGCTGGCTTTGAACTGTGATTCTCAGATCGCAGCTTCTTAAGTAGCTAGGATTACAAGCATGAACTACTGGCACCTGGCTTTTTAAGACTCTTATCTCTAATTAACTAGCAAAAAGCCAAGTGGAGCTGTTAATCAAGTGGTAGAACACCAGCTTTGAGCAAAAACGCTAAGGGACAGTGCCCAGGTCCTGAGTTCAAGCCCTCATACCAGTATAAACATCCAACAAATAAAAACACTCATACCCTAAGAAAGGTCTTTACATCAGGTCTAACACTCTCCTAAGAGTAAGGAGCTCTGTCCACCCTCAGTAGTCACTGTGAGCTTCCCAAATGGTGAGACCCAGCTTGCCTTCATCAGAGTGCAGAATGTATGGGTCGCTAGACAACACACATGACATTGGACCAGCTTGGTGACACCAGCTTCTTGCCTTGACCTGCCAGCCAGACCCTCCTCCGACAGACAGGCACAAGAACCCACATTTATAATCGTAGTTAGGAGAATTTATCAGTGGACCCCAGTGAACCAAGATATTTCTGCCTGTGGAGGCTTGGGACTGACTCCCCTTGCTTTTTAACTCTCCTTGCTTTCCTGACTTGCACCTGGGCTCTTACGGTCTCTGCCCCAAACCCAGTGACTCCATTTCTGTATTGGGTAGCAAAGAGGGCAGGAAGCCCAGCTCCTGCTCTCTGGAGAGACATTTCTTTTCAACTGCAGGGGGAGGGAGGGTGAAGGCCACCACTTCTCTTACTCCACAGGCCCTGAGGGAGGGCACAGGGCCATCTCAGTCCACCCTGCTGCCAACTTCTTTGTCATTTCCAGGAGACTGAGGCCAGGTGTTTCTTTATGGGTTGATCTCTCTCCCTCTCTCCTGCTGACGCTTTGGGGACTTGTAGTAATTGTCAGCGGAATGAATAAATTAATGGCAGAGGGAGACAGACGCATTAAGAACTAACAATAATCCAAGCAGAATGGAGTAAGTGCTAAATGGTGGTGGATGAGTCATCGAGCTGACAGGAAAGGAAGAGGAAAAAGGACCTTATTGTCTCCCCCCTACCATTCCACCATCATGGCCATGCCATCGCTTCTACTCTTCCTGCCCTTCACATGCGGAAGACAGCAGAGATGTATAGGCCGTTATGATGCAGGCTAAGAAATAGAACCTTGTTGGGTGTCAGTGGTACATGCCACCTGTAATCCTAGCTACTCAGGGGGCCAAGATGGCAGAATCATGGCTCAAAGCCAGCTCAGAAAAAAAAAAAAAAAGCCCGTGAGACTCTTAGTTCCACTAAACTATTTTTTTTCTAATAAACTAAAAGTGGAGCTCTGGCTCAGGTGGTAGAGCACAAAATGTTTAGAGACAGTGCCCTGGCATCTGGCTTCTCAAGACTCTTATTTCGAACTAACTATAAAAAGGCCAAGTGAAGCTGTGAATCAAGCGTTAGAGCAACAGCTTTGAGCAAAAATGCTCAGGCCCAGGCTAAGCATTCAAGCAAAAGAGATACAGACAGAGACAGAGATAGAGGAAGAAAGAAAAAAGAAGAGAAATAGAACCTTGTTGGGTGCTGGTGGCTTGTGGCTCATGGCTCATGCCTATAATCCTAGCTACTCAAAAGGCTGAGATCTGAGGATCACTAGTCCAGGCAGGAAAGTCCGTAAGAGTCTTATCCCAATTAAACACCAAAAAGCCAGAAGCAGACTTGTGGTTCAAATGGTAGAGCACCAACCTGGAGCAAAAAAAGCTCAAGGACAACACTCATGCTCTGAGTTCAAACTCTAGTACTGGCATACTAGGGGGAGGACGGGAGGAGGTAAGGAAGAGAAGAAGGAAGAAAGGAAGAAAGTCTTTCCGAAGCCCTCCATGGCCCCACAATGGCCCTCTCTCTGTCTTCCTCCAATCTCTATCCTGGATCTGGGTGGAAACATGTCCTGGCCTTCCTTAAATATTGGCCAGGAGTGTCTGGGTAGCACCTTGCCTGATTTGGAATCTGCCACAGCTGCATATTTGCTCCTGTGGCTTGCTGCTACTTTTGTGAAGTTGGATTTTCTGGAGTTCTGCCTGTGGATGCTTGTGTGGCAGCTCATCCATTCTCCCCCACCACACCCCAGCTGACAGCCATTCTCCTGAGGCTTCTTGTTTGGATTGTGACCTATCATTGTGAGGACTAACAACAGTTCTACCCCCCCCACCCCTCCGCCATACCATCTAGTATATAGAAGAGGGATTTCTGGGTTATGGAGCCTGTGATTTTCATCTTTGCCAGAGAATGCTCCTTGTTTTCTAAAGGGTTTGGACCTACATCTGGAATACCAATGACACTCCCATGCCATGTTTTCATCTGAGTGAGAGCTGGGGAAGCTGGAAAAAATGGTGCAGGCAGACCATAGAGGAGAGGAAGTTCAAAGCTGATTGGCTTTTGTAACCGTTTAAACTGTTTTCTTGTGAGTGTCAGGAATCCCCAAGTAATACTAGGCTAAACAAGATAGAAGTACAACATTCCTTTCTTACATAAATGAAAGGCAGAACTCAGCTCTCCTGGTTTGCATCGCACTCTATGGTACAGGTCCCCTTGCTCTTGTTCCACAGTCCTCTATACATAACTTGAGCTCCAACCATCACATCTGTATTATAGCACACAAGAGGAAGGAAAGAAGCCAAGAATGGTGGTGCATATGCCTATAATTCCAGTATTTTGGAGGCCAAGGCAGGAGGGTGGGGAGTTACAGGTTAGCCTGAGCTACATAGTAAGACCCAGTCTCAGAGAGAGAAGAGAAAGATGAAAGATAAGAGAAGGGGAGAATAGAGGAGGAGAAGGAAGAGGGAAGGGAAAGGGAAGGGAAGGGAAAGGGAAGGGAAGGGAAGGGAAGGGAAGGGAAGGAAGGAAAGGGAAGGAAGGAAGGAAGGAAGGAAGGAAGGAAGGAAGGAAGGAAGGAAGGAAGGAAGGAAGGAAGGAAAGAAATAGAGGTAGAGTAGCACATACATTTAACATTTAGGATTTAGCAAAGCCAAGCCATTCGATACTACAGGATTGCCTAGGTGTAGGTGCCTGCACAGCCAGTTTAAGTCAGACTTTTCCTGCTTCATCTTGCCTTCCTCCTCTCTGGATTTCTGTTTGGGTCCTCTCCTGTCCACCTCTCCTAAGGAACTCTTACATCCAGTCTCTATGAAACATAAATGCTGGATGGTGGCTGAGCTCCACATCCACCCCTGGGACATCCATGAATCCATGAACTGGGAGGAAACAGCAAATCCACTCCTGTCCAAGAATTCCCTACTGCAAAAGCTTCCTAGGACTCCTAACTGCTGAGGAATGGGCCCCGACTCTTGGCTGGTCTAAGCGAGGCACTTTGTAGTCAAACCCTAACCTATCAGCTAAACTTCAGCTATGACCACGGCCCAACAAATATATTAAGGACAATAATGACTTTAATAACCTTGGAAGCTACAGTAAATAACTGTCCACGTGGTGCCAATTCCTGTGTTGTTACTCTCTGTGGACTCCTCAAGGCACCTATAGAGTGTTGGTTGTATTTTCATTATTTTTACAGAGAAGGAACTTGAGGCTCAAGAGATCAGAGAAGTTTTTCCCCAAATCCTAAAACTGCTTAAGCATGAGGACCAGAATGCTCTGGTCTGGTCAAATTTCCTTTCTAAAGTGTAACTCTCTTTCTTCCAGAATCCACCTTCCTGACCCTACACAGAACTAGATGCTTGATCCTCTGTGCTACCTGTCCTGCTTTAGTTCTTTGTGTTGTAGATACAGGGTCTTGAGCTCAGGACCTTGTGCTTAGCTTTCTCATTCATGGCTAGCTACCACTTGAGCCACAGCTCCACTTCTAGCTTTTTGCTGGTCAACTGGTGATGAGTCTCATAGACTTTCCTGCCCAGGCTGGCTTTGAACACAATCCTCAGATCTCAGCCTTTTGACTAGCTAGGATTACAGGTGTAAGCCATTAGTGCCTAATTTGTATTTTGAGACAAGGTTTCTTATTGTGTAGCCTCTGCTGGCCGCCAACTTGAAATCCTCTTGCCTCCAGCTCCCTAGTGCTGGGATTATGGTGTGTGCTCGCCATGCCTGGCTCTTCTATAGGGGTGAGAATGGTTTATTCTTTAAAATTCTTGCCAAACTAAGCCTATACCCTGGCACATTAGAATACTCATGGAGGGGATAAAAGAAGAAATTCAGCCTTTGTGGTAGTTTTGTTCTTCTGGGTTTGCTCAATGAAGAAACATCTAGTATATTTTGTTTTCTTATTAGTTATTGGAGGTGGATTTCACTGTTACATCTCCACACATTTATTTTGTTGTTGTTGTTGTTTTGTCGGTCGTGGGACTTAAACTCTGGGCCTGGGCGCTTTCCCTGTGCTCTTCAGCTCAAGGCGAGCGCTCTACTGCTTGAATCACAGCACCACTTCCGGTTTTCTGGTGGTTTATTGGAGATAGGAGTCTCATGGTCTCTCCTGCCCGGGCTGGCTTTGAACCGCGATCCTCAGATCTCAGCCTCCTGAGTAGCTAGGATTACAGGCGTGAGCCACCAGCGCCCGGCTTTCTCCACACATTTATAATGTTACTCTCTTACCCTGTTACTCTGAGTCTAGTGTCTTGTCCAAATTCAATTTCTTGAATTTGGGCCAGGTACAAGTGGCACATGTCTGTAATCATAACTACTCAGGAGGCTGAGATCCAAAGATTGAAGTTCAAAACCAACCTGGGCAGGAAAACCAGTCAGACTCATCTCTAACCAGCAAAAAGCCAAAAGTGGAGCTGTGCCTCAAGTGGTAGAGTGCCAGGCTTAACCCAGGTTCTCAAGCCCCAGTACTGGCACATGTGCTTGCACGCACACATACACACACAAACTTGAATGTGAATTGTCTGATCATAAGCATATTCTCTATAAAACAGCGGCTTCCCTCTGAATCTCCAGGGTTTGGGCCTACCTACCAGCTCCCAAAAGCCCATGACCCTCTGTCCTTTGGGTAAGCAGCTTCTCCGTGAGGCGAAATCATCTTTAGCCCTAGTCATCTCCTCCCTACACAAGACAAACAAATCTAAGAGAAAAAATTCATTGGTGTGCAAAATACAAGAACCCTGATTCCCTTCAGACTACCAAAGATGGATGTTCTAAAGGTTGAGTGTGAGGACAAGAGCCTGGCTGGCTCCTCCTTCCCAAAACCTGTGCTCAGGGGGCAGAGTAAGCTCCAGTTCAAGCCCTCTTGCAGATCAACTTGAAAGCTGAAGCGAGCTCGCTCTCTCTGTCTCGTGGGAACTCCTCCGGATGCCTGCAGGCTTATGCTGGGCTGAGTCACTTCCTCGCTTTAATTCTCCCTTAATACCTTCCCTTTCTCCGAAGCTTTACTCCGGCACCACCACCGTCTGGATGTGGAATGTCTGGGGGAAAAGCTGTGCAGGTGGGTTGGCAGAGCTGTCTGCCCAGATATTACACACGGGACACAGGGGCAAAAAGAAAGCCAGGGTTGTCTGAAGGCTCTGAGTCACTTCCCAGTCTGCTCAGCAAGTTTGATTTCTGTAAACATGCATACAGGTCAACCAATACTTCTATGCAAGACTTCCCAGAGTGTACAAGGCAGGGGGCTGGAGAGGAGGGAGCAGAAGATGGAGAGAAGCAGGGAAAGTGAAGGGATGCAGACTTCTATCCGTCCCACGTTCCCTATGGCAGCTCCCATTTTCCAACCCTGGGAGACTAGACTGCACCCTGGAAGGTCAAGTTCAAGGATATATTACCTATGAAGGTGCTATGGTGTGAGTATGTCCATCAGCACTCCCATGGTCAGGTTTTGTAGGTTCATGGAATTTGCAGATGGGGCCTTTGGAAGGTAAACTTTCCTGATTTTCTTTTTTTGGTGCCAGTCCTAGGGCTTGCACTTAGAGCCTGGGCATTGTCCCTGAGCTTCATTGGAGGCTAGTATTCTACCACTTGAGCCACAGTGCCACTTCTGGCTTTTTCTGAGTAGTTTATTGGAGATAAGAATCTCATGGACTTTCTTGCCCAAGCTAACTTTGAACCACGATCCTCAGATCTCAGCCTCCTGAATAGTTAGGATGACAGGCCTGAGCCATCAGTACCTGACCTTTTTTTTGTGGGTGTGGGGGGCGGATTTTCATGGTATTTCACATATGCATATATTTTAGTCTGAATAACCTTATCTACTGCTTTTTCTTTTTTTCTCCTCCCTCTCCCCATTGAGCAATAGTTTTCACTGACATTCCTTATACCATCTTCATACATCATTGCATCATGCTTCAAAATTATTCACCTTCTACCTTCCCAGTTTTCCTTCCTATAGAGTGCTATAGTTAGAACCATGTTCTATCTGAGTGCTGGTGGTTCACCCCTGTAATCCTAGCTACTCAGGAAACTGAGATCGGAGGATCAAGGTTTGAAGCCAGGTCAGGCAGACACATCTACAACTTTTGTCTCCAAATGATCAGCAAAAAGCTGGGAGTGGAGGTATGGCTGAAGTGGCAGAGTACCAAATGTGATTGAAAAACCTGAATAAGAGGGTAAGGCCTTGAGCTCACGGCCTGGTACCAGAAATAAAGCACTGGTGACTCAGAGCAGAATCCACTCAGCAGATGCTCTCCACGTGGGAGAACCAGTGGCTAGAGCGTGGCCACTGACAGCTGTCTTCATGGAAATAAAGTTGTTTGTACCCTCATTCCTACATAAGCATGATAAGGCATTTTTCTGAATAACCCAGTACCTTAATCCCCCCTTCCCCCACTGCCCCTTCCATGCTGCAGGACAGGAATGACAGGTACTCATTTCCCTTGTCTCCAGCTCGTTGGTGGCTGGCCTGGTCACCTGGATACCTCTGCCAAGGGAGAATGGAGAATCCTATTTGGACAGTCAGGGCTGAGGCTGCACTAGGTCCACTGTGCAGTAACCAGAATCCTGACCAGATCAAGCCATGCTGTGACCAGCTGGAGCCCTGCTGACAGTCACTCTTGGTTTGTGTCCATTTTCTCATCCTGGATTTCCATCCTTCAAGATGATTCTGTGAGCTGCTTGACGTTTCCACAAACAAAGCAAAATGAAACCTTCCTGCTTCATTAGCCAGATTTGGTTTCTATTTTCTTTTACCAGAAACTCTGATGCATACAGCAGGTGCCAAGGTAGACCCAATTTATCAAAAATACGGCACTGAGATTTGAAATGCCAGGAGGTCTGAGGTGGCTCACTGAGCCTGCTTGCTTTCTTTTTTTGGGGGGGGGGCGTGGTCCGGTAGTGGGGCCTGAACTCTGGGCCTGGGTGCTGTCCCTCAGCTCTTCAGCTCAAGGCTAGTGCTCTACCACTTGAGCCACAGCACCACTTCTGGCATTTTTCTTTTTTCTTATGTGGTGCTAAGGAATCAAACCCAGGGCCTCAGGCATGCAAGGCAAGTGCTCTACCACTGAGCCACCTTCCCAGCACCCCCTGCTTGCTTTCTTTTGGCTAGTGCTGGGGTTTGAATTCATGAATTCATGAATTGCTGGCCCTCAGCTTTTTCCTGTCAAGGCTGGAGTTCTAACACTTGAGTCGCAGCTCCACTTCCAACTTTTTGCTGGCTAATTGGGATAAGAATCCTATAGACTTTCCTGCCCAGGCTGACTTTGAACTGCAACCCTCAGATCTAAGCCTCCAGAGTAGCTGGGATTACAGGTGTAAGCCACTGACACCTGGCTTCCCTCCCTCTCTCCTTCCCTCTCTTCTTCCTTCACATTTTTGGTGGGACTGAATTTTGAACTCAGGCCCTGCATTAGGCAAGTGCTTTACCACATGAGCCATGCCTCTTTACCTTTTCACTATAGTTACTTTAGAAGAGGGAAGGCCTTATGTTTTTGCCCAGGCCAGTTATGTGCAATATAACCCTGCTTTTGCTTCCCAAGTAGCTGAGATGACAAGTATATTCCGCCATGCCAAACGAGCTTTTTATTGGTTGGGATGGGGTCTAATGTTTTGCCCATGCTGGCCTTGAACTGTGGATCTTTCCACTCTCTGCCTCCATAGTACCTGCGATTATAGGCGTGAGCCATGACATCTGGCCTTTTCTGGGCCTTTCTGAAGAGCAGTTTTCTCATCATATAATGTAGCTAATATCTACATGTAGGATTGGTTTGAGGCTACAAAGTATTTAATATAATGTTCCATAAGTGACTTCTTCAATTTTAAGAATTATTATTTACATATTTATGATAAAGTAAGTCCCAACACTGCAAAGGAATGTAGAGTAAAAAGTAATCTTTCTGAGTCTGGCAGCAGTGGCTCACACCTGTAATCCTAGCTACTCAGGAAGCTGAGACCTGAGGATTACAGTTCAAAACCAGTCTGGGCAGCAAATTAGCATCCCTAATTAATCACTAGAGAACCAAAAGTGGCACTGTGGCTCAAAGTGCAGTGCTAGCCATGAGTGAAAAAGCTCATAGGTAGTGCCCAGGCCCTGAGTTCAAGCCCCACAACAGACCAGACACACATACACTCTCTCTCTTTCTCTTTCTGACACCACCATCCTTACCAATGTCTTGCTTTCCTTCCAGACCTCATTAACCCCCCTGCCTTTCTAAGCTGGTCCTTCCTGCTTTACCCCTTTGGCCAGCGTCTTGTGCCAGCACACAGACCACAGAGCTGCCTCCTTATTTACCCAGCTCCCCCTTCCCAAGCCCCCTCCACCTGGTAATGATTTCCTACAGAATCTCCCAGGTGTCTCCATGGGGACATTTCCTGCTCCGGTCTCCATGGCAACTCTTCAGGTTGCCATGGTGACACTTAAGTGATTATTTGGAGACCCTTAAATAAATCACCCATGGTGGTATATGCTAGAAGTGCTTGGCTCTGGCTCTTGTGTTTTGGGCCAGAGTTGGGGCCCAGAGCTGTGGAAGAAATGGGGAGATTTGGGGGAGGGGTCAGTCTGTCGCCCTGGGTCTAGCCCTTTCAGGGGCCCTCTGGGTTAAATTGGAATTGAGCCTTTTCCTAATTGGTGCAAAAACACAAGGCATCAGGCCTGTACAGCCCTTGAATAAGGAGACTCTGCAGTAAGGAGGCACCTGAGCTAGGCTGCAGGCTTGGGTCAGGCCCACACCTCCAACCTGACCGGTGACTTTAAAGCACCATTGCAGGTCAGGCATTGCTAAGCACTGTGGATGAGCAATGAATATCACAATGGCATTTCCAGTGATCAAGGACACACATTCTCCTGGAGGCCAACAATGGGTCCCCATGGTGAGCTCAGTGTCAGGACTGGCTAGAAAATGCCAGAATAAGCTGCCATCCTGACACCAGCGCTGGTGTCTGGGGCTTGGGAACTGGGAACTGTCATGTGGCCTGTTAGGAGCATAGGCTGGGCACTGGTGGCTGATGCCTGTAATCCTAGCTACTCAGGAGGCTGAGATCTGAGGATCACAGTTTGAAGCCAGCTGGAGCAGGAAAGTCTTTGAGACTCTTAGCTCTACCTAACTAGCAAAAAGCCACAAATGGAGCTGTGGCTCAAAGTGGAAGAGCACTAGCCTTGAGCACAAAAGCTTAGGGACAGCACCCAGAACCCAGGCTCTGAGTTTAAGCCCTAGACCTTCCCCTTACCCCATCCCCCCAAAGTGGAAACGAACAGAGAATAGACAGAGATGGCTCAACACCAACACATTTTATTGGGGAGGAGAAAACCTGTGGGAGGAGGGAGGTTCCAGCCAAAGCTAGGGCCTTCCTTCTGGCTTATAGGCTGGGATATGTTATCTGTAGTGGAGAATGCTAGTGTGGTCTCTGGTGGGAGGTAGTAAGAAAGAAGCTCGTGTTAAAGCATTTATAGTCTGACTGTGGAAGGGGCAAGGAGGGTGGGGCGTTAGTAACCCAAATGGGTTACAGCCATTTGGGAGGGGTAAGGAGGCAGTATTTATAAATCAAAGCACTGGTCTGGAGCCTCAATGTAGGGATGCTATTGGAACCTAAAAGGGTCCAGCTTTAGGTCTCAGGGATGAAGAGGTGTGAGGAAGGAAGCGGTGGGGTGGACTCTGAGCAGTGAGCAGCTTCTGCTCTATAGCACCGCTAAGTCACACGCTAAGTCACACTCGGCCTCTCAGCAAAGAGCCTCGTAACCTGCTTAAAAGCAGGCATGCGTGGCTGTGAGTTCAGTCTCCATTCCCATACTTGGAAACAGACCCAGAGGCAATGCGGGGGGGCGGGCAGAGAGGTGACTGGAACTTGACTCTTGGACATCTTAGTTCAAGTCCATTTCTGCCAGAGCAGGGCATATATTGCCCAGTCTGAAACCTCATACAGATCCTCAGCACTGTTTCCCAGAAGGCTGCACACCTGTGAGATGAGTGTGGACTACCCGAGGAGAGAATGGTTTCATTCGTTTGTTCATTCATTCATTCATTTGATGGTACTGAGGCTTGAACTCAGGGCCTCATGCTCTTACTTGGCTTTTTTTTTTCCCTCAAGGCTGACACTAACATTTGAGCCACAGTTCCATGTCTGGCTTTTTGTTGGTTAATTGGATGTAAGAGTCTCACAGATTCTTATGGACTCTTCTGCTCAGGCTGGCTTTGAACTGCAATCCTCCTGAGTAGCTAGGATAATGAGTGGGGTGCTGGGAAGGTGGCTCAGTGGTAGAGCGCTTGCCTTGCATGCCTGAGGCCCTGGGTTTGATTCCTCAGCACCACATAAGCAGAAAAAAAGGACGGAAGTGGCACTGTGGTTCAAGTGGTAGAGCGCTAGCCTTGAGCTGAAGAGCTGAGGGACAGCGCCCAGGCCCAGAGTTCAGGTCCCACCACCGGATCCAAAAAAAAAAAAAAATGAAAGGATATTGAGTGGGCATGGGTTTACAGTGCTTAGTAGGATTGGGGTTTATTTATTGATTTATTTTATTTTGTGCCAATCCTAGGGATTGAACTCAGGATCTGGGTGCTGTCCCTAAACATTTTTTTTGGGGGGGTCTGGTCGTGGGGCCTGAACTCTGGGCCTGGGCGCTGTCCCTCAGCTCTTCAGCTCAAGGCTAGTGCTCTACCACTTGAGCCACAGCGCCACTTCCGGCTTTTTTCTTTTTGCTTATGTGGTGCTGAGGAATCGAACCCAGGGCCTCATGCATGCAAGGCAAGAGCTCTACCATTGAGCCACCTTCCCAACCCCTGTCCCTAAACTTTTATGCTCAAGGCTATCTCTCTACTGCTTGAGCCACAGCTCCACTTTTGGCACTGTTTAGTGGTTAATTGGACATAGGAGTCTCACAGACTTTCTTGCCTGGGCTGGCTTCAAACCACAATCCTCAGATCTTAGCCTTCTGAGTAGCTAGGACTACAGGTGTGAGTCACGGGCACTCAGCTCAGGCATGACCTTTTTGAGAAGGAAAAGGAAAGAGCAAAGGGCTCAAGGTCTCAACCCATCCTTTTTTTTTTTTTTTTCTGGAGAGGTACTTGGTCTTACCCAGTCCAGCAGCATTCCTAGGGGGATCCAGGGCGAGATTCTAACCTCTATCAACGCACAGAAGAGGGACAAAAGTCCTAATCTATCATATGCAGAGAGATGATTACTTTCTACTTCCTCTCCCCCTTCCCTGCTACCTTTCTTTGCTAAGAGAAGCCCCCTATTTTTAGCCAGGCACATGAACACTCAAGAGTCTAAACATTTTCAGCTTCTTCGGAGTTGGGCTGGGCTGTAAGTTCTGTTTGAGGGGATGTAAGCAGAAGTGTCAAGTGACTTTGGGAACTTCGGTAGGAGGGCAGTGCTGGGCCTCTCTTCCCCCTTTCTCCTGGTTGGAAGGCCCACACTGAAGTGGCTACCAGCAAGGACCCGGGCCATGCCTGAGGGATGGTGGAGAGGAAGGTGAGGTCCCTCCTTGACAATGCCGTGAAACCATATCAGGCCAGAAAGTGCCTCTATAAACTGCTTACATCAGAAAAGAAAATGTCATGTATTTTGGGTTGTCATCTTGCCTTACTCAATGTCCCTAGCCTTCTACCTGGGTAGAAGTGCCTAGTGCTAATTACTAGGACCTAATGCTTTCTCCTGGACGAGGCCAGTCATCCACTTTCCAAACAGAACATTCAAGTACTTTCTAGAACAAAGTCTGCTTCAAGGTGATCTCTTTACTACCAGGTATTGATTTAAAAAATGGCAGGGTTGGGGGGTGGTATAGTGGCTTATGCTTATAATCCTAGCTACTTGGGAGTCAGAGATTAGGAGAACCATTGCTGGGGGCCGGCCCTGGCAAAAAGTTCATGAAACTCAATTTTAATCGCTATGATGCTGGGACAGTGCTGTGCACTTGTCATTCCAACTACATGGGAAATGTAAGTAGAAGGATCACAATCAGTTCAGGCCAGGATGGGTGAAAACATGAAACCATATCCCTGAAATAAGTCAACCAAAAAGGACTGGATATAGCTCAAGTGGTAGAGCAACCTACCTGGCAAGCACAAGGTCCTGAGTTCAAATCCCAGTATAGCCCCTTCCCCAAAGGCAAAAACCTCCAGAAGAACTAGAAGGGTACTATAGAACTGTGTGAAAAATAAGTCATTTTCTGTCTGTCCTTCAGTTACCCAGTTTCTGTTCCCAGGGGCAGCTGTCATTATCAGTTTAACAAGTTCTTTGCTAATGATTTCCAAACAGCAATCTCTCCTTTAAGGAGGAAAAAGCCCAGTTCCAGCTCACCGGATGCCCTATGACATGCTAAATCTAATAACCATATCAAGATCTCTATTAAAAGAATCCAGGGCTGGGAAGGTGGCTCAGTGGTAGAGCGCTTGCCTTGCATGCCTGAGACCCTGGGTTCGATTCCTCAGCACCACATAAGCAAAAAGAAAAAAGCCAGAAGTGGAGCTGTGGCTCAAGTGGTAGAGTGGGGCTGGGAAGTTGGCTCAGTGGTAGAGCGCTTGCCTTGCATGCCTGAGGCCCTGGGTTAGATTCCTCAGCACCACATAAGCAAAAAGAAAAAAGCCGGAAGTGGCACTGTGGCTCAAGTGGTAGAGTGCTAGCCTTGAGCTGAAGAGCTGAGGGACAGCACTCAGGCCCAGAGTTCAGGCCCCACGACTGGACCCCAAAAAAAAAAGTGGTAGAGTGCTAGCCTTGAGCTGAAGAGCTGAGGGACAGCGCCCAGGCCCAGAGTGCAGGCCCCATGACCAGATCCCCCCCCCCAAAAAAAGAATCCATCCATCTGAGTTATTCGGGTTCTAACATTCAGGGCACCAAAATGGGATCATATTGACTTTATAGCCTAGATTAATGTTCAAGCCTCTGCCACATGACAGCCTGCCAGTCCCTTCCCTGACCCTCCTCTTTCCACAGTGTAAAATGTTTCCTACAGATGCCATACCTCATGTCTCCTGGCTCTACTCTGGTCACCCTGGCGTCCCACTTCACACTCCACTGGAGTTGATCTAGTTTGTTGGTATTATTTTTCTACTCTATCTTTCCTCTCCTGCCCTTGTGGCTCAGTTTTCTAACAATATTCAGTGTATTAGAGGGGCTGCAGGTGTTTGAGACAGGAGTCTACCTGCAGTCACTGGTTCTCTCAATAGATTCCCATTTCAGCCTCTCAAAAAAAATTAAAAGTGGGCTGGGAATGTGGCTTAGTAGTAGAGTGCTTGGCTAGCATGCATGAAGCCCTGGGTTCTATTCTTCAGTACGACATAAATAGAAAAAGCTGGAAGTGGTAAGCCGGGTGCTGGTGGCTCATGCCTGTAATCCTAGCTACTAAGGAGGCTGAGGTCTGAGGATCACGGTTCAAAGTCAGCCCAGGCAGGAAAGTCTGTGAGACTCTGATCTCCAATTAACCACCAGAAAATCAGAAGTGATGCTGTGATTCAAGTGGTGAAGCACTAGCCTTGAGCTGAAAAGTTGAGGGACAGTGCCCAGGCCCAGAGTTCAAGCCCCATGATTGACCAACCCCCCCCCCAAAAAAAACCCCAAAAAAACAGCAACAACCAGGAAATGGTCCTGTGGCGCAAGTAGTAGAGCTTTAGCCTTGGGCACCGAGAGGCTCAGAGATAGACCCAGGCCCTGAGTCTCACCCAGGACTGGCTAAAAATAATAAATAGTTCGGCTGGGGATGTGTCTTAGTAATAGAGTGCTTGCCTAGCATGCATAAAGCCCTGGGTTTGATTCCTCAGTACTACATAAATAGAAAAAGCTGGAAGTGGTGCTGTGGCTCAAGGGGTACAGTGCTAGCCTTGAGCAAATGAAATTCAGGGACAGTGCCCAGGCCCTGAGTTCAAGCCCATAAATAAATAAATAAAATAAAATAAAGTTTCCTACACTGACAGCAGTTTCCACTGATAGCAGTCAGTGTGGGCAGTGCTATACTTGGGAAAGCCACAGAACTTCGTCTGGGTGAATTGGAATGAGCCAGGGAACTAAGCCTGCTGGTGCATGTCTGTAATTTGAGCACTTGGGAGGCAGAGGTTTGAGACCAGAGGGGGCTATCGTGAGAATCAAAACCTGAAAACTGGGGCTACAGTTCTGTGTTACTCTGCTTCCTTAGCATGCTCAAGGCCCTGGGTTACATCCTCAGCACACGGGAGAGAATAAAGGAAGAAAAAAGGCCAGAGGCATGTGAGGCCCAGGGTTCATTTATTAGAACTGGAAAAAGGTACAAGGGAAGGGGAGACAATGTCCACAAAATAAAAAAAAAGTACTCTTTACCCTCCTTTATAATAACGATAATAAAAAAATTTTAAAGCAAAACTCATTTTACTAGGTTGGAGGTGCACACTTTAAAATCTCAGTGCTCAGAGGCTGGGACAGGAGGATCGTGGTATTTGGCTGTATATTCTGACCATGTTTTTAGTACAAAGTAATAGTTGCCCTGAGTGTAAACATTTAATGCATTGAATGTGCTTTATGGGTAGTGCCAGGCATGGCACTAAGATCTTTGAAACTTCATCTCACAGTGACACACAAATTACAAATTACTACATGGCAGAGAGACTGTCATTCAGCAAAGGTCACCAAGAACATGGGGGAACTGGGACTTGAATCCTGACACTCTGGAAACCAGGCCCTTCATGAGGTATCCCTGGCTAAGAGTGCTCTCTACTTACACAGGGACTTCCCCTGAGAGGCCTGGCACAGCCCCTGCCTGAGCCCTAAGCTCACCAAGTATTCTTGGATTTAAATGTTCAGTCTCACTGAAGTAGGCTGGCCAGGGTGAATAGCGGGAACCTTTCCAGTGACCGCAGAGTCCTCAGGGCACAGCCTATAGGTCTATGTGTAAGCAAAGAGCCCTGGAATCTGATGGTTTTACTCTTCACTTGTGTTTGTTTTTGGTTCACTCTGGTATTTATTTTAAAATTTAGGGCTGGGCGCTGGTGGCTCAGGCCTGTAATCCTAGCTACTCTGGAGGCTGAGATCTGGGGATTGCGGTTCAAAGCCAGCCTGGGCAGGAAAGGCCATGAGACTCTTATCTCCAATAAACCACTCAGAAAACTGAAAGTGACGCTGTGGCTCCAGTGGTAGAGTGCTAGCCTTGAGCTGAAGAGCTGAGGGACAGCACCCAGCCACTGTATATATATAATATATATATATGTGTGTGTGTGTGTGTGTGTGTATATGTATACATATATAATTTACTTTATTGTTACTACAGAGGTGATGTACATTTCTTTTCATACAGTATCTTCTGTTCCCTCAGTCTTTCCCGGTCTCCCTCCCATCTCCACTACAAGTTGCATACTTTACTTTCATCAGTGTCCAGTAAGCTCCACTGCTACACTTTTTCTCCCTCGAATTCTGTACCCTACCCTTCACCCTCCCAAAGATTTACACATGAACACACCATAAAGAAGACAGAATCATAAAAAAAAAATGAAAAGAGAAGTCTCATTTCCATATCTTGGAGTTTGTTTCGATAAAAATTATTTAATATAAAAGCATGTAGGCATTGTACCTTTGTGTTTCTCCCCTAAGACTATCCTCTTTTGGTCTCACTGTATTTATATCCTGTTAATTGATCATGTCCCAGTGTATTTTAGATCTAATTTCCACATATAAGAAGCAAATATGTGTTATTTGTTTACCTGAACTTGGCTTACCTCACTTAACATGATTTGTTCTAGTTCCATCCATTTCCCTACAAATGACATTTTGTTCTTCCAAATGGTTGTGTAGCATTCCATTGTGTATGTGTACCACATTTTTTGGATCCATTTTGTGGGGGATCTGGACTGTTTCCTTATCTGGGCTATTGTGAATAGTGAGGCAGTGAACATGGATGTGCATGTGTCTTTATCATACCCTGGCTCATGATGTTCAGGGTAGATGCCAGCGCTCTTCACTCTTAGGGGGCCTGCTGATATGCTGAGCCTGCTCCCAGGAGACAGGCCCCATGATGAAGCCTGACCAGGACTATTAGACACACATGGTCAGGTTTGATCCTCAATCCTCTGTTCCTTCCTTCCATTTTTGTTTTTCTTTTCTTTTGGTCTGTTGTGGGGTTTGAACTCAGAGCTTGGGCACTAACCCCAAGCTCCTTTTGCTTAAAGGCTAGCACTCTACACTTTGAGACACAGTGCCATTTCTGGTTTTCTGGTGGTTAACTGGAGGTAAGAGTCTCACGGACCTTCCTGTCCAACCCTGCTTTGACCTGTGATCCTCAGATCTGGCTTCTGAGTAGCTAGGATTACAGGTGTGAGCCACAGGTGCTTCTGAATGAACTCACACCCATGTCTGACTGGCCTGTTGTACTTACTGCTATACCTTTACCTTTAATACCTCCAACAGTGCTGAATGGAAGAATGGCCAGGTGGCTCTTCCTGTTATGTTCTGCAGACCTTCCATTGCTTCTGCTGGGGCTGCCGTGGCTCCAGAGGGCAGTGTTGGTGCTGGGCTGGGGTGCTCACAGCTGCTCTCCAGAACAAGAAGCTGGTGGCAGGGGGTGTTTCCTTTTCAAGGAGCTGGACCTCACAGGAACCCATCTCACAACCCACCAGGATGACTGCTATAGTTTTACATACTAAAATCTCCTTTGTGTTGTGGTAGGAAAATAGAGAGGTCTGCCAAGAGACTGCAAAAATTTGAGAAAAAAAATCACTATTGTCAAGTTCAATCAACAGGAATCAATGTGAATACACACGGGCAAGCCCTGAAATAGAAACGTGGCTCCATAGTTGAACAGACACAGACAGACAACCCCCGCTTCCCCCTGCAAAAGGTCTCCCTCCCCACAGTGCTCAATAACGCTGGGGGTATAACTAAGCCAAGAGCTACCTTAATCCCCTGGGCACACAGATTGCTAGCCAGAGATACCACACTGCTTTTGGATGAGATGGGATTTACATGTTTTTCTTATTTCTTCTAAAGAGGTCTGGAGAATAAAACCCATCGACCTCCTATTGAGCTTACTCTTGAGAATCTGTGGCTGCTAGGACTTGAGTCTGGGCTGGCATAAAGCCCAGTGAATGCAGGGCAGAGCAGGTGATCATATGATACCCAGATCAGAATAGAGGGGCGCATACAGGACTTGCCCACCAGTACTGTGTGGTTGCAGCAGGGCTGGCAGTGCCCACTGGTGGGTGGCTTCCACTGGTTGGTGTACTCTTTTCCTAACCACAATGCCCCACACCTGCTGACCTGTCAGCACACTCGTGCAGTCTACCACACCAACAGGGGGTTTCTGTAGGGACCTCACCCTCACTCCCAGTGTCCCCTCTACTGGCCCCTGCTGACCATGCCAGAGCTGTATGTACTAAGGCCTGTGGCTTCCATCCCAACTAAGAGCTTTCTGGAGGTTGCCCAGGAACATGGTCCTGATGTTCCAGGTTTCATGGTTCCATGATGTGGCAGGATAGCTCAGTTTAACACAGGAAAATATCAAGAGAAAGAACCCTTTCCATATCACTGATACTGAGCGAAGGCTGAAGGTCAACTTGGTAGATGCTAAACTACATTTTTTTTGGTCAATCCTGGGGCTTTAACTCTGGGTCTGGGCGCTATCCCTCAGCCCTTCAGCTCAAGGCTAGTGCTCTACCACTTGAGCCACAGAGCCACTTCCAGCTTTTTCTGTTTATGTGGTGCTAAGGAATCGAATCCAGGACCTCATGCAAGCGAAGCAAACACTCTACCACTGAGCCACCTTCCCAGCCCCTAAATTACAAAATTTTAACAGCATTTCAACTTGAGCTTTGGCCAAAACAAAAACAAACAAAAACCCCTCAGGTCAAGGTGCTGCTAATCAGAACACATGGATATGAAGAGAAGGCACTCACTCCCTGCTTCACTGAGTTCCCCAGGAACGTGAACTTGGCTTGGGGAGTCAACCAGGGGGAATCAAAGGATGTAAGTATGGTTCTGTAAAATATTGTTACAACCTTCCTGCCTTGTTTGTTTTTCCCTTTGTCCCATTCATCTCTTGAGTCACTCAGACCCATCTCCTCATTCAACCATATTTGGATGGCTATTTCTTTTAGTAGCTGAGACCATTAAGGGGGCTGTGTCATTACAGAAATAGACCTGAAGTGCATGCACAGAGCCACAAAGAAGGGTCAAATCCCCACATCTATCTATGGGGCTCCACAGTCAGGCCCCACCGAATGTTTTCCAGGAGGGCCACTGTGCTGTTCCCATTGCTCCTTGGCCCGGAGCCAACATCACAGAGCAAGTTCAGCACAAAGAGCAATTGTCTCCAAGAACAAATCCTCCTAGGAGATGGGCTTTCATTTCTTTCCTAACCCCGACAAACCCCCAGCGATGGTGCAATCACTGGGCAGAAGCGATTTCATAGGGGTCTTTCTGGAATACCTGGCCCTGTTTTCCTCATAGTCCTGGAGTCTGCTCTCTAATAACACTGGGAACTCTGTGTGTGTCTGTGCACACACCACACATGTGTGCACATGCCAGTCCTGGGACTTGAACTCAGGGCCTGGGCGTTGTCTCTGAGCTTCTTTTGCTCAAGGCTAGCGCTCTGCCATTTGAGCCATAGCTCCACTTACAGTTTTGGTAGTTAACTGGAGGTGAAGGTGTGAGTACTTTCCTGCCGCTTTGAGATCCTCAACCTCCTGGGTAGCTAGGATTACAGGCATGCGCCACTGATGCCCAGCTGCAGACCAACTCTTCAAGGTTTCTATCTCAGTTTCCTGGTTCTGCCTGTGCCCAGTAGTGCTCGCTCCCACCACTGCCCCTAGGTACTTTTCAGGCCTCCAGTTCTGCACCAGCATTTGTACTCTGCAGCTCTGGGAGGCAGGACAGAATTGCAGACACCCCGGCAGGGGTGTGGATTCCAGCCTAAGGTAGCACAGGCAAACTGGACTGGCTGCACATCATTTCTATGGACAATGCCAGGCTTTAGGCAGCCTGTCCCCACCAACTCCAGTGAGGCTTCTACAGGCCACAGAGAATAGGTTTGGTTCTTGTATTAATAAAGAGCCTCCTGCTGCCAGAGGTAGATGGCAGTAACAGGTGGCTGAGTGTTGACAGACGATATTTTGGAGCAGTTTGGGCTGAGTGACTGTCTTAGCTTAGTTACTGATTCAAAATACTCCCATTTGCTTAACCAGTGACACTTGGAGGCTGGCTTTTTTGGTTTCTATAGTTTCTTGGTTTGATGAGTAAAATGAAATAATGACAACTCCACATCTCTCAAATGGAACAAATAAATAGTAGTAACATTATTTACACGAGTATGTCACAATTGAGGAATGGAAAACCAGTAATATGTCCTAGCCTGTGTGAGGCTGGAACCACACTAGGAGCTGCTGGAGGGGACACAGCACACTGGGATGGGCAAGGATGCCTGGCTGGACCACCCATAGACAGGTAACAAACAAAGCCCCAGTTTCCCCAAACTGTAGTGCAGGTGGCAGCAGGCATGGGCTGCTCCCTATATGAGGAGTGGAACTGTGGGACTCCAGGGTCTTCTCCAACCACCAGCACAGACGGGAGCCTCTGGGCTTGTCCCAGGAAGCAGAACGCTCTTCCAGCTGTAGACGGGCAAGGGGGGAAGGTCAGTTATGGTCTCCTCTTCTCCTGGACTATGTGACAAGGGGGATGTGGAACTCATTTGTGTCGAAGATCAGGGGCCTTTTGGGGGGGTCCGGGTCCCTGTTGGCCTTGTGGAGCAGCTTGAAGAGGCCCGTCCCGATGCTCATGGGGATTCCCATGATGATGCATTCCGACACTCCTGCAAGCAACCAGGACAGGGCTCAGGGGGTGCCTTCACATGGGGGCGGACTTTCACACAGAAGGGAGGCAGGGAAGCAGGCAAGGTTAGGGACTTGGTGCCTGAAGGCTCCTCTGCACATTAACTGGTGAACTGGCCCCTGCACTGTGCTCCTGGCTGGGGACAGGGCCTTCTGTGCCCCAGGGAAGGACAGTCACAGCGCTCAGCAGGGTGTTGCAGGCAGCCTAGATACTTCTCTCCCACCTGAGTCCAACACAGCCTATAGGCGCTGTCTTTAAGAAACTCTACTCAGCCAAGGGCATTTGTGGCTCATGGTTGTAATCTTTCTTTCTTTCTTTTTTTTTTAAAGTTGGTTCTAGGGCTTGAACTCGGCCTGGGCGCTGTCCCTCAGCTCTTCAGCTCAAGCAAAGCGTTCTACCACTAGAGCCTCAGCGCCAATTCTGGTTAATTCTGGTGGTTAACTGGAGATGAGTTTCACAGACCTTCCTGTCTGGGCTGGCTTTGAATCATGTTCTCAGATCTCAGCCTCCTGAGTAGCTAGGATTACAGGCATGAGCCACCAGCGCCTGGCATCATGGTTGTATTCCGAAGCTACTCAGGAGGCTGAGGTCCGAGGACTGGCAGGAAAGTCTGTGAGCCTCTTATTTCCAATTAACCACTAGAAAAACCAGAAGCGGAATGGTGTCTCAAGTGTTAGAGTGCTATAGCCTTGAGCGAAAAGAGCAAAAGGACAATACCCAGGCCCTGAGTTCAAGCCCCATGACAAAAAAAAAAGAAATGAAGAAAGGAAGACCAGCTTCCAGCTTCCCGTTAGCAGAGGGTTCTAGAAGGAAGGAAACCTAGGGTGGTGGTGAGTACATGGCAGTGCCCCTGGAAAGCACAGCAGACAGCGCTATCTGTGCTCAGAGAAGGGTGGGGCCAGGCTTCCAGAAGCCCAGGCCAACAACCCTTGAAGGGCTCTAGTGCAGCTTTTAAAAACTGCAAAAGCAAATAAGTGACAATTACGTCCTATGCTAACATGGAACCAGAGGCCAATAAGCAAACTGGACACAGCATGCAGTGAGGGCCAACATGGTTAATATGTGTGAAAGGACCAGGAGGAGGGGAACTTCAGAGTGGGGTGGGGCAGGGGGGCTGTCAGAGGCCCACACAGGGGTCAGGCATGGCAGGGTAGCAGGTAGGCACTGCAGGGTTATAGCCTAGACCCAGTTTCCTGGCAGCAGGGCTGGGTGCTGGTCGCAGTCCTAGGTGCTTTGGCCTGAGCCTGGGCCCTCTCCCATTCCCACTGTATTCCCCTCTAATCTCTTTTCTTCTCTTCACCATCTTTCTCCCTCTTCTGTGTCTCTGTCTTGACTGCCTTTTTGTCTTTTTGGTAGTACTGTGGATTAAACCCAGGGTCTCTTGCATTTTGCATGCCAGGTAATACCCCACACTTCTAGTGTCCCCCACCTGCTCTTTTTAAAAAAATCAAAGCCTTTATGGAACTCTCCTCCTTCAAATGTCCCGCATGTAAACCTACACCCTCTTGTGTCCCTTTTAGAAGAAAAAAATGTGCAGGGTTTTGTGGGCCTGTCGCACAGAGGAGGCTGATGCAGAACCACCTGGGCTACATATCGGGGAACAACAACAACAACAAAAAGAGAAAGTTATTATCTTTGGGGCAAAAAATGGGTGTGCACTCTGAATGAAGCCTGACTGGACCACCCCATATCTGACAACTCCACACAACAGCAAAGGGCTCCTGGGAAGCAGAGCTCCAGGTTTGTAATGCCTGCTTAGGTCTTTCAGTCTTTCTGCTGTGGGATTTGGGGCAGGTTACTGAACTTCCCTAGCCTTAATCTAGTAATTCTGCCGTAGCCCCGTAAGGTCTTACTGTGGATTCAGAGAAGCCAGAGCAGAGCTCAAAGGCAGTGCTGACCTCGGGTGGAGGTGCTGTCAGGTAGACTCCTTCTCCTCAACCACTCTTTAGAGGTTCTACACTCTTAGTGCAGGAAGGCCAGGTACAGTGCAGTGCAGGGCCATATGCAACTTGTGTTGCCCTGTGTCTTCTTGCTGTTAAAGCACCGGGGGCCTATACCTCCTGGTGTGTGGAGATGCTCAGCATACACAGGCCCCACACGGGCTCAACAAACATCAACCAATGTAAATGGTAAGCTTTCTGCCTTCCCAGGAAGCAGGACAGGAAGATAATCTTGCTGACCTCAGGGGGCTGTGCCACTGTCCCTCTGTGGGCCTTGGGGCACCTGGCAAATCAATGTGGCTGTCTACATCTAAAAGGGATTAAGAATAAAAAACTTAGTAGGGCGCCACACCTATAATCCTAGCTACTCAGGAGGCTGAGATGTGAGGATCGTGGTTCAAAGCCAGCCCGGGTAGGAAAGCCCATGAGACTCTTATCTCCAATAAACCACCAGAAAACAGGAGTAGCGCTATGGCTTAAGTGGTAGAACGCATGCCTTGAGCTGAAGAGCTGAGGGACAGTGCCCAGGCCCAGAGTTCAAGCCCCACAACCAACAAAAACAAAACAAAACAAAACCTGTACATGCTCAGATTTAGTCTTTTCTTCTCGGATCCCAAACTGTCTATTGACAGAGAAACCTCCTCATAGACTGGGGAGGGAGAATGCAGGGTACCACAATCAGGCCCTGGAGATGAAAATCCAGCAGTTCCAATTCTGTGACCTATGACTTTACTCTTAAATCAATGACCCCTGCCTGCTTAGTTTTTTTTCACTACTGAAGTCCAAGCTATAGACGAGCTAAGAAATAAAGAACTTTGATATGGCTCCTAGGAAAGTCAAACCTACCGCACACAGAGTCCTTCTGCCCAAAGTAGGCTGCATCAAAGAGATGGTCAGCGGTCTTCTCAAAGGAGGCCAGCATCAGCACACTCTCCTTCATCTTGGCCAGGCCAAACCTTGTGATGCCCAGCACTTCACCCTGTCAGGAGACAGACACGGGTATCCTGAGCCAGTCAGAGGAAATCAAGGTGCCCTGCATCCCCTGCTCAGAACCAAGAAAAACCAAGCCAACTGCTATTCCAGTCGTGTTTGAAGGCCTGTGCTGTTGGCCTGCCTCAGTGCCACAGGAGAGACAGCTGGTCACCAATGGCATGGAGCCGGACACCTGGCACCTAGAAGCTATAGAACTAAGAATTCACAGTCTAACTTAATAAGAGGGAACATTTCTTCTTTATCAAAGCTCAAAGAGCTAAAGAAAGAGTATTAATTCAATTTAGAGACTTCTGTCATTAAAAGAAAAACGCTTATAAAAACATGGCTGAAGGTTTAGTTAAGCTGCCAGAAGAAGACAGAGGGAGTGGTAGCTATCTGCAATCCCAGCTACTGGGAGGCGGAGGTAGGAGCCCTGTGCCAGTGGCTCACGCTTGGAATCCTAGCTATTCCGGAGGTCGAGATCTGAGGAATGAGGTTCAAAGCCAGCACAAGCAGACAAATTTAGTTACATAAGTCAGAGTAACCAAGTCAGAACTGGAGTTATGACTCAAGTGATAGAGCACCAATCTTGAGCAAAAAAGAAGAGTGAAAACACGAGGCCCTAAGTTTAAGACCCAGGATCATAGGGTTGGAGGCATGGCTCATAGAAAAAGGTTAGCCAATGAGCTAATGTATCAGGTACTGAGCTCAAGTCCTGGTCTTGGATTAAATAACAACAACAAAAACACTGGGGACAGGCTACACTGGCTCACACCTGTAATCCCAGCTAATCAGGAGGCTGAGATCTGAGGATTGTAGTTCAAAGCCAGCCTGGGCAGACAGAAAAGTCCATGAGACACAGGATACCTGGGCCAGAAGATGAGAGCTGTGACTCAAGTGATAGAGCACCAGCCTTGAGTGAAAAGCAAAGGGAGAGTACAAGACCCAGGTACCAGTTGGTTAAGCCCCAGTACCAGTACAATGAGCAAGACTGAACATGGAGACTTGAATTTGACAGCCTCTCTTCAGAGTGGCCATTGTCCCAACTTGGGTTTCTTATTTGGTGGTGGGGATGGAACCCAGGGCCTCACACATGCTATGCACGTGTTCTATCACTGAGCTCACACCTGGCTCCCTTACATGCTTTCTACATGTCCTGTACTGGCTAGACCAGGGAGGATTGTGAAAATCGGCTGTCCTTCAGAACTGCTAAAGCCAATGCATCTTCATTTTTTTTTTTTTTTTTTTGCCAGTCGTGGGGCCTGAACTCTGGGCCTGGATGCTATCCCTCAGCTCTTCAGCTCAAGGCTAGCTACTCTACCACTTGAGCCAGCCACAGCACCACTTCTGGCCTTTTCTGCTTATGTTATGCTGAGGAATCGAACCCAGGGCCTCATGAATGCAAGGTAAGCACTCTACCACTGAACCACCTTCCTAGCCCTTGCATCTTCATTTTTGTACTGGTCCTGGGGCTTGAACTCAGAGCCTGGGTGCTGTCTTTGAGCAAAAAAGATCAAGCGAGGCTCTAAAACTTGAACCATAGCTCCAATTCTGGCTTTTTTGGCAGTTGATTAGAAATAAGAATCTTTTGGACTATTCCTGCCCAGGCTGGCTTTGAATGATGGTCCTCAGATTTCAGCCTCCTGAGTAGCTGGGATTAGTGACATGAGCCACTGGCACATGGCTTGCAAATGCATTTTTTAGGGGGAGGGCACAGGCAACTAACCCCTGCACCCCACCCTTAGTCTTCTTCAGGTTATGTTAGTTTACTGTTAGGAAAAAGTATGGTGAATGGGCCAATGGCTAGTTTTGCTTTAGGATCTCACTTTAGTTCTTACCTGGGTGTGAGTTTCCCATGATGCTGCAATGCTCACATTGGGATCTTACCAGAACACTTGCCTTTGGCTTTTGCATGATGGTGACATCTTATTTTCTGTTGAGCAGCCATTGAGACATTATATCTGAAGCTCATGGCTGTATTTCCCTCACAGTGGATTTCAAGTCTCCCAGATATGCCAGAACCTCCCCTCACACGAACCTTATAGGTCATCAGGTCAGAGAGCAGCATCACGTGCCTCCGGTCAATGCTCATGCCATGGTTGACCATTGTGTACTGGATCTCGTTGATGATAGTGGTCCTGGCAGCCTCGATGCCCAGTGTTTTCTCAACCTAGAGAGTGAGGGATGAGTGGGAGCAGGCCCTCTGGCTGCTCCTGCAGCTTCTGTCTACTTCCTCCTCTACCTGGCAAGCTCAAACCAAACCCAGCCTCATTCCCCAGAAATGGCTACGTAACTTTTAGTGGAGACCCAGAACAAAGGCAAGGCAAGGGAGGTGTGCTGGAGAATCAGCTGAGGGCCTGTGGGCAGCATTGGGGAGACAGCCTCCTCTGGAGCAGCTCTGGGCTTAGTGGTACCTCATAGGTGTTATTAGAGGTGGTCCGGGTGCCCTTCACACCATGGGTGGCCATGACTGCCCGCAGGTTGTCGCCTTCTACCAAAAGCTTGTACTTCTCTTTCCCACTCTGCTCGTCGATGTGGATGACCGCTCTGGACACCTCTGGGATGCCTTGCACCACCACCTGGACTTGGAGACACATGGGCCTGAGAGCCTGAAACACCTTGGCCCCACCAAACTCTGGGTTAGTAACCTCCCCGCCCCCCCATTCCAAGCAGAGCTCACCAGGAATGTATTAAACCTAGGAGGCCCTGGGTGCTGTCTGGGCTCAGGGAGATGAGCAATTCAGGGGACTCTGTCTCACTCTACAGTAAGTTTTATGAGATCAGAATTTGATGGGTAGGGTTGATGTGTCAGTGCTAACACAAAACCCACCAATCCTTTAGTGGATGTAGTCGTGAAGCAATTAGGAAAGTGCTAGGTGCTGGTGGCTCAAACCTGTAATCCAGCTACTCAGGAGGCTGAGATCATGGTTCCAAGCCAGCCCAGGCAGGAAAGTCTATGAGACTCTTCTTCAATTAACCACTAGAAAACCAGAAGTGGTAGAGAGCTATCCTTGAGCAAAAGAGCTCAGGGACAGTGCCCAGGCCCTGAGTTCAAGCCCCATAACTACAAAAGAAGAAGAAAAGCAGAAAGCAGAAATCAGCAGCAGAAATCATCAGCATCAGCAGCAGCAGCAGCAGAAGAAGAAGAAGAAGAAATAAGAACTAGGGGACAGCTAGGTGCTGGTGGCTCACATTTGTAATCCTAGGTATTTGGGAGGCTGAGATCTGAGGAACACAATTCAAAGCCTAACCAGGGCAGAAAAATCCAATTAGCCACTCCAAACCCAGAAATGGAGCTGTGGCTCAAAGTGGTAGAACACTCACCTTGAGTACAAAAGAACAGTGTCTAGGCCCTGAGTTCAAGCCCCAGGACTGGCACAAAAAAAGTAAATAAAGAAAATAATGAAAAGGCCGGGCGCTGGTGGCACGCACCTGTAATCCTAGCTACTCAGGAGGCTGAGATCCTGAGGACCGAGGTTCAAAGCCAGCCCAGGCAGGAGAGACCGTGAGACTCCTATCTCCAATAAACCACCAGAAAACCGAAAGTGGCGCTGTAGCTCAAGTGGTACAGCGCTCGCATTGAGCTGAAGAGCTGAGGGACAGCGCCCAGGCCCAGAGTTCAAGCCCCACGACCGACCAAAAGAAAAAAGAAAATAATGAAAAGGAAAGAAATCAGGGCCATGTCCTGGACTCACTGTCCTCAGGTCTTCAGGCCCTACTCACTACTGGCTTCACCATGAGAAGCAGCTCTGCCTCACCTTGGGGAGGTCCTCCTTCAGGAACTGCAGCACGTAGTACATAGAACTCTTGCTGTTCTCTCTGGGGGTGACACACACCACAGCCTCCCCGTGGACAGCCACGTCACCTGGCTTCACGCGCAGCTTGGACGTGCAGATGGAGTAGCGCACGGTCTCAGCGTTCACCTGTCAGGCAGCAGGGCCATCACTGACTTTACAGACTTCTGTCCCAATGCTCCCATCCTGAATTTCATGACTTCTAGAAGCCTTTCGGTCATTTGTAGCACTCATCACCCACCACACAGAAACTACCTGTTTACAATCTATAGATAGCTGTGCTTTAGTCACAGAAAAGGTAAATTTTCACCCCAAGCATGAATATTAGCCCCATGAAAAATTCATGCTCATTTCATGACAAGATACAACCCCCCTCCCCTTCCCCCAGTCTAAGTTCTGGGGAGGCTGGAGGGCATAATGATTTAAAAGCTTCTGTGGCATCCCCCCCACCCCCCTCTCCACCCACTGTCTGACACCACTAGTTGCTGTGTGCTACACTCCTGGATGTAACTTAGCTCCTTTTTTGGCAGTGATGAGGATGAACCCAGGATCTCATGCAGGCTAAACACTCTACAATGCGCTATATCCCTGACCCATAATTCGGTTCCATCTCAGACCTGTAAGAGCCACAGGGTAGGTATCAGGAGACAGGATGGAGGAGTTCCCAAACTGTTAGACACTACATGAATGTGGCAATTGGGTATGACTGACAATGTTTTCAAGGCTGACACATGTAGGCGTAACTATCTGAGAGAGGAGGGTATCAGAGTCACTCAGTCTGCAGCATGTACCATCTGCAATCTGTCTCATTGTTATGCACCTACAAACACCAGTTTAAGAAGCCAGCTTATTTGGGCAAGGTGGCTTACACCTGTAATCCTAGTTACTCAGGAGAATGACATTAGGAGGATTCTGGTTTGAGGCCAGTCCAGGCAAAAGGTTTATGAGACCTGCAATTCAATAGAAAAAGCTGAGAATAATGGTGTGCACCTGCCATCCTGGTTATGAGGAAAATATAAATAGAAGAATTATAGTCTAGACTGGCCTGGGAAAAATTGAGATACTATTTGAAAAATAACAAAAGCAAAAAGGTCTGGGGAGCATGGCTCAAGTGGCAGATCATTTACAATTTCCCAAGTTTAAACCTAATCCTGCCCAAAACAAACAACAACAAAAGGGAAAGTAGAATTCTGCTTTCTTTTCTTAGTTTCTTTCTACTTTCAAATAACTTATTCTGTTTACCTTAAAAAACAAAAATAAGGCCAGGTGCCAGTGGCTCATGCCTATAATCCTAACTACTCAGGAGACTGAAATCTTGAGGATTGCAGTTCAAAGTCAGCCAAGGTCGAGAAGTCCATAATTATCTCCAATTAATCACCAAAAAATGGAAGTGTAGGCCCTAAGCTCAAACCCCAGTACCAGCGCGTGCGCGCGCGCGCACGCACGCACGCACGCACGCACGCACGCACGCACACACACACAGACAGAGCCATGTTGACATAAGCCTTTTGCCTACAAACATTCACTGAATCAACCAGCCAGCCAGCCGCAGTGCTAGGGAGCCACAGGTGGGAGCCACAGGTTTTGAGTAAGGCACTGCAGCCCTGGACTGGGCAGGTGGACAAAAAGACCAACTGTCCTGAAACCATGCCACAGTGAGCTGGTATTCTGGTCTGCACAATGTCCACTAGTGTCCTGTGGGCCAGGCCTGTGCTGTGTCAGCTCAGAAAGAGGATGGGGTGGAGCCTCAGGATCACAAACAGCAGAGGCCAAGTGAAGCCCTAGCATGGTGTTCTCTGCCTGTTTAGCTCTGGCCCTCAGGTGTTACGCCCTGCCTTGGGACAGGCGGGATGATGTCCTCCAAACATTTAATTACATGACTCACTTCCAGTCTCAGAAGTCTGATCCGTTCCAGAGAAAGCTTGATGAGAATAAAGCAGTCATCGGGAAGAAACACTTCTTCAATATACTCTGAAATCTGTGGTGTCCAAAGACCAAAACATTAGCTAGCCTCTCCCCTCCTTAGGGCACGCCCCTTCTAGGACTGTTCCGTCCACTGCAGCTGCCTTGGGCCCTCCACCCCAATTCCCGGTGCTTTTACTCTCATTTTCTTGTCATCCAGAGGGTTTCTTACCTCCCCCAGGAGAGTTTTCTCAATTCTGCCTTTCACAAGGCGGGCGTAATCTGCATCGTCATCCTTGTCTAGCTGTGCTGTGATAATCGGAGTGCTGCAAGGAGGAGGAGAATAGATTACTGCCCAAGGAAAGGGCTTGTCTGCAGAGCACTGCTTTATTAAAGCTGAATGCTACTTGCAATCTGTCATGTATTAGTACCTGCAATTTGTTGAGCATTTACTGGGTTTCAGGCTCACTATAAAGGCTTCACTTACCACCGCCTTCCCCCCCTCCGCCCCCACCTTTTTTTCTGAATTTCCCCAGGCCATTCACTCTATTGGTGAATGAAAAGATTTTCAGAAACTCCTTCCAGACACAAAGGGAGTCCTATCTCCTCCTCCTCTCTGGTCTCCAACAGCAGTTACTTTCTGTTCCCTGAGTAAACTGACCCTTGGTGCATTTCAACTTCCTCCAATGCTCTCCCCAAACACCTGCTCCTCTCAGCCCGCCATTGCTCGGGACGCTATCCCCTGAACTCCCACTGCTGGTTCTGCCCTGATGGTCAGAAGCAGGCAAACCACCTGCACTTTGGATGTCCAGTCACTCTTAGTTTTTACTTAATGCCACTCATTGTTCTTAGTTAGACTTATATCTTAGGTAATCATGATTTCTGTCCTCAAAGGCAATGTAATATCTACTTCCTTTAGTTCTTCCATCAATCTCAGTATAAAATCACCAGGATCACAGAGTCTGGACCCAGATGAATGACAGACCCATTAATTAGGTCTACTTAAGTTGAAATAAAATCTCTACAGACATACTGCTCTAGTTTTCCCAGTCTTCTCCCCCTCCCCTTCAAATGATGTGTGACCATAAATAAAAACATGGCTTTCATTTTGGCTTCACATAGTTTTGACCTGAGGGACTTTTTTGGGGGGGGCTGGGGGGGGGAGGAAATGGGTCAGAGGGGTAATGTCATGGGGCTAGAACTCAGGGCTTAGGCACTGTCCCTGATCTTTTTTGTTCAAGGCTAGTGCTCCATGAATTTGACCCACAGTACAACTTCTGGTATAAGAGCTACAAGTCTCATAGACTTTCCTGCCATGGCTGGCTTTGAACTGTGATCCTCAGACCCTAGCCTCCTGAATGACTAGGACTACAGGTGTGAGCCAGCAGCAGCTGGCTTCAGGGACTTTTTACAAAGCGTGCCCCAGGGTGTGTTCCATTAGGAGACAGGCACCTGATGGCCTTGGAGGCATTGATGATCTCTTTGATCCGGGGCACGCCCAGGGTGATGTTCATGGAGGCTACACCTGCAAAGTGGAAAGTCTTCAGGGTCATCTGGGTGCCTGGCTCGCCAATGCTCTGGGCACAGAGCGCACCCACTGCGGAGCCTGGCTCCATCTGTGCCCTAGAAGGGAAAGGCATAGGTGAGGACACAGTGTGACCAAGAAATCTAGTCAGAGGGCTAGGGATCGGCTTCCAACAGAAAACAGATGCCATTACAGCCAGGAAGGACCTGGCAAGGTACTAGGCTGACTGCTGGAAGAACCCAGCACAGGCTTGGAACAGAGGGTCTGAGGATACAATGGAGTTCTGCATGGTCAGCATGTGACGAACAAGCCCAGGATACACTGTGTGGAGAAGTCCTACAAAGTCTCCGATCACATGTGCTGTAGGTGGACAGTGCAGCTGGCACCTGCCATATAAGTTAAGTGTCTTTGTGGAGGAGGACACTTGTCAAGTTTCTTTGTAGTGATTTCCACATCCAGGAGCATCAAGCCTGGCAACCCACTAAATAAGTAAGAAGTGACACCTCCAACCCTGGAAGTAAACGGTGGTGATGTGGATTCTGGACCTATGAGGAAGAAGCAGGAAAGACACCAGAGGCCTATGGTGGATGCTGGACAGCCTGTGAGAGTTAGCATTCTTACCTCATGTACTTATCCCTACAGGTCTCCAGAAACTTCTCTATTTGGGTGGGGGTGATCCGGTCCAACTGGTACAGTACTCGGGGCTGGAGGGACAAAACCCGAGAGCATAGTGAGGGCCAACTGTGTTAGCAAAAATCTGTCTCCTAACATGTCTAGGCAGACTAGTACCTCTGTTGTGCCGTTATCGTTGATGCCATATTTATCTCTGGTTTTCTTGATCTTTTCAGAAACCCCCTTAATGAATTTCTTTATTTCCTGAAAGGTAAGAGAGGAAATATCAGCATATGTTTCTCATTAACTTGGATGAGATCACTTAATAACAGTCAGTAGTACATGATGGCTATTGCATTTTAGTGGTAGCTAAGCATGTGGTATCAAGTACACAATATAGGTACCGATTCTGTTACAAAGTGGTTTTCCCAGAGGTCACCAGGCCACTAATATGCCATCATCAACTTCACTGGCTCCCACAGCACTGCTATTAGGCCCCTACTATTCCACTCGGGGTGGAGAGCTCATTCTTACCTTCCTAGGAGGCCAGGTGGCTGGCCTTCATACACTCAATACAGGCATAACTGTACTGTTACACTTTGTCACTGTACATGGACCGATTCTCGGGATTCTTCTGAGGCTATGTTGAGGACTAAATACTACCAGTGAAAGCACAGCTTTACAGACTCCCATGCAATTTTGAACATGTGCAACAAGCTTACATTCTTTTCAAAGGAAACACTGGCTGCTCCTAGCTCTCCTTGCTCTCACCCTCACCCTTATGTCTCAATCCACTCTGCACACACCTAGAACTCGCAGGATTCCTGAAAACCATTGTTAAAGCCATGAACAAGGAGCTGGGAATGTGGCTTTGTGGTAGAGTGCTTGCCTGGTATGCATGAAGCCCTGGGTTTGATTACTCTACCACCTAAACAGAAAAAGCCAGAAATGGTGCTGTGGCTCAAGTGGCAGAGTGCTGGTCTTGAGCAAAAGAAGCTCAGAGACAATGCCGGAGCCCTGAGTTTAAGTCCCAGGACTGGCAAAAACAAAACAAAACAACAACAACAAAAACAACAAAGCTAGACAAGGTTTCTGCGAAACCTGGAAAAAAAATGGATTTTTTTTTTTTTACTACTGGGAATTTGATTTCAGGGTCTCTTGCTTGCTAGGCAGGTGTTCTACCATTTGAACCTAACCCCTAATCTATTATCTGTTATTTTGTCTTTTAGCAGTGTCTTGAAGTTTTGTCTCGGCTGGCTTCAGACCTGTATCTTCTCCTTAGCTGGAAACACAGGGACACACTACCATGCCTAATAGCGCCTCACTTTTTGCCCTACTTGGCACTGAACTATGATTGCCTGATCATCACCTACCAAGTAGCTGAAATTACAGGCATGAGCCACTGCATCTGGCCAAAACACTTCAACTACTGTTTTTGGGACAGTCTCACTATATTGACTGAGCTGGTCATTTACTTCTAGGTTCAAATGATCATCTCATTTCAATCTCCCAAGCGACTGATACTACAGGCATACCACCATGTTTGTCTATGTTCTTATGTTTAAACAGCCTTAAGTCTCTTTGTGAGGCAGCATGCCATTAGTCATGTTATCTTACTTAAGTCAGAGGTACCAAGGGGCCAAAAAGAGGTCAGATGCTCTCTCTGAAGTCTGCCATCTCCAAAATCAGCTATCTGGACAGAATGGGTATGTAGTGGTACACTCAAGAGGTCCAAGGATTCAATAGGCCAGGGCAGGAAGACAGAGTTCCATGTCAGCCTGGACTACATAGTTAGAATCTGTCTTTTAAAAAATTAGAAAAGGGCTGGGAAGGTGGCTCAGTGGTAGAGCCCCTGCCTTGCATGCATGAGGCCCTGGGTTCAATTCCTCAGCACCACATAAGCAAAAAGAAAGAAAAAGAAAAAAGCCGGAAGTGGCGCTGTGGTAGAGTGCTAGCCTTGAGCTGAAGAGCTGAGGGACAGCGCCCAGGCCCAGAGTTCAGGCCCCACAACCGGACCCAAAAAAAAAAACCCTTAAAAAAAAATGAGAAAAGATAAGCTGGGCACTGGTGGCTCATGCCTGCAATCCTAGCTACTCATGAGGCTGAGATTTGAAGATCATGGTTCAAAGCCATGGTGGGCAGGAACGTCCATGAGACTCATCTCCAATCAGCTATCAAGAGACCAGAAGTAGAGCTCTGGCACAAAGTGGATGAGCATTAGCCTTGAGCACAAAAGCTCAGGGAGAGTGCCCAAACACTAAGTTCAGGCCCCATGACCAACAACAACAAAAAAGATGTGTGAAGAAAAAATGAGGCCAAGCACTGGTGGCTCATACCTGTAATCCTAGCTATTCAGGAGCTCAGGAGGCTGAGATATGAGGATGGAGAGTAAAGACTCTTATCTCCAAAAAGCCAGAAGTGGAGCTGTGGCTCAAATGGTAGTGTTAGCCTTGAGCACAAAAGCTCAGGTATAGCACCCAGGCCCTGAGTTCAAGCTCCAGGACTGGCAAAAAAAGGAAGAAAGAGAGAGGGGGGGAGGGGGAGAGAAGAAGAGAGGGAGAGAGGGAGAGAGGGAGAGAGAAAGAGAAAGAGGAAGAGAAAGAGAGAGGAAGGAAGGAAGATAGGAAGGGAAAAGGGGACAGGGGCAAGACCAAACACCAAGCAGACTCAGAAGTCGTCATCTGTGAGCTCTGCACACATAAGGAACAAAGACACAAATCACCATTACCCAGCAGCCACTGGGGAGAACTTCAAAGCAGTCACACACAGGAACATGCTTCCAGTGGCTTGCTTTACAAAAAAAACAATACCTTTCTTTCCTTACACAAGAGTTAGGGCTCACTTAGTGGAAACAAACACAGAAGTAAACTAAGAATTCGGCTGAATCAACCCATACGTACTAGAGAGAACACACCACACAGCATGGCCAATGCAGGCAGTTAAGCACACGGGCAACCACAGCCTGCCCTGTCAGCTCTGGTGTGGGCTAGGGCTGGGGAACAACTGTTGCCTTACACAAATCTATTATGGCTAGTGGGTTTTTGACCCTCTCAGCAAATCTGAGTTTATCAGATTAGGAGCTATGGAATGGCATCCCCAGAGCCTGCAAAGTTTGTGCTACATGGGGCCAGCAGCACCAGCGTCCTTTTTTTGTGGTCGGTCATAGAGCTTGAACTCTGGGCCTGGGCGGTATCCCTGAGCTATTCAGCTCATGGCAAATGCTCTACCACTTGAGCCACTTCTGGTTTTCTGGTGGTTTATTGGAGATAAGAGTCTCATGGCTTTCCTGCCTGGGCTGGCTTTGAACTGCAATCCTCAGATCTCAGCCTCCTGAGTAGCTAGGATTACAGTCGTGAGCCACCAGTGCCCGGCCATTAGTGTCCTCTGAACAGACAAATTCTGCTGGCAGGTGGTCATTTGAGAAATTGGCCAAAGGTAAGAAAATAAGTGGGCCAAAGAGGAGCCCGTGTTTGCCAGAACCAGCGTACAAAGAGCTGAAGGGCCGTGGGAGTGGATGCCCTTTATGCATGGCACTCACAGCATGCTCACACATCACCTCATTATATCTCTCATAGCCTGTCTCAGTCAAGGTCTTTGAGTGGAGAGAAAAAAAATAAGCAAACATAAGCATACAGAAAAACTAAATGATCATATAAAATAACATTTATTGAAATGAACTCCAGGACTCCAGGAAATAGAAACAAAACGTTTTTTTCTTTGTTGTTTGTGCTTTCTTTCTGTCTTGTTTATTCACTTAAAGGTCTTTGGGAAGGTAAGGGGGGAAGATACAGAAATGGAGGGACAAAGAGTGAACAAATGCAGCAGTGGTACACACTAGACACTACGTGGAAAATGAACTGTACAGCTTATGGGTGGGGATGGGAGGGAAAAACTGGGAGAGAGGGAAGGAGTGGCATTGTCAAAAAAGAAATGTACCCATAACCTGAGTTATGTGCTGTAAACTGTCTGTACAATAGCTTTATAATAGCAATAAAAAAATTTTAAAAAAAAGAAAAAACAAATGGCAATTCTTATCAACTTAAAGGAAAAAATAAAGAAAAAGAGAAACAAAACTTGTAGGGAAAAAACAAAGGCACTTAACCTGAAGGCATGAAAACTTAGAAGGGACTTTTTAACCTTTCAGACCTCCACACAGGAGGACAGGGGTCATTTAACAGAACATTCTTTTTTTTGTTGTTGTTGGTCCTGGGGTTTGAACTCTGGGTCTGGGCCTTTCCCTGTACTCTTCAGCTCAAAGTGAGCACTCTATTGCTTGAACCACAGCACCACTTCTGGTTTTCTAGTGGTTTGTTGGAGATAAGAGTCTCATGGAGTTTCCTGCCCTGGCTGGCTTTGAACCGTGGTGATCCACAGATCTCAGCCTCCTGAGTAGCTAGGATTATAGGTGTGAGCCACCAGCACCCAGCTAACAGAATATTCTGATTTGAGCTTTGTTTCCTATTTTACCTCTGATAAGGGAAAGCTGTATATTCTCCTTGCCCTGTTGATCTTGTGCTATACGTAATTATAATCAGTGCATAAAGGTGATAGACTATTTACCTTTTGTGTAACCTTTTGCTTGATTCTAACCAGAATTATAAACACGAAAGAGGTACTTAGGCAACAATCAAAAGAATCTCAAAGGGTATCAAGGTCACAACTCCTAGAAAATGGAATGTTAACTCAATGATGTTACCAATGATGATGGGTTTGGCATGACTAGGGAAAATATGGCTGACAAATAAGAATGAAGGCAGGGTAACAGGGATAAGGACAGGGCTGAAAAAGGAAAAATTAGTTCTCAATGCATTTTTCTTCTAAGAGGGAGTTGTTTCTGAATAAGGCATGAGACAAACTATATTGGCTAATGAGATTTGCTGAGGCTATTTTTGAGCTTCTTAATAATTGAGCAATTGGGGTTAAGAATAAAGTAAGCTCTGATCATATAAAATTATATTTATCAAAATAAACTAAAAAAAGAATAAAGCAAGTTGAGTGCCAGTTGATCATGCCTCTAATCCTAGCTACTTCGGAGGCTCAGATCTGAATACTGAGGTAGGCAAGAAAGTCCATGAGATTCTTTTTTTTTTTTTTTTGGGGTCCAGCCGTGGGCCTGAACTCTGGGCCTAGGCGCTGTCCCTCAGCTCTTCAGCTCAAGCCTAGTGCTCTACCACTTGAGCCACAGCGCCACTTCCAGCTTTTTCTGCTTATGTGGTGCTGAGGAATTGAACCCAGGGCCTCATGCATGCAAGGCAAGCACTCTACCACTTAGCCACCTTCCCAGCCCTCCATAAGATTCTTATATCCAGTTAACCATCAAAAAGCCAAAAGTGCAACTGTAGTTCAAGTGGCAGAGTGCTAGGCTTATGCATAAAAGCTCAGGGACAGCACCCAGATCCTGAATTCAAGCCCCAGGACTAGCACACTCACACGCAAACTAAAACTGAACCTAACTAAACTAAACTAAGATAAAACCCCATTTATAAAATCTACTTGTCACCAAGTGAGATGGTTCATGCTGGTAATCCTCGTTACTTGGGAGTCAGGCAGAAGAATTAAGAGTTTAAGGCCATTCTGAACTACACAACAAGACCCAACAAAATATAGAAATCAAAAAGGGCTGTGGTTGTGGCAGGGCTCAACAGGAGAGTGCTTGCCTAGCATTCACTCTGGGCTTCATTCTCAGCCCTGGGTGGGGAGGGGGAGGAGAGGGAGAGAATCCACCGGCCAGCAGTAGGACAGGCAGTGCGCCCAGCCTCAGCCAAGCTGAGCGCAATGGCACCACCTGGCGGAGCATACCTGCAGGAAGCTGTCTTGGCAGCAGAGGAACTCGCTCTTCTTCATGATGGACTCGGTGGTCAGCGTGAGCTCGTTTTTACTGAGAGCAGGCTCACTCTGACAAGGGAACACTGCCTGCAGATCAAAGGCAACAGCATATGTGTGAAGGGGAGAGGAAGGAGGGGGTTAGTACTAGGTGAGGATTGTGCAAGAGATAAAATAGCACTCAGGACCAGCTTCTAGCAACCTGAGGCTTTTCTCAAACAAACTGTACTCTACTTTCACACAAAGAGGAAACCAGGTAACTGGTACTCCATCTTACATAAAGTTCATGCTACTCGATAGGTGCTGCTCTGGTATTACTCAACCTTCTTCCAAAGCAGGTGTGTATTAAACACATACACTGTTGTTTAAAAGAAATATATTCCAAGTTTGGTTAGGAGTTGGAGATATGTCTCAACTAGAGTGCCAGCCTTGAGTAGAAAAAAGCTGAGCAAGAGCCTGAGGCCCTAGTTCAAGCTCTAGTATAAGTGTGCATGAGTGTGCACGCATGTGCACACATGCGCGTGCAAGCGCGCATCAAGCTCATGGGATTGTGCCAAAGTTTCAATGGCTGCTTATCATCTTAGTGTGTGGGCAGACAATGGTGTATTTCCCCACTCTCTGATGACGGTTTGCCTCTATTGTTGATAGATCAGAAAACATTCTTGGCATACTTAGGCCACTCACGTAAGGCAAATTTCCCAAAGTGTAACTTCTGAGTTAAAAGTACATACCTAAATCCACATTAAAATTGACAAAGTACCCCCCAAACTACAACCCAACTAAGGTGCACTTAGAGTTTATGTTCCAACAGCCATGACTTATAAGCCTTGTCTCCAATACACTCTACTAGACATGAGAGACTTTGTGCCTCTTCCAATGCATTTTATCACTACCAGTACTAGACTTTTAAAATGAAAGAGTGCTCTCCCAGTTACTACTAGAAAATTACACAGAGCAATACAAAGAGAGAAAAGACACAAATCCAGTGCTTGGAGGAATGACTGAAGTATGAATCTGTAGTGATATTCCTAATGGTACTTATACCCTAAAAAAGCATCTTTAGAAGCTGGATACAGGTGGCTCAAACCTGCAACCCTAAACTACTTGGGAGGTTGAGATCAGGAGAATTGTGGTTTGAGGCCACCCCAGCCAGAAATCTACAATCTCCAAAAAAGACCAGGAGTGATAGTATGTGCCTGTCATTTTAACTATGGTAGGAAGCAAAAAATAGGATTGTGGTCCAAGCATGGACCTGGGCAAAAAGTGAGACCCTACTAAAAAATAACCACTGCAAAAAAAGGTTGGAGGTGTGGCTTTGTGGTGAGTATTTACCTAGCAAACATGGGCTTTGGATTCAAACCCATCCCTCCCACTCCCAGCAGCCAGGTGCTTACACCTGTAATCCTAGCTACTGAGAAGGCTGAAATCTGAGTATTGTGGTTTGAATCCAGTTCCTCCCCTCCCCCACCAATCTACACACACACACACACACACACACACACACACACACACACACACACACACACACACACACACACACACACAGAGTTTGGTGGTAGGCAAAGGAAGGGAGAGTATACATGAATGGAGGAATGGAGGGAGGAAGGGTGAGAAAATGCAGTTATTATATTCAATGTAGTATCAACTATGTAAATTGAGGGTAGGGACTGAACGGGGAAAGTAGTGGAGAACAAAGGAAGGGGTAACATTGACCAAGAAACACGGTTCTTATAATCTTATGGAATGTTACCCTTTGAATGATTAAACAACAGCAATAATAATAATGATAAATAAATAAAAATTATTAAAAAAAAAAAACAGAAGTGAAGGTATGGCTCAAGTGGTAGAGTGTTAGCCTTGAGCATAAAAGCTAAGGGAGAGTGCCCAGTCTCTGAGTTTAAGCCACAGGACTGGCAAACACACACACATAGAAAGAATCTCCAGAAACCCTCTAGGCCCAAATGGTATTAATCTTACCTTGATGTTGTCCAGAACTCTTTTAAATTCCAGAGGCTCATCTTTCCCCTCCATGGCTGCAGGATCTAAGCCATCGCCCCCATAGATGAACTGGATAATATCACCAGTGGAGCTTCGGACTGTCAGATCATATTGGGAGCAAAGGTCTTCCAGAGATTTGACCAGCCTTCTCTAAAGAAAAAAAAAGGAGAAAGCTCAGCTGCCCTTACAAGGCTGGTCATGTGTGCAGTGATGAGACTGTAACTCCAAGTTTCAAGGTTATAAGCTCTATCTATTTACTTGCTTTTGCAATGCTCAGGACCCAACCTGAAGCTCTGCACACTCTAGGTAAGCACTGCCACGGAGCCTCATCCCCAGGATACAGGTAGTTATCTTTGACTAGAAATCCCTTATGAGGGCTGGGAAGGTGGCTCAGTGGTAGAGCGCTTGCCTTGCATGCCTGAGGCCCTGGGTTCGATTCCTCAGCACCACATAAGCAAAAAGAAAAAAGCCGGAAGTGGCGCTGTGGCTCAAGTGGTAGAGCGCTAGCCTTGAGCTGAAGAGCTGAGGGACAGCGCCCAGGCCCAGAGTTCAGGCCCCATGGCCGGACCCAAAAAAAAGAAAAACAAAAAAGAAATCCCTTATGAGAGCTGGCTGCTGGTGGCTCACGCCTGTAATCCTAGCTACTCACCAGGCTAAAACCAGCCTGAGCAGGAAAGTCTGTGAGACTCTTATCTTTAATTAACCACCTGAAAACTAGAAGTGGTGCTATGCTCAAAGTGGTAGAGCACTAGCTTAAAGGAAAAGAGCTCAGGGAAATTGCCCAGGCCTGAGTTCAAGCCTGAGTTAAAAAAAAAAAAATCCCTTAAGACAATACCCTTGCTTGAGAGTAACAAGACCTCATTTGCCTGTGCTGTGAGCATCAGCACATGCTCCAACCTCCAGTGTCACAGTGCACTATAGAATACCTGCCATTTCAGGTGCTATCACAATACCAGATCTCTAACTCTACTACATAGCTTTAATAACAAAAACAGCTTAGTACTGGCACAAAAATGGACCCGAAGATCAATGGAACAGATTAGAAGACCCAGAAATAAAACCATACACTTACAGTTATCTGATATTTGGTAAGGGAGCCAAAAACATACAGTGAAAAAAAATAGTCTTTTCAATAATCGGTGTTGGGAAAATTGGGCATATATATGCAGAAAACTAAAGGTGGATCCCTGTTTGTCACCATGCACTAACTAATATCAATTCAAAGTGGCTCAAAGGCCTCAACATCATACCGGAAACTTTGAAACCACTGCAAGAGAGAGTAAGAGAAACATTAGAACTTACAGGTATAGGTAGAAATTCTTAAAGAGTCCCAGAGGCACAACAGATAGGAAAGACTTGTCAAGTGAGATTGTATCAAAATAAAAAATGTCTGCACAGGGCTGGGAAGGTGGCTCAGTAGTACAGCGCTTGCCTTGCATGCATGAGGCCCTGGGTTCGATTCCTCAGCACCACATATGCAGAAAAAGCCGCAAGTGGCACTGTGGTTCAGGTGGTAGAGTGCTAGCCTTGAGCTGAAGAGCTGAGGGACAGCACCCAGGCCCAGAGTTCAGGCCCCACAACAGGCAAAAAAAAAAAAAAAAATTTCTGCACATCCAAGGACATAGTTCCTCAACAGCCAAAAAACTGGGAGAAGATCTTTTTTTTGGGGGGTCGGGTCGTGGGGCCTGAACTCTGGGCCTGGGCACTGTCCCTCAGCTCTTCAGCTCAAGGCTAGCGCTCTACGACTTGAGCCACAGCGCCACTTACGGCTTTTTTCTTTTTGCTTACGTGGTGCTTGAGGAATCGAACCCAGGGCCTCGAGCATGCAAGGCAAGCGTTCTACCACTGAGCCACCTTCCCAGCCCTAGGAGAAGATCTTTACCAGCAATACATCAGACAAAGGTATAATATCCAATATATACAAGGAGCTCAAGAAACTAACCCTTCCCAAACTTAATAAACCAATCACTAAATGGGCAAGGGAGCTAAGTAGAGACTTCTCAGAAGAATGGCAAAGAAACTCATGAGAAAATGTTCATCATCCCTGGCCATAAAGGAAATGAATATCAAAACAACTCTGAGATTCTATCTCACCCCAGTTAGATTGGCCAATATTGTGAATTTGAAAAACAACAAATGTTGTCAGGGATGTGGGGGAAAAGGAACCCTACTGCACTGCTGGTGGGAATGTAAACTAGTATAACCACTTTGGACAGCAGTCTGGAGATTCCTCAAAGATAGAAGGACACTTGCATATTCATGTTCATTGTCGCCCTATTCACAATAGCCAAGATATGGAAACAGCTCCACAATAGATGAGTGGATCCAAAAAATGTGGTACCTATACACAATGGAATTTTACATAATCATTAGAATAAAATAATGTCATCTGCAGGGAACTAGAACAAATCATGTTAAATTAGGTAAGCCAAGCTCCAGAGAGACAAACGGCACATGTTCTCTCTGATCTGAGGAAATTAGATCTAAAATACACTGGGATATGATAAATTATACAGGATTCTAGATACTCACACACAGTAAAACCAGAAGAGACCAAAGACCAAACATCTTAGAAGAGAAACAGAAAAGTGTAATGCCTAAGTGCCTCTTCATATTTATATGAAATAATATACATACTGAAATGAAACAAGAAGCCTCTTTTTCTTTTCCTATAGGTTTTAGTTTCTGATGATTCTGTCTTCTTTTCCTTATGTCTGATGTATTCAAGTGTACATCTTTAGAAGCGCTGGGGGAAGGGGAAAAGGGTGAAAAAGTGTGGCTGTGGAGCTCAATAGACACTGATGCATGTGAACTATACAACTCATGGGTGGAGACGGGAGGAGGGACTGGGAGAGAAAGATGGAACCGAAGACACTGTATGAAAGGAAATGACCCATGTAACTGTAATCCCTCTGTACATCACCTCTATGGTAACAAAAAGAAATTAATTAAAAAAAAAAAAAGGAATATCTGCCATTTAAACCGCAATTACTTTCACCTCCCCAAGGGCTGGAAAACAGTTTCCTGAGGCCATTTTGCCTTCCCTTTCCTCCTCTCTAAGGTATAAATTCATGCAATAGTTTTTGGATTTCTAAAAACAAGCTAGGGCCCCTGCAGACTTCAACATGAATTAGAGAATCAGGTGTTGGTCCTTTTGTGGGACAGAGCAGTAAGAGAAAACAAGGACAGCATTTTGATTGAAGCAGAGGGCAGCAACCATTTCTCAAATCTGCGCAGAGAGAACCTACTAGCACTAGCCAGCAGTGAGATGATGGCTCAGTGCATGAGAGAAAAAAAGTGGGGAGGAGGGAGAAATTTTCCTCTAGGCAACTGAAAAAACCAAATTCCCTCATGCCAGAACTAATTTCTTCTAGGTTAACACACTGTTCTGGGAAAGTCATACTGTATACTTCAAAAAACAAAATCAAAACACATCATGGATAGAGTGGTAAAAGCATTTCACAGTCTGTTGGGTTTCTGACAAAAGCTGCACGCTGAAACTGAAGGGCAGTTTCCTATCATAATAAGGTGAGTAAGAGGACCAGATAATGACAAGGGAGGTGCAGAAGAATTGGGAACCAGGTGTCTACTGACTGTTTTCACTCTCACCCTCTTGATTGTTCTAGCCCATTTATACCTCTGGTTTACTCATCCTAGTTTCTTGTCTTACAAAAAAGAGCCATGCTTCACAGGGCAACAGAGAGGACACAAAGCAAAAGGAAGGTCAATTGGCAGAGTTAAAAACATTAAAAGCTTTGCTTTGTATGTCCCTCCCCCACAGTATAACCTCTGCTTTCACTGTATTTGATGTCGGTATAATTTGTGGAGGGGAAGGGGAAAAACAAGTCGTTTAAATAGGGATACAGGTGGACCCATTGCAACAATGAGAAGTACAAGTTGCTATGTCGAAAACGAACTTTACAACTTGGTGGGGGGTGGGATGGGGAGGATTGGGGAGCGGGGGGAGGATGGGAAGGGATGGGAAAGGGAAACAAAGGAGGAGGCTACAATGCTTGATAAGAAATATACTCATTATCTTGCCCATGTAATTGTAACCCCTCTGTACAGTATTTTCATAATAAAACAACAACAACAAAAAAAAACATTATAAGCTTTTGAAGGCTAGGGCTACTGCTCAGGGGTAGAGTGTTTGCCTAGCATTTGTGAGGCCCAGCATATGTGAATGTGTGTGTGTCTTTATACACACACACACAGCAGTTATTTATGCAGTAGGGAGCAGAAATGACAACCGGAGTCTGAAGAGTCCCACTGATGTGCTCTTATGAAGGAACTTGGAGGGACCAGTTTTTATTCCTCTGCCACTAGATACATATGTGACAAAGTTTGAGAAGCACAGGAACAGAAAACCCTTTAGTTTAGCCTTGTACCTCAGGACCTTCCATCCCATGGCTAAATATCTCTGGAAAAGCGGCACTGTTCACGTGTTCCAGCCTCCAGTGGGCCCTGGAGCCAATATGCATGGTATTAACAACTGACAGGATCATTGCCAGATGAGAGGCACTCACTACCTCCCCATTTTCATGTATTAGGTAAGAAGCAGACACAGGGAGGTGAAATGATGTATCCTGGACAACACTCCGTTATACCTTCTTATCTCAGGGAGCCCCGACCAGTGTGGCTCTTGCCTGTTCTATCATTCAAGGTACACCGCATGACTTGGGACCTATCACTGTTTTTTTTAAGTCAGGTGCGGGTGGCTCTGTAATCCTAGCTACTCAGGAGGCTGAGACATGAGGATCCCAATTCAAAGCCACCCAGGGCAGGAAAGTCCATGAGACTCTCATCTCCAATAAATTACTTAGAAAAGGCTGGAAGTGGCCCTGTGGCTCAAGTGGTAGACAGATAGCCTTGAGCAAAAGTAGCTCAGGGATAGCGCCCAGGCCTTGAACTGCTCTTCCCCCTCAAAAATCAATTTATTTAGCTTGTTTATTAGCTTACAATAGTTACACAGAGCAAGGTTTGGTTACTTTCACTGTCTTATTTCTTTTTGTTATTTATTTTCTGTATACAAGTAACTTTCAGTACAAAGACTAAATAAAATATTACTTATTACAAACACAAATACACTTAGCAGTCAAACCCACAGAGCTGTCCTGCTCTGCTGCTAATGACCTATATTTCTTCAGGTTACCTGCATGTATCCTGTTTCAGCTGTTTTTACGGCTGTGTCCACTAGACCTTCCCGACCGGCCATTGTGTGGAAGAAGAACTCGGTTGGTGTTAAACCGGAATAAAAGCTATTGGCCACAAAGCCTTTGGCAGCTGGGAGCTAGGGAGATTTAAAAAAAAAAAAATTAAGTTCAAGATCCATATCTAAAATCCATCCAAACCAAAAAAAAAAAAAAAAAAGTCCCACCTTTGGACTATAAACACCCAGCTAGAGTTCTTTATTAAATAGCAGGCATTGTACGCCTTGCCTAGAAGAAAAAAGGTTTGTATGGACCATCCTTGAAAATGCAGAGGGTGAGCTCTCAGAGGGGCCTGGCGCAGGTATCAAAGGCAGGCAAGTGGCTCAGGAAAGGGAAACCTGAACTCAGGCTGCTGGTGCAGAGACAGGCAAGCAGTAAGGACCTCAGAGGGCACCCCCCCTCTTCCTGGGAAATGACTTCCCTTAAGACATCCTTCCTGAGGGCCAGACCTGCTCTCCTCCAAATCATCACCATGTGTATGTAATGAACATGGTTTCTTCCTGGGACCCAAAAGATGCTCTGAAAGTAGACTGTAGTAATGATCACAAACTAAATGCACGAAGACACTGAATTGTGAGCAAATATGACAGACCAAATATATCTCAATATAGTGGTAAAAATTTACAGACCTATGCAAGTACTGCATGCAGTGGCCAACAGCCTTTGATCAGGATAGGTCTGAGTTCCTCAGAAGACAGTCCATGTAGGGGCCTTTCAAGTTCTGCTCCACTTGTGCTTACCTTTGAGTGTTTTTCAAAGTGAGGCAAGGACCTGTTTTCAAAGCCATCTGGCACTCGAGAGCCACTGATGGCTTGTTGTCCCACACAGGCAATCATCTGTGATATGTTAATGAAGGAACCTGGGGAGACAAGACAGGAGAATAATAGCAAGAATGATAAATGGAAGTGTAAGCACATCAGGGGGATAAAACAGGAGTATGACATAGCATAGCCCTCATCCTCAACAGGCTCACAGGCCAAGGGTGCTGAAGGACAGAGCCACAGCAAGGCAGGGCAAGGCAAGGCAAGGCGGAGCCGTCAGTCACAGTAGGAAGGTAGGGGAAGGGTGTAGGGTATGTACCAGGAACAGAAAAGCAGAACAACGGATATAGGCGGCAAAGTTAGAGCAGCTAGAGCTTTGTTAAAAAACAAAAACAAAAAGTCCAACTCTGGGCTGGGAAGGTGGCTCAGTGGTAGAGTGCTTGCCTTGCATGCATGAGGCCCTGGGTTTGATTCCTCAGCACCACATACACAGAAAAAGCTGGAAGTGGGCGCTGTGGTTTAAGTGGTAAGCCTTGAGCTGAAGAGCTCAGGGATAACACCCAGGTCCAGAGTTCAATTTCCATGACCGACAAAAAAACAAACAAAATCCCCCAAACTTAAAGAAACACAGGCCTACAAATTCTGAATCTGAATGAACATCATGAACCCCAGTGCTTTAAGGGTCTGGGTATCTACGAAATTAGAGAATTTGGCCACACCACTAAATATATACCACTGAAATAATCCCAAGTTGTTTTTTTTTTCAGGATGGAGTTTAGTCAAGTCCCAACTAGTTCCTCTAAAGAAGTCAAGTCTCCTCAAATGCAAATACTTAAGGTACTCGCTGCCTCTGACTAGATATGATATTCTCTTAAAGAAACGTGGAGCCAGCTTGGAGTTCCAGCTACCCAGAGGAGGTTTTCCTGGAAGCAGGGAGAGTACTCCACAGGGGCCCAGGCACCTTTGGAGCCACACAAGGCCATGGTGAGGGGGCTGTTGCTCTTGTCCAGCTCTCGGAGGCAGGCACTGCCAGCATGGTCTCGGATCACAGATAATTCCTTCAGGATCAGGGCCTGGGGAGAGAAAAGGAGATCCGTGGGTGTTGTGTTTACTGGCTGTGTGGCTTATAAATGTCCAGCCTGAATTTATACAAAACTTAAGAATATTTAAGCAAGATGTCAGATTTCTCATCAATAAAGGTTATAGAGTCTTAGAGGATCAAAATGCCCTAGCTATATAAACACTGCATTTTCTACAAGGTTCTGGCTTCACTGGTGAAGAATGGTACCAAAAAACCTCAACACTTCTTTAGATGGTCCACAAGGCAGAATGTATATTTTTTGTACGGTACTATGTACAATGTGCGTTAGTAGATATGGTGATTCTGACACCATTGTATGAGCCTTCTGCTAAGGGGCAGTGGGTGGTAAGGGATTGTCAGACAGGAGTGTCTCCTGTCTTGTTTCCAAGTTACTTTAATGACCACCCAGTCACAGAGCTGGGGAGCCACGGCCACTGAAGTAGTCACAGAGGGGCCTGAGAGTAAGATGGTGGTAACAGCAGACCTGTGTGGCCAAACCAACAACTGCACATTAACTTCCAGAAGCTGAAAGGTAGAAGAGAGCAAAGGCCCTGCCTGGTAAACAAGGGAGCCACCCAGCCAACTCAGCACCAGAGAGCCACTGCCTTCCTGCTGCTCTGTTACCTGGTCTCTGTGGCTCTGGCCCAACCCCCAGCTCACACCCCCTCAGCCACGAGCACCACAGGGCTAGTCTTACCTCTAGTGTTTCCTCAGCAGTGCAGCCAGGCTGCTGCTGTAGCTTGCCTGTGTTCAGGGCCTCGATGTACTCATCACATTTCTTGTAGCCAGCATTCAACAACTCATACTTGGCCTTCAGGAGTCCTTGGCCAGGGGTGACATCACCGATTCCAATAGAGAACCCGCGGTTAGCTGTAGAAGAGTTGGCAGACAGAGAAGGAAGAGAGCACAAACCTCATCAGTAAGGCTTCAAGGGAGAATACATCCATTACACAGAGTTTTCAGTGTACAGCAGGTCCCCTTGTCTGCCTGGAACTGCAGAGTACCAGACCCTACACAAGATACTATACATGTGTAACTGTCATAGTTTAACTTAAAATAGGCACAGTAAAAGAATAACAACTGCTTGGCACTGGTGGTTCCTAGTAATCCTAAAATCAGGAGGCTGAGATACAAGGATGGCGGTTTGAAGTCAGCTTGGGCAGGAAAGGCCATGAGAGTCTTCAACTAAGCACTAAAGATGCCAGAAGAGTGACATTGACTTATGGAATTGTAACCCCTTTATACAACTGCTTAATAGTAATCATCATCACCATCATCATCGTCATCATCGCAACAACTACAAGAAACCCACAAAAAATCATAAGTGGAACTGTGGCTCAAGTAGTAGAGCACTAGCCTTGAGGAAAAAAAGCTCAGTGTTGTGCCCAGGCACCAAGTTCAAGCCTGAGGACTAGCACCAAAAATAACAAGAACAAAAAAGAGATGATGATTAAACTAGAAAAATTGTAACAATATGCTGTTAAAAAGTTATGGATTGTGGTCTCTGTTTCCAAACACCTTATTGAGCTGGACTCTCCCTTTGTGAGACCACAGGTGACTGTGGTAACCAAGAAGCCAGACAGAGGCTCTGGGGAGAAGCCTAGGAAGTCCTTCTTTCCCTTCCTCTGTTAGTCCCTTTCTCCTCCCTCCTTCCTTTCCTGTGCTGGGGGCAGAATCCAGTGCTCAACTGCTGAGCTGAGCCTGGAAGGGCTCAGAAGAGATCACCAGGTTTTGTAGACATTGGGGAAGATAAGAAAACATGGTAGGATCTGGGTGAGAATATGCTCCAGCTCTTGCCTCTGTGGGAGATGGGAGCTCAACTCTCCCAGGAAAGGAGACAGCGGCACTGGATTCAGGGGGTACCATGTGCAGAAGGGACGAAAGAGGGTAAGCCCGTGTATTCCATGGTGGAGAGCCCTAAGCTTCCTTTCCTTATGAACTCTAGGCCCTGGACTCCTTGGGTAGGAGATTTAGAGTGAAAGTGACAGCTCTATAGAAATCAAGTGTAGAGAACAGTGATACTGACAGAGACACAGACACAGGCAGACCCCCTATAAGGAAGCTGGCTTTCAGATCAATAACACAAGAAACTGAGAAGCCCACTAACCAGTCAGCACTGCTTCTAATTGTTATTTTAGTGCCTCACACTGAAACATGGACAGTCATGGACCCCTGGACATTTCACAACAGTTCCTAACACTGAAGACAGCAGACAAGTATATAGGGAAAAAATTAAAAGGTGATAAAATCCAGAGGAGCAAATACAATAAAAACTAAATGTGATATTGCATCAGAGTAATAGAGAAAATACACTCAGAGATCAAGATAAGGCAGCCCAAAAGAAAATCCAAACCAAACAAGAAAGCTCCACTTACTAGCAGATAAGAATAATGAAAAAAAAAAAAAGATTGTAAATTAAGTATATGGTAGAGAAAACATTAAAAAAAAAAAAAAACAGAACAAGGGCTGAGTGCCAGTGGCTCACGCCTATAATTCTAGCTACTCAGGAGGCTGAGATCTGAGAAGCATGGTTCAAAACCAGCCTAGGCAGGAACCTCTGTGAAACTCTTATTACTAATTAACCACCAGAAAACCAGAAGTGGAACTGTGGCTCAAGTGGTAGAGCATTTGCCTTGAGCTGAAGAGCTGAAGGACAGTGCCCAGGCCCAGAGTTCAAGCCCATGAAATAAATAAATAAATAAATCAGATTAGTAACTTGTTCTATTAATCTATTATCTCAAGGAAGCTGAGGTCTGAGGATTATGGTTCAAAGCCAGCCTCAGTAGGAAAGAAACCCCAATTAACCACTGAAAAACCAAAAGTAGAGCTGTGGCTCAAGTGGCAGAATGTTAGCCTTGAGCAAAAAAAATCTCAGGGACAGCACCCAGGCTCTGAGTTCAAGCCCCAGGATGACACAAAAAGAAAAAAAATAAAAGAAAAAAAGGTTAAAAGATAAATCATAAAATAAACAGATAAAAGAGAAAAGAAGAAAATTAGAGCCATCAACCCAGGAACTCTAAAATGTAATTAACAGGAATTCCAAAAAGATAGGATGTGTAGAGAATATTATTAGAATAACATAAGAAAATATTTAGAACTGAAGGAGACATTGCTGCAAAGTTTATTATTACAATCAATGAAAAAAAGACACACACCAAGGGCATTCTGTTGTGAATCTTCAAAACAAGAGAAGATTTTGTTTCCAATTGGGTTATAAACTGAGGCAGTAGGACTGGCTGCACATATTAGCAGCAACAATGAGAGCTATAATGGAATATGATTCCTTCTAAGTTCTGAGAGAATATCACTATCAATCTAGAATTTATAGCAAGGCAAGGAGTACATCAATGAGGTATTGGGGGCATGAAGCATCTTGGACACATGACATGATCAGAGCATGAACAGAGAGAACGTGTGAGCACTGAAGGGCAACGATGAACTATCTGGTCTGGCCTCGAGAGAACTCAGTACTTCCAAGGTACAACCCTCTCTGGTAGGCAATAGGGAGCTACTGTAGATCTTGAAGAGAACGAAAAGTAAATTCAAACCTGCAAGCTAGTTAGTAATGAGGTAAGTTGATAAAAGCAAAATGCTTTAGCTTGGATCAAGTGTCCTGCCTTTTGCATTTATGTGAGTATGTGTTGAGTGTGGAACAAGAAACCCTGAGGGCTCCTTAGCAGGAGGCTGAGATACTCACACAGGTAGACGGGAGCCAGCCTGGCAAGCCGTGACATTGCATCAGCTGCTTCATTCTGCCCCCAGTCTCGCAGCAAAATGTAGAAGATATTGTTTTTGGACCCTGATCCCAGGGTTCCTTTGTCCATGCTACCACTCATCAACTCGCTGTTCTGGATTGTAACATCTGGAAAAACAATAGTAATGATTCATTTCAACAATTGTTTATTACTCTCTCTCATTTCAAATGAATCGAGGCAATTGGGAAAAACTTTTCCACACTTCATGTTAAAGCAAAACCAACAGGAATTCTATTTAAAGATTTTCGTAGGGACTTGTGGAAAGTATGAAAGTCCAGTCAGCTAACCTGTGGGGACAACCCTGGCATGGACTCATGACCCTCACTCTTCTCATCAGTGATTGAGAGACGATAGCACCAAACACATGTTGTCTGCGATGGGATATTTAGAGCATCAGATGAAAGTGCTTATGGCAAAGTGCTTTGTAAACTGTAAAGCAACTTGTTATTCACAAAAATACTGAAAGCTAACAGAGGCATTGTCATGAATAACCTAAATGGAGATGAAATAAAATTAGACTCTTGAAAGAAACAAAAATAGTTCCAAAGAAGCTGCAAGGAGCTCATTAGTAAATGGGCACTCGGGTTGTGTGAGGCCCTGATTCTGAACTTCAACAATGTGAATGTGAGAGAGAAAGAGAGGAAGGAGAGAAGAAAAGACAAGGGAATTTTTCTTTTTTTGGTGCTAGGGAGTAAACTCAAAGTTTTGTACATGACAAGCACCACCACACCCACTCTATCCTGAGCTTGGCTCCAGGGAGAATATATATGTATTTATATGTGTACAACTGTATGTGTACACACACACTACTTTTAGGAAGCATATTTTCAAGGGAACAAACCTTAGGAAAGCCAGTTCCCTTCAAAATACTAGAAGACATCTGGATGTTGTTGGCACAGTCTTATAAATCTATCTATTCAAGAGGCTGAGATCTGGACAGAAGTTCAAAGCCAGCCTAAGCAGACAAATCAGAGACTTTTACTTTCAATTAATCAACAAAACTTACAAGTGGAGGTGTGGGTCAGGTGGTAAAGCACTACTCTTGAGTGAAAAAGCTAAGCAAGAGAGAGAGATAAGGCCCTGAGTTAAAGCACCAGTAACTGTCACAAAAAAAAAAAAAGCCAACAACAAAACCCAACAAAATCAAACCCCAAAGCAAACAATAAAAAACAAACAAACCCAGAAGGCAGTTGAAATTCTACCCTTTAGCAAAGCATGAAAATCCACTTTAGCACAGTTTCCTACATTTTTTCTAATATCAAGGCTGTGTTAGAAAAGTCCATTCTACATCAGTAATGCCCATAGTAGCCTATTAGGGGATGGCTTGATAGTGAACTGGGGTGATATAAGGCTCTTTCCCCAGAAGGTAACAAGTGGATACTGGTCTGTGAACACACTTGGGGTTGTACTATTGTGGACAGTCTCAGATGACTTGCATTTAAGTTCTTCATGTCATCAAAAGCTTACTATTAAGTTGAGACAGGTAAAAAAGATATTAGTCTTGGGGGTATAACTTGGGGGTAGAGCATTTGTTTAGCATCATGCACAAATTTCATCTTCAGCACCCAAAGAAAAAAAAGCTCTTGGGGCTGGGAAAGTGGCTCAGTGGTAGAGCGCTTGCCTTGCATGCCTGAGGCCCTGGGTTCAATTCCTCAGCACCACATAAGCAGAAAAAGCCGGTAGTGGTGCTGTGGCTCAAGTGGTAGAGCACTTGCCTTGAGCTGAAATGCTCAGGGACAGCACCCAGGCCCAGAGTTCAGGTCCACAACCAACAACAGCAACAAAAAAGCTCTTGTGGTATTTATTAGTTGTGTTTTTAGACACTAAATGCATTTGGACATAGAGAAACAAATAATATGATTTAAATAACAGGACCCTTGTTGCTGTCTCCCCCAGAAAGTTTAAGATAAAAAGAGTCACTTGAGAAGAATGCGCTTCCCACTAGAACTCACGTCTGTGTGATCTCCACCTTTAAGAGAAACAGGGCATTAAACCCGAGACAAGAAATACCAGCTGCAATGTTCTTGAAGAATAAGCCTCCTGCGAGGGGCCTTGGAGGCATACTGGATTTGCTTGCTGAGTCTAACTACCCAGAGCAGCTCAGTCCTGGCCACATGCTCTTCCCTCCACAGCCCAGTTCCTCCTACTCACAGGAATCATTGACACACAGGTCTTCCCCCTTGCCACAGTACTGCTTGCCCTTGGTTCGGAGGTTGGCCCTCACAGGATTGTCATCACTAGGTCTGAGGATGACACTGAAGATCTGCTTTCCAGTCCACAGGGTGACAGGCTGCGGGAGGAAGGAAGCCAGAGATTCAGGGACTGAGTTTGACACCTAGTGATTGCCTGCCACTGACTTAGCCACATGGACAACCAAGTACACAAAGGTACATACCCACCCACCCACCCACACACTCACTCCTCCCACACATACCTTTAATATCGTAGGGGGTGGCAGGCGCACTTTAATTTTCTCATCTTTGCCAACTAATATTGAAGCAATGATTTGGCAAGCTTTGGCTCGGTCAAAGAAAGTGTCCTTGAGGGTAAGAAGATAGGCACCTGAGAGTGTAAAGAACCAACACAAAAATTAAAAACCCAACACTGGGAAACACCCACAAAATTTTAACTTTCACATAAAATGAGGCAATTTCTAATAAATTAAAACATACAAGCCAGGTGCTGGTGGCTCACACCTGTAATTCTAGCCACTCAGGAGGTGGAGATCTGAGGATCATGGTTCAAAGCCAGCCCAGGCAGGAAAGCCCATGAGACTCTTATCTCCAACAAACCACCAGAAAACAGGAAGTGGTGCTGTGGCTTAAGTGGTAGAACGCTTGCCTTGAGCTGAAGAGCTCAGGGACAGAGCCCAGGCCCAGAGTTCAAGCCCCACGACTGACAAAACAAAACAAAACAAAACACATAACTGCTCACTATGGGTATAGCTGAAGTGGTAGAATAGTTTCTATCAAGCATAAGCCCTGAGTTCAAATACTAGTACACCATCAATCAAATATACAGCTGCTTACTGGCTCTCTCATCCCATAAATGTCTTTGTCTTACTCACTGCTGCTTACTGACCGAAACAGGATTCTAGGCAAAATACTAGAAAATGCCCAGCCCATGCTGGGATTGCAAAATACCTCAAATAAGTACATGAGCCAATGCAATGAACAAACAGCAAAATGAGTCATTATTACAAGAATCACTGTGCTCCAGTCAGAACTCTCCTTCCCCATGAATCCCACAAACTCACCCGTTAGAAAATCCTGAATAGCAGCAATGAGGGGCTCCCCATTCCGTGGGGTTACAAGATTAGCTTTGGTCTGAAGGAAAAATAGACACAACAAGTTAGCCACACTTATGCAGCCGGGAGATTGGTATCACCAAGTTTTCAAAACTGTAGTGCAGAAATAGCTGAAAGAAAGGCTGAGAAATGGGAACCCTAGCGCCTCACTAACTCCCAGTTCTTTCCTGAGGGGAGGCAAAAAAAAAAAAAAAAAAAAAAACACTAGACATGAGCCAGGGTGGGTGGGGTGAGAGCACAAAGCCTCGAATCAACCCCCACTACCAGGAAAAAAAAATTAGTATCACCAAAAAACAAAACAAAAACCCCACTTGTATATGAAGATAGCACATGAAACCCACCACTATTGCTTTGAAAGTAGAGGGAAGAAAGCGGGAATAAGGATGTATTATAAAGGGAGTGGACAGGTTCAAAGCTGTAAGCAGAAGCTGAGACTGGGATGTCCTGAGTCCAAGCCTCAGTATGAGCCCCCCCAAAAACAGAAAGGAAGGAAGGAAGGAGAGAGAGAACCAGATGAAACAATACAGGCAGTACTGGCACACTTATGAACATTTTAAAGCCTGTTTCCTTGGCTATCACAGGGGATCTGCTCTCCTCTGCACCAAAGCCAGGCCACAGCACACTACATACCCCCATGAGAACAAGGGCCTCTGCTTTGGCTTCTTCGGTCTGAGGCAGATGAAGGTTCATTTCATCACCATCGAAGTCTGCATTGTAGGGTGTGCAAACACATTCATTGAATCTGAAGGTCCGGTGAGGCTTGACCCTGGCCTTGGGAACAGCACAGAAAACGAGCAGGAATAGGATTTAGGCATGCATATAAAAGCTTCTATTTCAAACCATTTTTAAAAAAGTCTCTTCCTAGAAAACTGAACACGTTAAAGAAATAAATTTCTAATATCATCTGTCAGGATTGTATATGTGTATACCTATTATAGCCTCAAATTCAAAATGGGCTTACTACTGTGAGGCAAATATGTACACAGGAGTCCATAGTTCCCTCTTACCAAAGATGTCTGGCTTTGCATTTGAAAAAGACTAATAATACAAGCTGATTAAAATACCTGACTAAATAACCCTCCTGGATATTAGAGCAATGGGAAAAGAAGAAATTAAAACAAAGTAGAAATGCCAGGTAATTGGAAAGTAAGCAAGTACCATTTTCTTACTCCCCAATCTGACTGGAGGAAAAAGAATTAGCATCAAAACAAAGAATTTTTTTTCTTCATTATAAGAATCCCAGATAATAAACGTGCCAAGAAAGAAAAATTATTAACTAGGGCTGCATCTTGAAGCATGAAACACCTGATAGCTAGCCTCCTTAAAGCATCACTAAAAGTGGGTCAGACTCCATGTGCTTCCTTAAGAAGCCTAGGAAGAGTTGGCACCATCCAGGGTTCTTCAAGGCCACAAAATAGGCCTTGAATCTGCACACACCTTCAGACTGCAACTTCCCACCTTACAGGACTAAAAGAAATAAAACACTTGATGCCACATGTGTACAGGCTGGAACAAATATGGGACAAATGACCCAGCTTCCTCAACAATGATGCTGGCCTTTTTTAAAAGGAAGAGTACATCTGTTCAGGACAATGGAGGCTAAGGAATATGTCAACTAAATGCACCATGTACACCTTGCATCCTGGATCAACAAACCAAATGTAATAAGGCATATCGGAAACATCTGAGGAAATGTGTGTGTGAACTAGGGGCTACAGAGAACAAGAAATGGCTGTTCATTTTGTTCGGTATGACTAGAGCCCTGTGGGCTAGTTTTCTGACAGTGTAAACTGAAAACAAAGAAAAAAGACACAGCATATGGGTTTGTCAAGGAGGGAAGAAAAAGGAGGCTGAGAGTAGTGGCATAGGCCTATAAGGGCAGCACTTGGGAGGCCAATGAAACAGGATTGCTAGTGTCTTCAGGATACATGATGAAACCCAGACTCAAAACACTAAGGGCTAAAATTGAACTATGTAACTTGTGGGTATGGGAGATGGAGGAGATCAATGGAAGACAAGACACTGATCAAGATGCATTATAATAATAAACTGACTTGCTGAACTAAAACCCCTTTGTACAGCTACTTAAAAAAATGCAAACAGGGCTGGGAAGGTGGCTCAGTGGTATGCTTTGCATACATGAGACCCTGGGTTCAATTCCTCAGCACTACATGAATAGAAAAAGCTGGAAGTGGCACTGTGGCCTTGAGCAAAAACAGCTCAGGGACAGCGTCCAGGCCCTGAGTTGAAGCCCCAGGACTGGCAAGAAAAAAAAAAAGTAAGCAAACAAAAAAATCCCACCAAAGGTTGAGAATTATAGCTCAATGGTAGAATTCTTACCTAGCATGTACCAGGTCCTGGGATTAATCCCAGTACAGAAGAAAAAGAAAAACAAATGTAGCTATAGCAAAAATCTTGAAAATTATCACACATTGAGAACAGAAATATTTGAATTCATTGTACTCTTCTTTTTAGTTTTAGGCTGAAGGCACGGCTCTGTGGTACAGTGCCTGTATAGCAAACATAATCCCTCAGTTCAAACTGTAGTACTGCCACCGAAAAAAGAAGTTTACAAGTTCTGACGGCATGAGATTTTAAGCAACTTTAATTTTGGGTGTTTAGTACTGCATTAAAAACACACAACCAGTTTGCACTCTAGAGATAACAGACTGCAGTCCCACACTCACCAAGTGGGCCATGATGCTCAGTTTGTGCAATGAGGGCTGCCGGTTGAACAGCACCACGTCTCCATCAATAAGATGTCTCTCCACAATGTCGCCAAACTTGAGTTCCTGAGCCATCTTTTCCCGATTTCCGTATTTTAAAAACCTGAATGTGCGGTGATAAACATGACCTGTTCAATCAGAGTTTTCCCACCAATTTCTCCCACTTTAGATGAGGAGTCAAGCTTGACAATGTTTAATCACATCTCACCAGGGCTTTTTTTCAAACATTCTCCTCAAAATTTAAGATGCTCCCTGTCCTGCTTTTCTGACAGAGGGTCTCTCTGCCCAGGCTGGCTTAGAATTCGCTATCCTGCTACATCAGCCTCCTCCTGAGTGCTGGGATAACATGTTTGCCACCAAGTTCTATAAACACCTCCATTTTAAAGCCATAGTGTTGGGGCTGGGAAGGTGGCTCAGTGGTAGAATGTTTGCCTCGCATGCATGAGGCCCTGGGTTCGATTCCTCAGCACCACATAAGCAGAAAAAGCTGGATGTGGAGCTGTGGCTCAAGTGGAAGAGTGCTAGCCATGAGTTAAAGAACTGGGGGACAGTGCCCAGGCCCAGAGTTCAGGACCCACGACCGGCAATAAATACATAAATAAATAAAGCCATAGTGTTATTTATGTGTCACCAAAAAACCAAGTTGTCTATTATACTATGACAACTGAGCTGTAAGCTCTAGCTTAACACAGAAGCATTAAGAAATGCTGAAGTATAGCTGGGCATAGTGGTACCTGCTTGTAATTTCAACTGTTTAGGAGGAAAGGCAGGAAGGTCACAAGTTCAAGGTCACCCTGGAATATATAATCTCAAGATCCAAACAAAGCAAAAAAGGGACTGGAGATGTGGCGTCAGGGTATTCACCTTGCAGGTGCAATCCCTAATACAGATATTATGAAACATACCAAAAAAAAAAGTGTAAAGATATGAAAAAATGGTCTTAAAAAATATCACACAAATACAGCATTGCTTTTCCCCTCCCCTCCATGACCTGATCAAACCTTCTGATGACAACAAAGACACTGGTGGTCAGGTCAACACTTTGCATACCAAGTGAGGTGAGAACTCTACTTGGAGAGATGAGTGCCGGTAGGTTGTAATGAAGCTCAAGGGAACCCTGAGAACTCAGTGACTTGGAAAATGACCCACTTCCATACCCCAAAGGTCCAATGTTACATGTCAGGGAACAAATGGGCACTTCATGTATGGGCAAACAGTAAACGACACACTGGCCTGCTATAATTCAAACAGGCATTTTTTCCCCACGTGTCGGAAGGGACTGTGTTCTGTAGATGGGTGATGGGGAACGTCACTGTGGGTTGGTGGGAGGCAGCACCTTTTCATCTGAGTGTGTCTCTGCTGGATGAAGTTGGCTCCTGGGTGGACATCAGGGCCATTCCGAACCAGCTGTCTCAGAAAATTGATGTTTGCTTTGTTCACCTGTAGGATCAGATAAAACATAGTGAGATGCAGGAAGCTCTCAGATTTCCCTAAGCTAGCCAGCTATCCCTGTCCAGTTTCTAGAGGCATCCTAGGCAATTTGTGTCCTACAACTGTGAGTACAGACTCTTGAAAACAATCTCAGTTTAGAAGAAGTCCTTTCTGGTCTTAAGTTTCCTCATTGGTAAAATAGTTTGGACTAATGTGTAGGCTGGACCTTCTTTCTAGAACATTCTTTGGTCCTAGAGTTAAGTGGCAATTTCTCTGCCATTACTTACCAGGGTCCTCTAAGTTTTACACGGTGTGAAAATGGTACCACAGAACCTAACCTATACATCTCTTAGACAACTGTCTCCCAGAATACCATTTCAGAAAGAGACATCCTCCTATCATTTCTAACTCATCTGAGGATACTTGACACAAACTTCACCAGCATCATCAATGATCTGAGCTCACTGTGAACCTTAAGAGTTCACCTAATCAATGCGTTGTTCTTCTTATCAGGCTCTGCAGTTATTTCACTCTCAATGGAAAAAAAAGCATGTGGTGGAGGGGCTGTAGATACCATTTTACACACACATGCTGGGTGTGTGCTGAGTGTGGAGCCTTTCTGGGTATAACTGCCACAGTTCTGACTGGGATTCTGCCCCGAGAAGAATGAACAACTCATCCCAAGGTCACTGAATAGGGATGGATTTTGCTACTTATCTTAAAAACATGAGGCAAAAAAACAGTATAGGGAGACATCAAACTTATTAGAGAATTGGAGGATAGTAATGTTACTATGGCATGCAACACACACACACACACACACACACACAGGGCAGATATGGCTACCTGTAGCACAGACTGTGTAAATGGCTCTACGTGTATAAGCTAAGCACATACTCAAACAAAACAAACTGTTTGTTGGGGCAGGTTACTAGACAGGACTCTCCTGTCTTCACTTTGGGACATGAAGTCTATGAGACTCTTATCTCTAACCAGCAAAAAGCTAAGAGTAGAGGTGTGGTTCAAGTGGTAGAAAGCTATCCCTGAGTGAAAAAGCAAAGCAAAAATGTGAGGTCCTCAGGTGAGGTGAAGACCCAGTATTGGTGGGCATGTGCACACTCCCAACCCCACACAACCAAACTGGAGAGCTGAATGGTACTTACCTTCTCAGGAAAAGTTAGGATTTTGGCCACATGAACAGGTACAGCTACTTCATCAATCCGGAGGTTGGGGTCAGGAGAGATGACTGTTCTACCAGAAAAATCCACTCTCTTTCCTGACAGATTGCCTCTAAATCGACCTAAATAAATGAAAACTTTACTGGTCTCCAAGGAACACCGTATGTTGTCTGGGAGACTGAGATCTCCAAACAAATAACTGACATGTGCCCCACGAAATGCTACTCAATGTGGTGGCTGTCTTCTGCATTTTTGGTAGGAAACCTACCCTGTTTCCCTTTCAGGCGCTGGACAAATCCACGGGTCCACTTCTTGGGCGCCATGTTAAGGGGAATGCCCGAGAGCTCACTGTTGATGTAGAGGGCGCACTGCAGCTGCAGGAAATCCCAGTCCTCCATTATCATCTGTGTCTTGGCTCCAGAGATTCGATGCTAAAATGAACAGAGCAAAATCAGAACCAAGCCAGTCTATTTGATCAGATGGATGTACTGTGAAACTTAGAAGCTACTGGGAAGCACCAACCTTTTTAATGACATCATTCAGGAAAATGATTTCTGTCAATTTCATTGTCAGATCATCTTCATTGGTGCCAGACTTCAAATCGCTCACGACGGAGGGTCTGATACACAAGGGAGGCACCAGAAGTCGGGTGAGAATCAAATCTGAGGGCTTTCCAGCTTCCGGGTTCATCAGAAGGAGAGGAATATCTTCAGCTGGGATTCGTTTGAACAAATTCAGAACTATTAAGGGATTCAAATTTTCCTATGGGAAGCAGGAGAGGTCAGTTTTCTAACTAATCTAATGCTTACAGATCTCCCTTCTGCCCGACTTAGGGTCCATTATCAGTGATGTCAGAGATTCTGCTGCAGGAGCCACAAGGATGTGCAGGCCTTTTATTCCATTATCTAGGCCAATAATGCCATTTCTTACAGTTATTCCACAGGTCTAATAACTCAAACAAACACAAAGATTCTGCAATGGGATGTTCACAAAATCTGTGAAATACAGGTTGGACACAGCAGTTCCTGGGTACATCAAACCATGGCATACCCCCATATGGAAGACTATGAAGTCACACACACAAAATAACATCACAGAAATGTATGAGAAGCATTGGTGGAATATTGGTACATGAATTAAATTTGTGTTGTCTCATTTTGGGACAAAATGCACATCTTTACAAAGAGAAAATGGGTTTGAGGTGTTAACAGTTATTTGTAGAACAGCAATCCTTCTACTTTTCTTAAGATCTCTCTAATAGTTTTCATCGTTCTTATGAGTAAGTTTACAACATAGTAATTTTATTAATAATGTTAATTCATGGGCTGGGAAATTGCTTCAATGGTAGTGTGCTTGCCTTGCATGCATGAGGTCCTAGGTTTGATTCCTCAGCACCACATAAGCAAAAAACAGCCGGAAGTGGTGCTGTGGTTTAAGTGGTAGGGAGCTAGCTTTGAGCTTAAGAGCTGAGGAACAGTGCCCAGACCCAGAGTTCAGCCCCCATGACTGACAAAAACAAAAAACAAAAAAATGTTAATTCAAAGACAATATAAATTATTACGAGATTAAGATAAATAGGTTTTAGCCAGGCACCAGTGGCTCATGTCTGTAATCCTAGCTACTCAGAAGGCTGAGATCTGAGGACTGATGTTCAAAGCCAGGCCTGATAGGGCTTCATTTCCAATTAAGCAGCAAAAAGCTAGAAAGCGGAGGTATGGCTCAAGTGGTAGAGCGCTAGCCTTGAGTAAAAAACAAACAACAAAAAAACTCTCAGAGACAGTGTTGAGGCACTAAGTTAAAGCCCCAGGACAGGCACACAAAAAATGGGGGGAGGGGAGCCCTCTTGTCTTATTTCCGGCTTATTAAATTTTCTGGGGATCTGAGTGGTGACCGAGAACCATGTGATATGTAGAATCACTACATGTAACTCTGTGAGGGGGACTGAATGAGAAACAAGCCATTAGGACACTGTGATAGAGAGAAAGCTAGGTGGTCCTGCTCCAGAAGACTTCATGTGCAGCTGGGGAGGGAGGACACTGCAAAGAGGCCTCTGGGCCCTTATCCAGAGCAAAATCCCCTTCCTCACCTCCGCCTGCCATAAACTCCTCACCAGCACCCAAGGCTGCAGCAGAAAATGGGAGACCAGGAAGCAATGGTGAAAAGCATGGGAAGACATCAGCTTTATGCAGAAGGAGACCCATATTTAGCACTCTGGTCACGGAGTATGGGCTGAGATCAGTGGTGAGGTAACCTGGCTGGCAGGGCACCCACCAGCAGTCCTGCTACTCAGTCTAGAAGGCAGAGGGGAGACAGGACTGTTCACCTCTATGGAGGACTCTTGTTGCAGGCTCACCAACCTCTGGGTTTTCTTTATGTAGGTCTGAGTTTAGATCTACATTTGTTTTCTGTGCAAGTTCCTCACTTATTTCAACACAGAACAGTTCTGTGACCCAGTAATGATCAAGAACCATGCCCTCAGGTCTCTTCAACTTAGTCATGCTGAGCTGCTCATAAAGATGTGAAGTGTTACACTCCTGGAAAAAGGCAGTCTGAACCCAGCCCCGGGAGGGGATAATCCATGAGACTCTTGTCTCCAATGAACCAGCAAGAAACCTGTGGTGGAGGTATGGCTCAAGTGGTAGAGAATCAGCTTTGAGTGAAAAAGCTAAATTATAGCTGTGTTCAGGCCCTAAGTTCAAGCACCAGTACTGGCACACATAAAAAAATGCAATATACTTTACTTGTATAATTAAAAAATTGTTTACTTTCATGCCTATAATCCTAGCTATCCAAGGAGGCTGAGAGCTGAGGATGGTGGTTCGAAGCTAACCCAGGGATGAAAGTCTGTGAGACTCTTATCTCCAATTAATCACAGAAAAAGCTGGAAGTGGTGCTGTGGCTTAAGTTCTAGCTTAAGCAAAAGGAGCTCAGGTCCAGAGTTCAAGCCCCGGGTCTGGCAAGAAAGAGCACTGGTTCTAAGTGAGCAAGCTGAGCAACAGCTAAAGAGAGCTCAAATCCCTAAGTAAAATTCTGGTACACATTACAGTTCTGGTATGCACGCACACATGCACGCACGCACGCACACACACACACACACACCTCAAAGGTACAAGGCCAGTGCATATAAACTTATGCTAAACATGTCAGTTTCATCAGTGTTACTTGGGTGCTAACCCAGTTGGTCTTCTCATTTCTACTGGAAGGAGGTGGTATTAGAGGTAGGTGGGAGCGGGGGAGGTAATTTGTATGCAAGGGCTCATGTGCAAGGTGTAGGGAAGGGGCAGGAGGGTAGTCATGCATGCGCAGGCTCACCTGTGCTCTTCCCAGCAGCGGCTCTACTTCTTTGTTATGCTCAATGGCCGTTTCAAAGGACTGAAGAAAATTTGACACAATGGGATCCACCACTTTTTTGTTGGTTTTGTATTTCTCATGAATTATCTTCAATAAGCCACACTTTTTCACAGTACCTGTTAAGAGTTAATTCATTTACCAAGAATAAAAATAGCCAGTCACCAGTGTTTCACTCCTGTAATCCTAGCTACTCAGTTACTCACAATGTGTGCATGTGTACATACACATTCCATTAAGTGTGGCTCAAGTGGTAGAGCACTAATCGTTAGCACAAAAGCTCAGGGACAATGTTGTGCAGGCCCTGAGTTCAAGCCCCAGGACAACAACAAAAATAAATGAACAGGTTCTCAGTTGGGCTGCCTGGAGGTAGAGTCTGGTTGGTGGAATTATAGAAATTGTTACTTTTTTTTTTTTGGTTGGTCATGGGGCTTGAACTCTGGGCCTGGGCCTTGTCCCTCAGCTCTTCAGCTCAAGGCTAGCGCTCTACCACTTGAGCCACAGCCCCACTTCCTGCTTTTTCTGCTTATGTGGTGCTGAGGAATCGAACCCAGGGCCTCCTGCATGCAAGGCAAGCACTCTATCACTGAGCCACCGCCCCAGCCCACATACACTTTCTAACAGTGCTTCAGTGGCTGGATCTCAAAACTAATTTATAGAAACAAAAAGTGGACTCTAAAACATTATGCTACATAAACAAAACAGAGTGAATGAAACAGGCCCTCACTGAGCCCGGGCTTTATTCTATTCACCATTAAAGGCCCCACAGTGGTGGCAAATGTTCTTCTTCCGGCACTTGTCTGAGATTTTCTTCTTTAGGCCTCGCTTTTGGAGGTAGGTCAGGCCAGGCCTTTTTAGGTAATCCAGAAACTGCTGCTTCTCTTCTTTGGACAGCATGATGTGACAGCAGGTCTTGCAGATCATCTTTTACAAGTAAAGCAAAGCAGAGGAAACAATGACAGGATGAAAACTTTCCCTTCTTTAAAATGCCCCTCTCCTTCTGTACCCTGAACTGAGAGATGGCGAACACAGATCTGCATGGAGATCCACTGAGAGGCAGCTTGTTCCTAGAGTTTATCTGTACTCACAGCTGAGTGGTAGGATTTTTGCTAATCCTTATCTTGTTCTCTGTGCTGTTTTATAGTTTTGAGTTTTCACTATTATTGGTGGAACAGTACTGGGAATCAAACCCAGTGTCTTGTGTATGCTAGTGTTTTGCCACTGAGCTACATCTCAAGGTCTTATATTTTTTATTTTATTGTTTGGTGGTGGTCCTGGGGCTTGAACTCAGGGTCTAGGTGGTGCCCTTGGGCTTCTTTGCTTAAGGCTAGCATTCTACCACTTGAGCCCCCACTCTACTTCTGGCTTTCTTGGTGCTTAATTGGAAATAATAGCCTCACAGACTTTCCTGCCCAGGCTGGCTTTACCATGTCCTCATCTTCCTTAAACTTGAGAAAGCCCCATTTCTTTGTGGTAGATTATCTGGTGGCCAGGGAGCTTAAACTTGGTCTTGAATGGGGCCTCAATTGCATGCTCTTTACTCTGCAGCATGGTGGGACCAGACATGATCAACAGGTCACTGTGCCCTGGGCTTCCCAAAGACCACCCATGTATTCATCTGGAAATGAGAGGGGCCAGTGTGAGCTCAGAGACATGACCACGCCCTGTAGAACTCTCTCCCAAGTGTCTGGGGGGCAACCCAAATGACCAGTGAATGTTGGTCCCCACCAGTGAAGGAACCTGGTAGGTGTAACTGGCTGCAGAGCATTCATTCCTAGATCTTGATGACGAACGGTTTTGAATGTAGCCCCCTTCATGCACAATGCCTAGGCTCACTTCAGTGTTCCTGACCAATTACCCTGAGGTCCATGGGCTTACCTGCAAGATGCCAATGACAGCTCTGAAGTACCCCACGTGAAAGCATGGCAGCTCCAGGTCAATGTACCCATAGTGGCCTAGACAGTCAGCCAAGTTCTTCCCACAGGTCTCACAAGGACGGTCCTTCTCACTCGTGCCCTTGGGGGAGAGCCCAGCCAAGCATCAGTGGAAACTACTAGGAGGGAGTGGACCAGCCCATACCTGACCAGGCGACTCAACATCAGAACCAACTGAGGTGCCGCTGGCAGATCTGATGGGGGTGAGAGGGGGAAGAAGGAAGGGAAGCCCTGGCTTCTTCCTGCCCATTGGGAAGGCCCCACTTTTCTAGGGCAGGACAGGGTCTTACCATCCTATGATCAAGCACCCCATAGAGCAAGGGGGCGTGACTGTTGTCCTGGCTGTACAGGTTCTTACTCACAACCTGGATGTGGGCCTGCTGGCGCATCTCCTCAGGAGACTTCATTCCAAAACAGATGTGGCTTCTGCAGTGGAAAGAAATGGAGCAAGAACTACATCATAGCTTGTTACCAGGCTGGGCACGGAGGCACATGTGTATAAGACAGGCAGATCAAGGTTTGAGATCAGCCCAAGGGAAGGAAACTGGTAAGACCCTATCTGAAGAGCAAGCTAAAAAGCAAAAAGGGCTGGGAGAGTGTTTTCAGTAACTGAGGTATGAATTAAAGTTGTTTTTTTTTTGGGTCCGGTCGTGGGGCCTGAACTCTGGGCCTGGGTGCTGTCTCTCAGCTCTTTAGCTCAAGGTTAGCACTCTACCATTTGAGCCACAGTGCCACTTCTGGCTTTTTTTTTCTGCTTATGTGGTGCTGAGAAATAGAACCCAGAGCAAACGCTCTACCACTGAGCCACCTTCCCAACTCCTGAATTAAAGTTTGTAAGAGAATGCAGGTAGTTTATTTGCAAATACTATGCTATTTTATGGAAAAAAAAACCTTGAACATTTTGATTTTAATATCCACAGGGAAAGAGGGGAATGTGTCCGGGAATCAATCCCCAGTACAAACGTGGGGCCAGCTATACATGGAAGATGTGATGATCCAAAGAATTAAATGACAGGAAGCAGTTGTCTGAGGAAGCTACACAGTGCAGTCAGATGGCCACTCTGTAACACTGATATTCCAGAGAGGCTTGGCGGCTCATACCTGTAATACTAGCTACTTGGGGGCAGAGATCAGGAGGACCATAGTTCAAGGTCAACGTAAGCAGAAAGTCTCTGAGACTCCATTTCAACCTATATTAGGCAAAGTGGCATACACCTGTCATCCAAGATGAGAGTATCCTATGTGTGTGTGTGTGTATGCTGAAATTGGAAACAGAGCAGTACCATGTCAGCCTGGGCATGAAAGCCCATGAAATTCCATATCTAAGGAAACTAGAGGAGTTGGTATGTGCCTGTGATACCAGGAACAAAGGAAAGCCAAAAGGAAATCTATCACTGTCCAGGTATGTGCCTGGTGGGATGAAACCCTATCTCAAAAACACCCAGTGGAAACACAGGGATGAAGATATGGTTAAGTCTGCCAGCCTAGCAAGTAAAATGACCTGAGTGCAGACAAACAAACAATGCTATCCCTTCTACCCACCAAAACCCTGAAACAGCTAGCATAGCAGAGCATAAAAAGTTAATGGTAAGGGCTGGGAAGGTGGCTCAGTGGTAGAGCGCTTGCCTTGCATGC
>NW_012267302.1:6100005-6185193 GCF_000151885.1 Dipodomys ordii
AAAAAAAAGTTAATGGTAAGCTGGGTACTGGTGGCTCACACCTGTAATCTTAGCTATTCAGGAGGCTGAGATCTGAGGATCACAGTTCAAAGCCAGCCCGGGCAGGAAAGTCTGTGAGACTCCTATCTCCAATAAACCACTAGAAAACCGGAATTGACACTGTGGCTCAAGTGGTAGAGTGCTTGCCTTCAGCTGAAGAGTGTAGGAACAGAGCCTAAGCCCATGACACCACCCCCCCCCCAAAAAGGCAAGCTAATGAATGGTGCTAGAGGATTTTAAGTTCAAAGTATGTAGATCTGGAGTGGGGTGTGAATCTGATCAAGTTGCACTTGTTAAGTTGAAACCTCCTTGTACAACTACTGAATAACAGGATAGAGGGAGAAAAGTCCATAGATATAACTTGGCTAAGTTTGTTTGCTTGAGATGAGATCTTATGGAACTCATTCTCTAACTTCAGCCTGAGTGTTGAGATTATAGGCTAATTTGCACCTTAACCAAAGTTCCACTGGAAAAAGTATCTCCCATCTAAATGGGATAAGGGGTGGAAGACCTGAATGGGTGAGTGTACAGAACAGCTGGGAGGCAACGTAAGTTTAGATATCTGTTCCAGGGAAAGGCAACTTCCCCCACAATTGCCCCAGTGAGAAGTTCTGCTAGCCCCCAACCTCTTTTTTTTGTTGTTGGTTGTGGGGCTTCAACTTGGGGCCTGTGTGCTGTCCCTGAGCAATTTTGCTCAAGGCTAGCTCTAGCTCTTTGAACCACAGTGCCACTTCTGGTTTTTTGGTGATTAATTGGAGGTAAGAGTCTTAGACTTTCCTGCCTGGGGCTGGCTTTGAACCATGATCCTCAGATCTCAGCCTAAAGCAGCTAGTATTACAGGTGTGACTCACCAGTGACCCAGCTTCATTAATCCTCTCCCCTTATATTTAAGGCTCTCTAAAATCCACTACAGCCCAGAAAGCCTCCTCAAATCCCCAGTGCAGATCATTGTACTACCCTCTGCCTGGATCTCAGCCACTGCCTGGAAAGCCTCCCTACCTTAACTTGTTCTCTGGGGAGTGAACCTCACAGTAGAGCTCTTATCAAAGCACTTGCAGGGTTTGTTTGTTTGTTTTTAATATCAAAACAAACAAAACCCTCAGCCAGCCTGGGTAGTTCACACTTGTAATCCTAGTTACTCAGAAGGCTGAGATCTGAGGATTGTGATTCCGATCCTTACCCTAGCAGGAAAGTGTGAAACACTTGCCTGACGTGGAGCTGTGGTTCACCAGCAAAAAAGCCTGCAGTGGAGTGCCCTTCCTGCCTCCTTATATTCCCCCCCCTTTCTGAGGAAGGCTTGTTGGGGGAAAATGGTGCTGTGGCTCAGATGGCAGAATGCTAGGCTTGAGCGGAAAAAGGTCAGAAACAGCGCCCAAGCCTAATGGATCTTCTGCTCTTTCATCTCATCCTTCCTCCTCATCCTCAGGGTAGCGTTTTTTTTTTTGTTGTTGTTATAAAGGTGAGGTACAGAGGGGTTACCATGACATCAGTCAGCTAAAGCGTACATTTCTTTTTTTGGACAATGTCAGCCCTTCCCTACCTCTCTGTCAGTTCCTTCTCCACCTTCTAGACTGTGGTGCCCGGCATTGGGTCTGGGTACACACCAGCACCCTTCTGGAAGGATGGATTCACTTTCCCGACTGAGAACTCTTTACCTCTGCCTGAATAGACAGCTTCATTCCGGCCCAGGGCCCGAGCTGCACGCGGCGCAGCACCGGGCTGGCAACCCCACGTTCAGTGCCAGGCGCTCGTCGTGAGCCCCCTTCCGGCTGCTCCCCGGCGGGGTCGGGAGGGGGGGCAGATCTAGGGGAAGGAGTTCCTGCAGGGAAATGGTCACCCTGCGACTCGGGGGGTCTCGAGCGGCCGCCCTGACCCCGCTCCGCGCGGGCACGGGCCCCCTCGACAGCCCCACCCCCAGATGCCAGCCTTGGAGCTTTGGAATCCTGGCCCCATCCCAGGCCGGCGCCCGGGAACCTTATTGTCCGATCGTCCAGGCATGGGGCCCTCCGGGACCCCGAAGCTCAGCCCCCCGCAGGCCGCCCCCTTCGCGCTCCGGCTTACATTTTCTTGGCCACATCCGTCTCCCGGAATTGCTCCTTCACCATGGTGCCGGGCGCCCGGGAGTCCCCCACGTGGGGACTCGGCTTGGGGGACAAGGACGGCTCCGGCACCCCGCACCCCGGGCGGCGCGAAGGAACTCGGGGTTACAGCCGCCGCCGCACCTCCTCGGCCACCGTAGAGCGCCACACGTGTCCGCTTCCTCTTCCGCCGCGTGCGTCTGTCAAGAGGGGCCCGAGGCAACGTGCCCTGCGCAGGCGCAGCACACCGCCACCTAGCGGGAGCCCCCTGGAACGGCACCAGTCCTGCGCGGTTCAAATATCCCAGTTCAGAATAGGTGAGAGGCAGGTCCACACGGGAAAGCCTGGTCCATCCGGGACTTTGTGACTGAGGCGCCTCTAAGGGCTCAAGGGAAGTTAGATACAAGCTAAAACCAACCTGCCACCGTCTGGCTAAACCAGGGGAAATAAATGACAGCAAGCAGCTGCGTGTGAGACTCCAGTTCAAAAAGTTATTAGGGTGAAAAAAATATAAACATATTCTTATTTTAAAAAAGCCCCGGAGCTAAGATGAGCTCCAGTGGCTCACGCCTGCTAGGATAACTACTGCGGAGGCTGAGATCGGAGGGGCCTGGGTGGAAGCCAGCCCAGACAGGACTCTCCACTGAGACTCTTAGCTCTAATTAAGCATTTTGTTTTGAAGCAGGCCAGGCGCTGGTGGCTCACGTCTGTCATCCTAGCTACTGTGGAGGCCGAGATCTGAGGATCGCGGTTCAAAGCCAGCTCGAGCAGGCTTTGCGGGGAGGTTCTTATCTCCAATGAACCACCAGGAAACCGGAAGTCGCGCTGTGGCTCAAGTGGTAGGGCACTGGCCTTGAGCTGAAGAGCGAAGAGGCAGCACCCAGGCCCAGAGTTCAAGCCCCACACTCACCAAAAACAAAACAAAAGAAAAGCCAGAAGTGAAGCTGTTAGAGTGGTAGCCAGAGTGCTAGCCTTGAGTACAAAAGCTCAGGGACGGGACCTAGAGTTCAGACTCCGGGACTGGCAGCGCACACTCCACACACACACACAGAGTTTAGTCAGAGAATCACCTCCCCCCCAAAAAACGTGTAGCAAACATTACTTGAGATAACATATAATATTGATTTATGCCAGTACCAGGATTTGAACCCGAGCCTTGTGCTTGCTCTCTGGTGCTCTACTGTTTGGGTTATACCTCCAGCTCGGCTTTTTGCTACCTTGGAGCTAGACTGTGATGGACTTTTTCAGCCCAGTCTGGCCTTGAACCCTGATCTCCATCCAGCTCCTTAAATCTTGGCCTCCTCAAGTAGTTAGGAGTAGAGGTGTGAGCCACTAGACTATGCCAAGATTAAAGATTTAAATCAAGGCTCTGAAGTTTCCTTAGCTGTAAAATGAGGAGGTTGTCAGGAGAGATCTGAAATGCTTTGTCGGTTTACCTTACTTGTAATTCATAAGGAATCTACTTAAACGGTAACTGGAATACGAGAACGAAATGGAACACACGTTTTAATAAAGCTTGTCAATTAGAGCTGCGGTGTCTCGGGACCGGCCAATCATGAATCCCAGAGGTGTGGCCAAACATCGGCAAGGCGTGGCCTCAGGCATTTTCAATCAGGCACCGGCGCGGTCGTACTTGCATCCACGGCCACGCCCATCCCCGGCGCTGCCTGGGGTCCTTCCGTACGTACTGATATGATTGGCCAGTGAAGAGTAGGCCCCTTTTCTCCCTGGCTGTCTGAAGGTCTGCCGCCATCATGGTGAGTCTCCCTGAGCTCGGGCCGTCATCTGTTGTCAATCCCAGCCATCCTTCGTCTTCTGGTCCTGCTATCTGACTTAGAGCCTCCCGAGGCCCGATTGCCCTTCCCTGCCTTGTCTTGCGGAGGCCGGTTTCCGGGGGCCGCCGGAGTCGATGCTTACTGGGACTGCAGTCCAGGACGTGCCGGGCGCCGGGCTTCAGGGCCGGGGACCGCGAGAGCGTCCGCTGCTCCTGTCCTCGGAGCGCGCCTTGCGGGAGCTGGGCCTCTTGCAGCCTCGTGCTGGGATAAGCAGCTTGCGGGCCGCGTGGGTCCGAAGGCAGTGGCCCGCCCTGGCGTGGCGGGTGGAACCGTGCCTGCCTGGAAGCTAGGAAACTTGTCGGCCCAAAGCACCCTCAGCTTTCTTCCCGGGGAAACGGGTCCTGGAAAGGGATGCCGCCCAAAGATGCCGTAGCCCGAAGTCTCTGCTGGTTAGCTTCATGATCAGGCAATGTTTTGCTTCACCTGCGACTGTCTTTTAATTTGCTCAAGAACTGAGAAGAATTTGGTGTGCTTTTTTAAGGATGAAAATGGACAGTTACTTGCTACTGAACAAACTTCCCTTCCTTAGAACTTTTATGTGCTGGTATTGGGGCTTGACCTGAGGGCCTTGCACTCTTGGTTTTTCCACTCAAAAGGCGAGCACCTTCCCATTTGAACCTCGGCTTCACTTCAGGTTATTGGCTCGTTAATTGGACTTTTTGCCCGGGCAGGCTTGGAACCTGGATCCTCAGCTCTCAGCCTCCTGAGTAGCTAGGGTTACAGGGGTGAGCCACCGATGGCTCAGCTTGTTAATATTTCCTTAATTGTAAGCGTGCTGTTAGTAAATGCGAAGAGAATGGTTTTCTTATGGGCTTTCCAGCTTTTCAAGGATAGACTTAACACAGGCTGGACATACGACATTACTGTGATCACATTTGTGCTGGACATCTGTGAGGTATCACTGAATAATACCTGAAATTGACTTTGCTTGAGAAGAAAGCCAACAATTGAAGTCAGGGTTGCCAGTGACACAGTTAGAGGCAAGTAATCTTACAAATAGGCTAGTTCCCACAAAAAAGTTACACAGTCCACAAAACCAGTGGTGGTGAGGGTGAAAAATGGCTCCATATTGATAACCATAAAGTGACTTGTTAAATCCAGTGCATTTTGTTGGTTTGTGATACACTTCAAGTGGTCCTGTGAGGTTTGTCCTGTGCTGTTGGAATTTGCTTTTATTTAAAACGCTTTTTGGGGGGCTGGGAAGGTGGCTCAGTGATAGAGCGCATGCCTTGCATGCCAGAGGCCCTGGTTTCGATTCCTTAGCACCACATAAGCAAAAAGAAAAAAGCCGGAAGTGGCGCTGTGGCTCAAGTCGTAGAGCACTAGCCTTGAGCTGAAGAGCTGAGGGACAGTGCCCCGGCCCAAAGTTCAGGCCCCTCGACCGGACCCAAAAAAAAAAAAACGCTTTTTGGTATGTGCCTGTATTGGGGCTTGAACTAGTGCCTGGGTGCTATCCCTTAGCTTTTTCAGTTCAAAGCTGGCGCTCGACCATTTGAGCCACACCACTCTAGTCTGGTGGCTCACGCAGCACCCAGCTTTTTGCTTTTTAAAGAAAATTGGCTACTGAGTGAGCTTAGTATGACTTTGCTAGAAGATTCCAGCAAAGCCACAAAAAAGTTGGAATAGACTGATTAATTAGTGTTTTGTTTTCAGAATGACACAGTAACTATCCGGACCAGGAAGTTCATGACCAACCGACTACTTCAGAGGAAGCAGATGGTAAGCAAAGACACATTGAAGTTTGTTGATTTGTTAATTTCAGATATATTTAGCTGTATTTTTTTGGCTTTTCTTTTTTGATACTGAGGATCAAACCCAGGATGTTGTACTTGCTGGGCAAGTGCTTTGCCACTGAGCTACATCCCAGCCCTTCAGAAATTTTTAATTATAACAAACACTATGCTTTACCTCCTTTAAGGTCATTGATGTCCTTCACCCTGGAAAGGCAACAGTACCTAAGACAGAAATTCGGGAAAAACTTGCCAAAATGTACAAGACCACACCTGATGTCATCTTTGTATTTGGATTCAGAACCCATTTTGGTGGTGGCAAAACAACTGGCTTTGGCATGATTTATGATTCTTTGGATTATGCAAAGAAAAATGAGCCCAAACACAGACTTGCAAGAGTAAGTGTCTCTGCAACACCTATTGAAATTTTTTTTCAGGAGCACTATGGGTATTGGAGAATGCACAGACCAAGTTGGGTGGCAGCTACGAAGACCTAGAAGGAATTCTGAAAGGATTAAGAGCTGGGTTCCGAAGGGCAGATAAAAGAGTACCTGTGGACATTGGCTAGATAGGAAATGGTGGGGTGAAATAGAAGGAAGCATGAAGGCTCTTGTACAGACACTTGAGTATGGATTTAATCCCATGGGTAGCAAGGAACCAGAGGTTTATTTGATCACGTGTTGAGCAAATACAGAGTGGAACACAGCTGGGCAGGTTATCTCTCCTACAGTCCAGTATACAAAATATCACTGAAGTATTTGTTTTGTCTGATCCTTTTAGCTCAGGTCACTCCCTGCTACCACGTCCCAGACAACATCTGTGAGGGAGATTGTGTTGAAGTGTATTTTTAAAATGATTAAGTATTGGTAGTGCGATTTGAATACAAGGCCTTGTGCTTGATACCACCTGTCACCTTTTGCCTCCAAGTTGTTGGAATAACAGGCATGTCACCATGCCTGGCTGCGCTTTTTTTTTTTTTGGTTGGTTGTGGGGCTTTAACTCTGGGCCTGGGTGCTGTCCCTCATCTCTTCAGCGTAAGGCAGCACTCTACCACTTGAGCCACAGTGCCACTTCCGGCTTTTTCTGTTTATGTGGTGCTGAGGAATCGAAAACAGGGCCTCATGCATGTGAGGTAGGCATTCTACCACTGAGCCACCTTCCCAGCCCCTGCACTTGTTTTTTGTTGTTGGCAGTATTGGCTTGAACTCAGGCTTTGAGCTTTGGTGCTCACAGCTTTCTGCCACTTGGCCCCACCCACTTCCAGTCCAGCTTTTTTCCTAATTAATTGGAGATACAAAGTCCCTGTGACTTTTTTTTAAATTTTTTTATTTACTTTTTTGCTCAAGTTAGTTTCAGGTTAGTTTCATTCTCTTGAGTAGCTGGAAGTCAACAATGCTTGGCTATGCCTAGCCTTTACTGTACTGCTTTTAATTGATGCTCTGGAGAGGTGACTTGAAGCTGAGATGGCTTGTAAAGATTGGAAACTTCCAGGCAGCAAGAATAGCAGGTATGAAGGTTGGCCAGGTGAAGCTGCCTAGACCTCAATCTCTATGGCTAGGTGGGTAGAGTTCTTGATAGTTTCACTGTCCTCAGAGAGGAACAGATTGGAATAGAGACCCTAAGGGTGGCTAGTGGTAAGAAGAAAAGGTTTGGTAGCTGCATTTCATAGCCCTTGACCCAGTCATGCCTCAACATAAATTTCTCCTGTAGCATGGCCTGTATGAAAAGAAGAAGACTTCGAGGAAACAGCGAAAGGAACGCAAAAACAGAATGAAGAAAGTCAGAGGGACTGCAAAGGCCAATGTTGGAGCTGGCAAGAAGGTATGATTGGGGAAAATAGAGATGTCATTATTTGTAGGTTTTTAGTTTCCATGAAGGAGGGATTTTGTTTTGTTAATAATCTTCCTTAATGTTTTTGTTTTTGTTTTCTCACTTGTGGATTACAGAAGGTAATGCCTTGAGAAGCTCCGTAGTGATAGTATCTTGACACCTTAGAGTAGCTCGGCCACCGCCACCCCTCTTCTGCTTGTAGATTAGTGTCTGATGGCACCTCATTGGTTCAGTGATCTGGTGGGTGCTTTTCAAATCCCATCATGAGAAGTTTTAACTGCTAATTGGCATGGACTGTCAAAGAGGGTTTTAACAGGGACTTAACTTGATCTCATTAAATGGACACTGGATCAATGTGGCCCGTGTTTTTCTGGCATTGAAGACCTTCAGATTGCTTTCCTCCAGATAGCCAAGCTACTAAGAGATGTTAGTGGTGGTAGTGGCTTTTTACCAGCTTTGCTAGCTAACTGAATAGTCTAGGTGGAATCAAGGTGCTGGGTTGGTGAATAATTGAGTGTTCTGTGAACTTCTTTTTGCCTGTCCCCTCCACCCTTGGATTTCTTGTTCATCAGAAATGAAGTGTCTAGCAGGTACTGTAGCAGGTACTGAGATGGTGAGCGTGGGGTGGGAATGCAGCACCTTCACAGTTTGCTATGATGCTTTGCATGTTGGCTTTGGACAACAGTTTGATAGTTTGGTCTATTTATTAGAACACATGCTGTTTTAAAATACTGTGTTATGAGCAAAGGAAAACAATCACATTTATTTTGGAAACTCAAATATGCATGTTATGTGGTGAGGTGACTCACTGAAGGTAGGTGCCCACTGAATGTCATGTCCTGTAGAGTCACTGTCCTTGCCATCACGTATTTGGGAAACGGCTTAGTCTAACACAGCTGAGGAAGGGCCCTCTTCCTGTCTACGGAGCAGCCTTTTCTGGAGCTGTGAACCCAGAGGGTGTGCTGATAAAAGCTTTTGCCCTGGTAGCATCTGCTGTTTCCTTTGCCTCTTATTAACCTCCACTTCCCCTCCTCCTCCCTCCACCCCCAGCTATACTGTGATTTGAATTCAGGGCCTTGGCATTTGCTGTGCTCTTACTATGCCACTTGAGCCACACACCCAGCCCTGCTTTTTGGCTGGTTATTTTGGAGATAGACTAATGAACTTTTCTGCTTGTGTTGGCTTCTAACCATGATCTCAGCCTCCTGGGTAGCTAGGATTACCTGTGAGCCACCAGTGTGTGGCTGTTTTCCAAGTTTGTACCTAGTGGCCCTCTACTCACAGCTTACTTGAAGTGTATTGGATAATGCTTTTCTCATAAGCATTTGATCAGCATGGTCTATTCCATTTCAGATACGTGGATAGCTAAATATGCAATGTAGAAGAAGCCTTAAGCATGGGGGTGGGGTAGTAGTTTTAAAATCATGGCCATTTACCCTGTAGCTTGCTTTTATACTGTGCCTGGCAAAGCAGGAGCCCTGGGCCTACCTGGCCATGGATAGAGTTTGAAATAAGCATTGTTTATTCATTTTTTTGTGTGCCCCAGTACTGGGCCTTGAACTCAGCTTTGAATTATTGGTGGACTTTTTTTGCTCAAAGCTAGGACTCTACCATTTGGGTCACAGCTCTACTTCCAACACTGTTCATTCTTATGCAGTTCTAGATGCAGCTTAGAACTGCTGTCTGTTGAGAGGATTATTATTCCTCCTGACAAATTTAAAAAAGGCTGGGTACCAGTGGCTCTGACTAATTCTAGCTACTCAGGAAGTGGAGATCAGGATCACTGTTGGCCAGACAAGTAAGACATCTCCTGTTACCTATCAAAAAGCTGCAAGTGAAAGCATGATGTTATGGCTCAAGTGGAGAGCTCCAGCCATGAGTGAAAAATGAAGTAAAGAGTATGCCAGTACTGGCCAAAAGCAGGCGTTGAGTTAGGTCTGGGGAACATTTAACGCATTGTTTTTTTCACTCAGCCATGAGGCTTCCCTGAGGATGTGAGCCGGCACTGTTCCTGCTTCAGGTTGCACTGGTCATCTCACTGGGCCACCCTGAAAATCCTGCTGGAAAGTGAATGCAGACATGAGTGCATAATCATGTTTAGTTGGGCATTCTTCTTAATCTTTTGGGTCCAACAGAGTTGCTTTAATGTTAAACTGAGATACCTTTAAAAAGGCTTGCCTAGAGTTCTCCCAAAGTTCTAGGACTTAGTCTGTGGAGACTCCCAGGTCTGGGTGGTGCTCATCTCAGGTGAGCAGAGAGGCCCAAGTTTTAGGTGGATGTGCTGCATTCACAGCCGGCATTTTGTCCACCCATGTTAGCATAGTGATCACTTACTTCAGTGGGGTGCTCAGGCCACCTTGTTAACATCAAGCCAGCTAGCTGTAACAAACTCAGAAGCACACCAGTGACTGTAGGTCTATATAGTGTTCTGTGTACAACTATAAAGAATTAAATGGGCACAGTTTAGGTATCTTTGCATGCACTTAAATGCAGATTATTTTGGAGCTTGAAAAGGGACTGCTAATGAACTATTGTTTTTCCTCTTTCCTCTTCCCCTTTCCCTTTTCCTGCCACTGATTCAGTGAGCTGGAGATTGGATAACAGGTATCATTCAAATTCTTACTGTAGATTGTAGATTGCTTAACGTTCTAGACCAGGTTTACTGCTGCGGTAGTTTAACAGGTCATCAGAGCACATTTCCAAGTTCATGTGCAAATGCACAGGTTGTGACCTGTTAAGGTACTAACAGTGACATGGTTTGTTTTTAAAGTATAGTAGTAGTTTTACTTGTATTCATTTTTGTATCATTCCTAACGTGAATGTTTGTTTTTCTTGGTACTCACATTGTTTTGAGGTCACTAATACTTGTTCTGCATGAGTTTTATTAATTTTTGAAATTGTTGAAACTTGAGTTTGTTTTTAAGGAATTTTCAAGGCAATTGCTAATAAAACTTTTCTTGATTCACAGCCAAAGGAATAAAGATCCTGCATTGACTTGACCTGCAGCGGTGACGAATTTTTCACGAAGGGATTAATAAACTGTAAAAACCTGTGGTCTGGCTTTGAGATCTATTTGAAGCTCTACTTGGGATGTTGTGACATTAGTCTGCTGTTTTTGCTGCTTTCACACAGTCCAGTGAGCACCTGGGAAACACTTGGTTAGCATGCTGGGGGGAAGTGTATACGGGATAGCTGATATAACTACCCAGGAGCCTGTGTGCTGCTCTGCACTGCTCCTTTTTCATTATTGGCCTTCACTGCAGTGAAATCGACTCCAGAAGACACTTGGATCTACACAGCCACTAAGTTCTTCAATTTTCCTGGTCTTATTAAATCTTGCTGAGTGTAGTTGCACATACCTGTAAGGTCAGCCTGGAGTACGTGGGGAGACCCTGTCTCCAAAAATACTTGCTCAAAACAAAGTTAAACTTACTAGTCATTTCATTCAAGTGCACAGTTGGTTAGTAGGTAAGTCTTCTGATTGCTCAACCACTGTGCAATTGGTTCAAATCTTTTTTTGTTGTTGTTGGTTGTGGGGCCTGAACTCTGGGCCTGGGTGCTGTCCCCCAGCTCTTCAGCTGTAGATCAGGGCTCTACCACTTGAGCCTCAGTCCCACTTCCAGCTTTTTCTGCTTATGTGATGCTGAAGAATCGAATCCCAGGGCCTCATGCATGCAAGGCAAGCACTATCACTGAGCCACCTTCCCAGCGCCAATTGGTTCAAATCTTGAACCCACCCAAGCTGCCTTTTCTTCTCGGATGCTGATTGCTGCTCAGACTGGGCACCGAGGTTAAGGGTCTGAGGTTTGGGTGATTGATTACATGGGGGGGAGGGGATGTGGGGGTTTGGGCATGGGTGTTCTGGGGTTGCCAGCTGTGCAGAAGAGGCTTTGGGAAGGATTGGGACTATGTGGGAGCTTGAGAGATGGATTTTAGATTTCATGTGTTCCTGGAGGCCATATATTGGTTGGCTTTCATCAGATGGAACCATGTGAGAGTCAGGCTCCTAAATCTTTGCCGAGTGCTGTCCGGCTGGCTTTGAGCCACTAGCCATTAGCTACCAAAAAAGCCCAAGTGGTGAAATGTTAGCTTTGAGCACAAAAATGGGTACAGGGGCTGGGAAGGTGGCTCGGCAGTAAGTGCTTGCCTTTCATGCATGAGGCCCTTAGTTCCATTCCTCGGCACCACATAAACCAAAAAGGTTGCAAGTGACACTATGGCTCAAGTGGTAGAACGCTATCCTTGAGCTGAAGAGCTGAGGGACAGTGCCTAGGTCCAGAGTTTAATCCCCATGACCCCCCAAGAAAGTGTAGTGCTCAGGCCCTCAGTTTAAGTCCCAGAATGGACAAAAATCTTGAACCAATATAGACTACTGAAAGAATTGGTTGCCCTTTGCATTTCTTTTGGGCCTGAACTTGCCCAGTTCCTGTCCCTCAGCTCTTCAGCCCAAGGCTAGGGCTCTATCACTTGAGCCACAGCGCCACTTCTGGCTTTTTTCTTCTTGGTTATGTGGTGCTGAGAAATTGAACCCAGGGCCTCAAGCATGTAAGGCAAGTGCTCTACCACTGAGCCACCTTCCCAGCCCTTTGACGGGTATTTCTAAGTGAACGTGCCAAAGGGCGTACAGGCAGCAGGTACTGTGACAGACCGTGTGGGAGAGGTGGGCTGAGAAGCCTATGTGGGTGCAAGGTGGAGTTGCCTAGAGCTGGCTGAGACAAGGAAGCTTGCATGCTGAGCAAATCTGGAGTAGGGCTAGTGGAAGCAGTATGTGTGAAGGGTTGGCTTATAGCGCCTGCTTTGCAGAGTAGGATATGTGAAGAGTCAGGAAGCTGGGATAAGAGCCACAAGAGCTTTTTCAGAGAAACCTGCACCTTAGTCTACAAAGAATCTCCTTGGGCTGGGATGGTGCTGGTCCTGGGGCTTGAACATGGCCTGGCTGCTTTGATGTGCCACTTGAGTCACAGCTCCGCTTTGGATAGTTCTTTTGGTGGTAGCTAATTAGGTAGTTTGAGTTGATGGCCTGAGCTGGGTTTGGTACTGGTCTTGGGACTTGAACACAGCCTGGGCACTGCCTTTGAGCTCATTTTTGCTTCACTTCTGAGAGTTTCTTACCTCACAGATTTCAGCTGGCTTTGAACTGATACTCAGATCTCAGCCTCTCGATCAGTGAGGATTACAGACATGAGCCACTGGTGCCTGGCTTCAGATGGCTTTTTAAAACGTTTTACTTAAGAAATTCAGAATTGCTGCCTCTTGAGAGGACAGGATGGGCTTGGTCTATCTGGCATGATAATTAGAAGGCTGGCTGCATCCTTTAGAAGGGCATTTTTTTTCCTCCATGCCTTAAGCCTCTACTGCTTCAGCCAGCCTATTCCCTTAACCAGCCTGCTTTCGATCTAGTTCATCTGGGTGCTTTTTAGGAAGTCACTTGATTGCTTTAAATCGGGGGCGCTCAGAGTACTTTGCTTTCCTGACTCAGGCTATTTTGAGACTTGAAGCCTGTGGCCTCTAAAAACAGTTTGGAAACTGAAGTGTTAAATAGCTGAGACAGGAGGCAAGGACTTGAAGTTATGGACAATTTGTGCTGTTGAACTTGAGGATTCAGTGCCTTGACAGTAACCAGACAGCCTAAGAGGCTTCCTAAGAATGCAGTTGGTCTTGGAATCAACAGAGACCACACCCCTTCCTTCCACAGGTAGATGAGGTATAATTTAACTAAAGCTTTGTGCTTGCCAGGTGGTGCTCCATCACTGAGCTCACCCCTGCCCGGAGATCTTTGAAGAGGATTGAGAAGAAGCTTAGGTGGTTCTTATAAGGAGGGTTACTGTCTGCAGTGAATATTGGGCTGCTACTTTTTATATGTTCCAGTACTGGGGCTTGAACTCAGGCCTGGGCACTGTTCCATAGCTTTTTCACTTAAGGTTGGTACTCTGCCAGTTGGACCACAGCTTTTTGGTGGTTAATTGAAGAGTCCCAGGGGCTTGCTGTTAGTGTTGGCTTCAAACTGACCCTCATATCTCAGCCTCCTTGAATCATCAGCACCTTTGAATTCTATTTGTGGCTGAATATGTCCAAAGAGCTGGGCAGCTTTCAACTATTCTCAGCTTCTTGTCTTTCTTGGCAGGTTGATTATTTCAGTCCACCACGAAAAGACAGCATCTTAACATCATACGCTTGGAGCTGAGGCAGGTGCTCTTTGTAAGCGCCTTATAATGTGCACTAACTCCAAGAGGCAGGTCTCACTAGGCCCACATTGGAGGGGTACAGATAGTCTACTGAGTTACGCACTGATAAGTGATGGAGCTGGGTTTGGGATGCAGTAGTGGGCATCTTATGGCTTGTAACTTATGATCCATCTACATTTTAGGTTCTCAGATGGGGATATTAGGTGCTCATTGGGGATATTAAACGATGTTAGGTGGCTAAATCCTTGGCTTACTGCATTATTGTTGCTGTGTATACCAGTCCCTTAATCTGGGGCCTGCTAGGGAGATGAGGTAAAGAGGACATTTCTGGAGCTGGGAAGGTGGCTCAGTGGTAGAGTGGTTGCCTTGCATGCATGAGGCCCTGGGTTTGATTCCTTAGCACCACATAAGCAGAAAAAGCCAAAAGTGGTGCTATGGCTCAAGTGGTAGAGCGCTAGCCTTGAGCTGAAGAGCTGGGGGACAGTGTCCAGGCCAAGTTCAGGCCCCACAACAGACAAAAAAAACAAAAAACGAGGACATCTCTGCCTGTTGGTAAAACAGAGGTTAAACTCTGGGTCTCATGGTGTTTCCTATTCCTAACCATGGGGTATGCTAGGAATCCAGAGCCAAGGTTAGAATGGGAGGCTGTGGTTTTGAAGGTGCCCAAGGAGGATCTTTCACTGGGACAAGTGACAAAACCTTGTTTGGATGGACAGGAACAGAGTCTTATTTAAAGCCATGAAAGACTGAGGGAGCCGGATGCCATATACGCAAGGATTGCAGTTCAAAGCCAGCCTGGACAGGAATGTTCATGAGATTCATATCCAATTAATCACCAAAGAAAAATAGCTGGAAGAGCTGTGGCTCAAGTGGTAGAATGCTAGCCTTGAGCAAAAAGCTGAGGGATAGCACCTAGGCCTAGAGCTCAAACCCTAAATTAAAACAGACCAATAAGTTCACAGGCAGCTGTGAAGCCAGCCCCTCAGCAAGGGCAAGGTGATGAGCTGGGTTTGGGGAGGATGGTTGTGGTGGGGGTGGTGCAGAATGTACAAGTAGGTGCTCTTCCTAAATTGGATGGAAACACTGAAGGCCCCGCCTGCCTGCTGGTTTTCGACAGAGCTTGCACAATGCCTTTCCGGTTGGAGAAATTCCATTTCAGAAATAGATTTCAGGTTGGCTGCTCAAGCATGGAAGTATGACAGTCGATTCATTTGTGCTGGCAGAACACCTCTCCTGAGTCTCAAGAGTTCTGCAGTGAGCGTCAGGCCTACGTATCCATTCACCTAACCTTTCCCACTCATTTGCCCTTGAACGTCCTGTATACCAGATGTGAGACCCCCCATCCCAGTGTCCATCTGCTGGGTGGGAATTAGGGTCCAAGTGGGTCTTAGTGGGGCAGGACCCTGGACCCTAAGTGAGAAGCAGACCTGGGAGGTCCTGAAAGAAAATGCTGGAGAACTAGGCGTTCCCCTGCAAATCAGGTGCCTTTGCCACATGCTGAGTTCCTCACTCTGGAAAACTTCAGCCCTTTGCTCATGATGTATGTCAGACTGGGACAGCAGGGAAGTGGAGGAGCTTGGAAAAAGCCAGGCTAGGAATCGGGAGATGCAACCCCTGGGTCTCACTTAGCTTCCAGCCAGCAGGACTACGAGTGTACAAAGGCCTCTGTTGGGCATCTTTTTTTTTAAATCTCTGTGCCAGATACTTACTTGGATTAGCTGAATAATTCCCACTTCTGACATCTGGGGGCTTATTAAAAATACAAAAGCCCAAGCTGGGTGTTGGTAGCTCATGTTTGTAATCTTAGCTACTCAGAAGTCTGAGATCTGAGAATTATGGTTCAAAGCCAGCCTGGGTAGAAGTCCATAAGACTCTCATTTTCAGCCAGCAAAACACCAGAAGTGGCAGTGTGGTTCAAGTAGTAGAGTGCCAGCCTTGAGTAAAAAAGCAAAATGAGAATGCAAGGCCCTGAGTTCAAGCACCAGTAAGGGACACACACACACACACACACACACACACACACACACACACACACACACACACAGCCCAGCTTCTGTGAGTAATTGTAGGTGGTACTCATATGTCTGAAGCTGTAATAACTTCCTGTTTGGAGAGCTTGGGCTAAGAATTCCTCAAGGTCCATTCTGCTTCTGAGATTCTAGCTTGGGTAGGACACACTGTTCCTGTCCTCAAGAAGCTGGAAAATGAATGGCAATCCTATTACTACTGCCAATAAGAAAGACGGTGGAACAATGGACCTTTATAGTGTGCATATTACGTGCCAGGTACTGAGCTAGGAATGTCATATCAATTTACTTTTTTTTTGTCTATCATGGGGCTTGAACTTGGGGCCTGGGCACTGCCTCTGAGCTTCTTTGGCTCAAGGCTTAGTGCTCTACTACTTGAGCCACAGCGCCACTTCAAGCTTTTCTTTTCTTTTCTTTTTCTGTTGGTTGTGGGGCTTGAACTCTGGGTCTGGGTTGCTGTCCCTTAGCTCGTCAGCTCAAGGCGAGCACTCTACCACGTGAACCTTTTTTTCTGATTGGTTTATTGGAGATAAGAGTCTCCTGGACTTTCCTGCCTGGGCTGGCTTTAACCATGATCCTCAGATCTCAGCCTCCTGGGTAGCTAGGATTACAGGCATGAGCCACTGGTGCCTGGCTGCCTTTTTCTGTTTATGTGGTACTGAGGAGTCGAACTCCAGGCTTCATGCATGTGAGGCAAGCACTCTACCAAGTAGCCACATCCCCCAGCCCTGAATTTACCTTTTGAAAACACTTTCTGAGGGAGGCACTGATGCCTGTAATTTACAGATGAGGAAACTGAGGCTCAAAGGAGCTTGATCTCAGTTACAATTTTCTCTGATAAGCCTGGGAACACTGGAGACCATCTCATTAAAGGACTAGACTCTGTGCTGGGCCTGGATGGATGCGTAGGGACCAGCTAATGCAGGCCTCTCCAGGTGTGGTCTGCCTTGGAGGAAACACAAGTTCCTTAGCCCCTACCAGGGCCACTGAATCAAAGTGAGGGTTGGGAGGTCCAGAAATCTGTCTTATTTTCAATCAGCACTTCAGGAGATTCTGGAGCTAGGGCAAGGGAAGACATTAGAAAAGGGATGACTGTAAGAGTAGGCAAGACTGCCCTCATCTCTGGCCCTCCTTGTGGTGGAATAAAGAGAACCCTCCCAGGGATGGCCACGAGGGGGCACTGTGGGCACAGGCTTGGAAGCCGCCTGCTTTGTTGTCATGGTCTCTACCCTTGTGGAATAGTAAAGAAAGCCCGATGCCAGATCATCTGGAGGGGTCAGTCTTTTTCCCCAAAGAAGGTCTGACTGAGGTAGTAATCTTGTTGATAGGATTTGGCCCTGGTAGAGAAGCTGGACCCAGAGGGCTTTCTGCTGTGCACACGTGCATGGCGACATCTACCCAGCCAAGCCACAAGGTCTTGCAGATCCCCTTTAAACAGCCTTTTCCCTTTGAGGCTGTCTTAGCCAGGCAGGTTTGCAGTTTCTTTGGGAGGTTGAGTGGTGGGGAGGAAGAGGGAGCAGCGCTAGAGCCCCCGAGACTGCCCATAGTGCCATGTCTTTTCTTTCTTTGACAAGCTTGGATGGAAGACTGAATGCCAGGTCCCAGACCAGTCTTCAGGTGATGGGTCTGTCCCACTATGCTTTATCTGGGGCAACCTACTTTCACCTCTGGGCCTCAGTTTCCACCTCTAAGAATGAGAATGTGGCTCGGAGAAGGCGATTCTCAGCATCTCTTTCTCTCCATGTCAAAAATCCTGCCCCAGGTTGAGGAAGAGAATGACTTGTGCTGTTCAAAGACGGGATGGCAGGGGAGCTATGAGCCCTGAGACCAGGGCTGGCAGGGGAGCTATAAGCGTGGTGACATGACATCCATCTCCTGTATCCATTTAAGTAAGCGTTTCCAGGGACTTGCCACAAAGCAGTAAGGTGGAACCTATTGAATTGGATTTTTTTTTTTAAAGTCTACATCTTTAGATACCCAGGATTTGCCTCTATAGATTTCTGTTCTGCGTTGTTTGGAAGAAGGAAAGATTCATACCACCCTCTCCTCCTCCCAGCTGCAGTATATATTTCTTCTGAAAATACATTGCCTTGAAGAGGCTTCTGGTTCACTCCATTAATCCGCAGGTTCTGCTCGGTGCTCACTGTGGCCGGTCACCCAGCCAGGCCCCTCAGCCTGCGCAGGCCCTCTCGGCCATTACCTTTTCAGATCTCTGTTGATGTGCCCAGCCCAGAGCCATCAGGGGTCTCCACAGAGGCGTTGGCATAGGCCTCTGCTGCCTCCCACGCCTGTGATGTTCATAGACGGTGTGGTTAGAAACTGTTGAACCCACAAACGAACCTGCTGGGCCTCCTCAGAGAAGGAGATGGTAATCAGTCAAACAAGATGTCTCTGTCCACCAGGTCTCCTTATAGAAGCAAAGGAAAACTCTGTGCCTGCCTTGGGCCCTTTGTGCATGCCGCACACAGGCATGTTACATTTTCTTCTGTTTACGGACAAAACCCATGGAGACACAGAGAGGTTAGGTGACTTTCCCAAGTCCCTCAGCTCATTGATGGTGGAGACAAGACTGGAATTTAGCCTCTTGGCCCGTGCTCATGCCCCTGTTGACAGCATATGAGCATTTGTTGCAACCACACACATAATTTTCCAGCACTGGGAATGGAATCCAAGATCTGTGCACACTACATTAGCACTCTTATTGCTGAACTATATTTCCAACCTTGTATTTTGTTGTTGTTGTTCTGGTACTGGAGCTAGAACTCGGGGCCTGGGTGCTGTCTCTGAGCTCTTTTGCTCAAGGCTAGCACTCTGCTACTTGAGCTATAGCTCTACTTCCAGCTTTGTTGTTGTTGTTGGTTGTGGGGCTTGAACTCTGGGCCTAGAAACTTTCCCTGCACACTTCAGCTCAAGGCTAGTACTCTATCACTTGAGCCATATTATCACTTCTGGTTTTCTGGTGGTTTATTGGAGATAAAAGTCTCATAGACTTTCCTGTCTGGGCTGGCTGTGAACCATGATCCTCAGATATCAGCCTCTTGAGTAGCTAGGATTACAGGTATGAACCACTGGTGCCCGGCTACTTTTTTTTTTTTTGGGTCCAGTTGTGGGGCCTGAACTCTGGGCCTGGGCACTGTCCCTCAGCTCTTCAGCTCAAGGCTAGCGCTCTACCACTTGAGCCACAGTGCCACTTCCGGCTTTTTTCTTTTTGCTTATGTGGTGCTGAGGAATTGAACCCAAGGCCTCATGCATGCAAGGCAAGCGCTCTACCACTGAGCCACCTTCCCAGCCCCTACTTCTAGCTTTTTTATGGTTAATTGGGGATGGGAGTCTCACAGACTTTTCTGCCTAGGCTAGCTTGGAACTGTGATCTTCAGATTTCATCCTCCTAAGTAGCTAGGCTTACAGGTGTGAGCCACCAGTGCCAGATTCCTACTTGTATTTGTAAGGCATTGTTGGGAGCATCTTTTCATATTGAATAGCTATTGTCCTATGTCTTCCTGCAGTCTGTCACTGGTACCAAATGTCTCCTGGGAGGTTGTGGCTTGACCTGTCTACCCATGATGCTCCCTGAGCCAACTTCTCATTAACTTCGATGGGTTAGGAGAAGGCTGTGGCTACAGGTAGCTGAGAACTCAAAGCAAAGGGAAGGCTGGGGCCAGCAGCTCCTGTAAGAAGCCACTCACAGCTCGGGGGATGACAGATTGAATGCAGTGGCTTCATCGTGTCATCCTGGACACTATGGCTTTGCTGTCTGGCATGGGTGCATTCTGTGGGAGCATCAGTCACGGTTGGGCTAACAGTGTTGAGGCCTGGCAAGGCAAGGAAGTGTACAGGATGGGAAATCAGAAGAGGACTTCTCACTCCTGGTGGTATAGCTGCAAAGTCAGTCTGTTCTTGAGCCCAGAAGGCCTCACCCTAGTCCTGGGGTTTAGGAGGGGGTCATTCATCCTCCACATAGGCCTGAGCAGAAGTCACGTCTGCTCTTATTCTCTTGGCTGGGGTTTGACCTCCTGGCATAGCTAGATAACTGCCAGGGAGGTGCACCATTGAGCGACACTCCCAGCTCTTATGAGTTTGATGTGCATTTTGCATTTAATAATAACTAATAGTGATCTTTCTTCCTTCTTTCTTCCCTCCATCTCTCCCTCCCTCCTTTCCCTCCTTCTCTTTCCTCTCTGTTTCTGTCTCTCCCTTCCCCTTCCTTCCCTCCTCTCCTCTCCTTCCCCTCCCCCCTGCCCCCTTCTTTTCTTTCATAGTACTGGGAATCAAACTCAAGGCCAGTGTGTACTAGGCAAGTGCTCTATCTCTGAGCTACATCTCTATCCTGTGAAGGCTCTTTTTATATTTTAGACACAAGTCTCTTCTCAGATATATGGTCAGCACATGTTTCCTCATTCTGTGGGTGTTGTTTTACTTTCCTGATGGTGTGCTTCAGGAGGTAAATCTTAGGGGCTGGGGGTGTAGCTCAGTGGTAGAATGCTTGTCTAACAGGTGCAAGGCCCTGGGCTTCATCTCTGGCCCTGCACCTAAAGCAAAACAAACAATAAAGAAAAGCAACCAAATAAACAAGGCAAGCATGGTAAACTTTGATAAATTTAAAATTAAATTAGTTTTTTTCTTTTGTCACTTGTGTTTTTGATATTATATCTAAAACAATCATTGTCCAGAGGTGAAAAGCTCTACTATTATGTTTTCTTTTGTCCATTTTTCCTTTTTTTTTGGTGCCAGTACTGGGGTTTGAACTTAGGCCTGGGCACTGTCCCTGAGCTTTTATTTTCCCTCAAGGCTAATGCTCTACCATTTGAGCCATAGCTGCCTGGGCTGGCCTTGAACCTGGATCTTGAGATCTCAGCCTCCTGAGTAGCAAGGATTATAGATTTGAGTCACTGGCACCTGGCTAGACCTGAGATTTTTTAGGGTTTCCTTTAGCCCTTGAGACCTGTGCATCATGCCTTTTGATTTTCTAGAGATTTCCTGTCCACACAGTTGGAATGGCTCCAGCCCAGAGCTGTCGTGTCTCACCAATCCCAAGGGCTAAATTTGGAATTTAATAACAACACTTTGGATTTATGGAGCCTGTTTCCCTGAAGGCACTTCATCTGTTACCCCATTAATTCTCACAATGTCCCTGGGTGGAAGGTGAGGGAGGCTGAGAAGGAAGAGATCTCATGGTGTGTGTGTGTGTGTGTGTGTGTGTGTGTGTGTGTGTGGTGTGTATTTGTGTATGTGTGTATTTATGCTGGTACCAAGGCTTGAACTCAGAGCTTGGGTGCTTGTCCTGAGCCACACCTCCATTTCTAGTTCTCTGGTGAAAAAGAGGTAAATGGAGATAAGAATCTCGTGGAAGCTAGATGCTGATAGCTCATGCCTATAATCCTAGCTATACAGGAGGCTGAGATCTGATGATAGTTCAAAACCAGACGGGGCAGGAAAGTCTATGAGCATCTTATCTCCAATAAATTACTCGGAAAAATCCAGAAGTGGATAGAAGTGGTAGAACACTAGCCTTGAGCATAGAAAGGCTCAGAGACAGAGCCCAGGCCCTGAGTTCAAACCTTAGGACCAGCAAAAAGAAAAAAAAATCGTGTGAACTTTTCCTCCCTCATCTGACTTCAAACTTAAGTCTTCAGATCTCAGCCTCTTGACTAGCTAGGATTGTAGGCATGAGCCACTTGCACCTGGCTCTCTCTTGCTTCTTCACATCTTGAAGGTGAAAGATTTCAGCTAGAGTAGGAGAAAGCCAGAGGCTGGGGGCATGGCCTCCATCACTGTACCTCAGTTGCCCCCAGGGTAAAGGACACTTCTCACAGGACCATCAATGTTCACATCTTAGGCATAGTATATCAGAAGTTCTGTTCCACAAAATGTTCAAGACCCACCATGGTGCACAAGTTCTTAGGTAGACATTGTTGTGGGTAGGAGAGGGTAGACCTGAAGTTGAGCAAGATGGAGCCTAAGACTTTTTATTTATCTATTGGTAGTACTAGGGCTTGAATTCAAGACTTCCCCTTCTCATTAGGTTTTTTCCAATTATAGCTGGTGCTCTACCACTTGAACCACATCTTGGGTCCAGCTTTTTTACTGGTCAGTTGGAGATGGAATCTTGAGGACTTTTTTGCTCAAGCTGTCTTTGAATCAGGATCCTTAGATCTAAGTTTTACTGCGTAGTTAGCACCTGACTTGGGAAGATTTGAACTTAGTTTGTTGGAGTAAATCCCAGACTTTCAGTGTAGGCTCAGAGTTCCAATGTGATTTCCTACCCGTAGTCACAGGATAAGGCCTTCTCTGGGCTCACTTTTCCCAGAAACAGGTTGCCTAGAGCAATCCATACAATGCTAAGCTACTAAATGGAGTGCTACTGGGTGAATGCTCAGCTTGACCTGCCCAGAGGTGCCGATTCTCTCTGGCTTTACTTTTTTTTTTTTTGTCGGTTGTGGGGCCTGAACTCTGGGCCTGGGCACCATCCCTCAGCAATTCTGCTCAAGGACTAACACACTAACACTTGAGCCACAGCACTACTTCCTGCCTTTTCTGCTTATGTGGTGCTGAGGAATCGAACCCAGGGCATCATGCATTCGAGGCAAGAACTCTACCACTGAGCCACCTTCCCAGCCCCTGGCTTTACGTTTTTATTCCTTAGCATTCCTTCCTTCTTTCTTTCCTCCCTACCCTTCTCTTCCTTTCCCCTCCCTCCCTCCTTCGTTCGTTCCTTCGTTCGTTCGTTCATTCCTTCCTTCCTTCACTCCTTCCTTACTTCCTTCCTCCCTCCCTCCTTCCTTCCTTCCTTTCTTCTTTCCTTCCTTCCTTCCTTCCTCCCTCCTTCCTTCTTTCCTCTCTTCCTTCCTGTATCCTACCACTTGGGTCACACATCCACTTCTGGCTTTTTTCTCATCAACTGGAGATAAGAGTATTTTGGATATGTCTGCCTGGGCTACCTTTGAACCTTGATCCTCAGATGTCAGCCTCCTAAATAGCTAGGATTACAGGTATGTGTGGGCCACTGGTGCCTGGCCCATTAGCTTTTGGTGGTTGGGAAGGGATTGCGCTTGCTTAGACAGTGTTGCGTGCAGATCTGAGGCTTGGGACCATTCAGAAGCTTTGCTGACATGAGGGAAGACTGCCTGAGCTGGAGTTGACATTCAGGGAAAGGTAGAACTGAGAGGACATTAGAGACGACCAGAGCCTTAACCAAACCTGCCTGATGACCCCATACTCCTGGGCTTCCAGTGCTGAGACTAATAACTGTTTAGGTAAATGTTAAGTACATTAAGGTAGTTTGAGATGGTTTTAATATTTCTTATCATTGTTAAGAAATTTGAGTAAAAATTGTGTTCCAGTGCTGAGACTAATAACTGTTTAGGTAAATGTTAAGTACATTAAGGTAGTTTGAGATGGTTTTAATATTTCTTATCATTGTTAAGAAATTTGAGTAAAAATTGTGTTCTGTAAGAGAAAGGAATGAGATCTAAATGTCTGCAAGTGCAAGACTAGAAGCAATGAAAGGAGAAACACCTATAATTATGTTACAGGTGGCTACAGACATACAAAACACTGGATTAGGCAGGCCAGGGACTAAATAAAAACCATTTACTTCTCCACACTCTGCTCTAAAGATCTGCTTTCATGTTGTCCTGTGTGTGTGTGTGTGTGTGTGTGTGTCTGTGCTGGTTGTGGGGTTTGAACTCAGGGCCTGGTAATATCCCCGTGCTCCTTTGCTCAAGCCTGGTGCTCTACCACTTGAATCACACCACCACTTCTGGCATGGACTTTTCTGCCCTGGCTAGCTTTAAACCAGGATCCTCAGATCTCAGCCTCCTGAATAGCTAGGATTAAAGGTGTAAGCCACCAGCGCTTGGCTAGATTTTCATTTCTTTAGCACCCAGCTCATGTTGTCTTGCTCCATGCTACTTATGGATTCCAGGAGTTCTGGAAAATTTTCACCTCTCTGTGACCAGCAGTAGGTATGGAAGTCAGGTACAGTTTGCGTAACAGAGGATAGAGTAGAGGTAAGAGGATGACTCCTTCCTGTGGTCCTGTGTGCTCCTACTGCGGTAGAGGAAACCATCCTAGCTGACTGGCCTTTGGGTGACAGCCAGAGGTGGGATATAGGGGTGGAGGGCAGAGCCCCATGTGGCTTTTTCTTGGAATGGGCTCCAAAGCCTTGCCAAGCTCCTGCTCCTTAGAGAAGCCTTCTGCCCATCCAGCCTGGAGGGAAAGAGTCAAGAAATGCTCTGAACAGTTTTTTCCTGACATGGGCCAGCCTGGGAGCCAGCGAAGTTCTAGCACTATTGAGACAAGGACAGAAATTTATTTTCCTCCAGAACTGCATCTTTGTTATGGTTGTTGTTAGTTGTGGGGCTTGAACTCAGGACCTGGGTGCTTTTAGCTTTTTCAGCTCAAGGCTAGTACTTTATCACTTTGAGCCACAGCACCACTTCCAGTTTTCTGGTGGCTAATTGGAGATAAGACTCTCATGGACTTTCCTGCCCAGGCTGGTTTTGAACCTCCATCCTTCGATCTCTGCCTCTTGAGTAGCTAGGATGACAGACCTGAGCCACCAGTGCCTAGCCCTTCCCCCTCCACTCCGGTACTAGTAGGCTCTTTTCTGGAATATTTACAAATGTATTGAAAAAAAAACATGAATTTACAAGCTGAGCATGGCAGTACACACCTAGAATTCTAGGACATTACAGGAGGCAAAGCCGGGAGGAAGATTGTACGTCTGAAGCCAGCCTGGGCTACATACTGAGTCCTAGTCTAAAAAACAAACAAATAAGCAAATAACACTAGCCAGGTGCCAGAGCTTACCTCTGTAATCCTTGCTACTCAGCAGACTGAGATCTGTGGGATCACAGTTCGAAGACAGCCCAGGCAGAAAAGTCTGTGAGAAACTATCCAAAATAACCAGCAAAGAACACAGAACTGGAGGGGTAAGGTTCAAATGGTAGAGCACCAATTTAACAAGCAAGTCAAGTGAGAGTGAGAAGCCCTGAGTTCAAATCCTAGTACTACATACACACATAACACACAAATAACTCTCCTCCAAACAAAACCAGTGACTTACAATGAAAACCATGTCTGCTCAAGGAATATTCACCAAATATGTAAATATTTGCGGTGAAATAACACAAATGCTTCTCTATTAATGCAATAACAGTCACAGCTTGTGGCACGTTTGATTGCCATTATAATTCGAAGTAGTTAGTGAGAGCAGAGTGACATTTTGAGACAGCCAGCGTAGTTCTGATATGTGATGATACTTGTGATTGCTTTTAGCCACAGACTCACTGGCATGGCTCAGATGACTGCTGTCTGCAGTCACACCGAAGAATCTTTGTGTGTGTGTGTGTGTGTGTGTTTGTGTGCCGATATTGAGGCTTAAACTCAGGTCTTCTAGCTCTTGGGTGGTTATTTTTGTTTAGGGCAAGCACTCTACCACTTGAACCATACCTCTACTTCTTGCTTTTTGCTGGTTAATTGGAGATAAGCATCTCATTGCTTTCCCACCAGCTCCCAGGAAGTGTGCACTGACACTCTTGTCTGCCTAGAGAGATGTGGGTATACATACCTCCACAGCACAGGGACCTATACTTGATATTCTTTTGAGAACGCATGTGCATGCAATGCTAGGTCACCGGTGGGCTGAACAGAGCCCCCTGGCTGAAACACAGCTGTATGGCAGCTAACAAGGAAAGAGTAGGTCAGATTGGTGCCATCTGAATGCTGTCCCCCTAGGCACCTAGAGGTTCAGTCCCCAGGATGAGAGCACTGTGCAATCATCTCTGAAGGCATAACACGGAAGGGCCATCCAAGTTCTAATCTGCCTCTTAAGACAGGTCAGGTTGCCAGGCCCCTGGGAGTAGGCTTCCACAGAGCCCTCAAACTTGTGTTTGTCTGACCCCCAATGGGTCTGGTAGGCCTATGGGCTTGGTACAGTCTTGGGGGTACCCTCAAAGGAAAGTATTTCTTCATTGGTAATGAACATTTATGTCTGCAGAAACTAATGGCCCAGCCTCCTATTCAGTTTATGTAAAATAAAACAGGCCATATGCTGCTGCTTTCAGAGTTTGGGTGTTTAAATTAAATGTTGTTTAATGAATATTCAAACCCATTTGCTCCAAAGTTGTACTCAATGTGGCAGCGGCTTTCATCCTCCGCCTTCTTCCAAGCTCCCTCCCCGCTCACTCCAGTACCCAGGGTATTAAGCCATTAGGACGGGGTGTGAACATCCAGGCATCTGTCTTCCAACAGAAAAGTTGGATATTGAAATGCCAGAGCAGATGATGGTATAAATAAAGACATACAGAGAGAGAGAGAGAGAGAGAGAGAGAGAGAGAGAGAGAGCTGGCCTCATTATTTATTTATTTTTGGTTTGGTAATTAAAACTGAGAAGGTTTTGACTTGACTTTGATCTGATGGAGCAATAGAAGTGGGGAGCAAAGACCTATCCACCTTTTCGCTCTTTGCTCTGTGGGCCCAGAGTGAGGGCTCTATGCTGGCCTCCATGTAATTGGTTTACTGATGAGTGTCAACTCATAGAGCTGTGAAATGGCTTCATTTTTCTCCAGTCACCACTTCTGGCTGAACTCTGTCAAATTACCCCTAACACCAGACAGGGGGAAGTACATAGTTTTATGGTTAGGGCAGACCCTTCGTGAATGGCAATCCTCCCCTACTCCAATGGAGGCCAGACCTGGCCTGGGGAGTAGGAGTCAGGGTGGGAAGGACATGCTCTGGCACTCAGCCTTGGGTCTACTCTGGAGCTGGAAGCTTTCTGGGTAATGGAGGGCGTGGTCCCGTAATGGGTAGCAGGTGTCAATGATTTGTCTCTTTGGCTAGTATGGAGGCCCCTATGTAGAAGGAGGCTGTTGGGCCAGGACTGAGTCTGTCTCCTGCCAGCACTGACCACCTCTGAGGACCCCTTTATAGAGAAGCAAAGGGCGCTTCTCCATGATGAAATGCACATTCGGTTTTCTTTGTGGGCCGGGAGTTGTTTCTCCTGGGCTGTCCTGGGGGTTGGGCCCATTGTTAACCTCTCTGCACCTCCAAGGTGGCTACCCAGGAAAGACCATTCGGATCAGGGCTGCACAGCCCCTCACTCTTTTCTTTCTAGGCCCTCTAACCTGCTGGTAGAATGGGCTCTTCCAGCAAGCCTTCCAAGCCTTCAAAGATATCCGAGGGGAATGTGGACACCCTCTCCATGTATTTTCATTTGAGAGCTGGAGATGGCTGAAGTGATTTATTGTTTCCACTGAGCAGAAGGACTTTTGTGGTTTTCTGAGGTCCACAGAGATCTCCTTGGCTCCACATTTGGTTCAAGACCCCTTTCATGAACTAGCAGAATGAGGAAATGGTTCTAAGACTCAGGACCTCCTAATGGCCCCAAAGCCAGTAAAGAGAAGGATTCAAGGAAGGAACGGTCAGGCCTCTGTCTTGGGCCTTCTGCAGAGGGGGATTGATTATACTGGTGAGCGTGGTGGAATGCTTCATCTGCTCATTGGAAGACAACCTCTTCTACCTCTTCAGTGGTTGGGGTGAGCATGTGAGGCCTTACTTATAACAGGGGTGGGAAAGTATGAGTTTCTTCTTTGGCTTAGTTGTGTGTGTGTGTGTGAAAGAGAGAGAGAGATAAATTAAAACATGAGATGCTTCTGTATGATTTTCTCTATTTCAGTGGACTTTCTTCTATCATTGATAACTCTCTCAAAGCCAACCCACCAACCCTTTATCCCATCAAATCACATTTATTCTCTGTTTGTTGCTGGCCGCTTATAAGAAAGAAAGGCAGGCAGAGTAACAGATGATCACTTCCAACATTTTGCTTTTGATGCATTATTGTGCTGTAGATTTTCTGAACCACATCAGTCAGATCCAATTTTCACACAGGAGGTGAGAAAAAAAAATGTTTGCTGGGGGTTGAATCCAGGGCCTCGTGCATGCATTGAGTTGCATTCCCATCCCAAGATGAGAAACTTGGGCAACAAAAAGCTTAGATAATTATCCTGAGGCTGCAGAAGCTAGTCAGCAGCAGAGCCATAATTTAGAACCATAATTTAGACCCAGGTCTTTTCCCTCTAAACAGCCTGCTTGCTAATGATGCAGTAGCCTTGAAGGGGTATATCTTCATTTGTCAGCTCCAGGCAATCAAAACAAACAATCCTTCATGTCATGTCTGGACTGAAGCTTCCTCAGTGAAGGTCAGTAACCAGCAGAATATTCCAGATCTTTTCTCGCCAAAGACAGCTGTGCAGAGGAGGCCCTGGAGCCTATGTATTTAATCTGCTGGTGTCACCCTAGGTCTGCAGGTGTGGACAAACTCAGATCCTTGGGAAAGGTGTTCAGGCAGCATGGAGTCATGTCCCTTACAACCAGGGCCAAGAGGCTCTGAAAGATAGTGCCTTACCCTGGTCACATGTCCCATGAAAGACACCAGCCCATTGTTGTGGCAGGATCATTGAGATGCAAGGAATACCGCTGAATGAGTCAGGATTATCTAGAGGAACAGAACCAATCGGATTTTTAATTAGAAAGGGATTTATTGGATTGGCTCACACTGGATAGACCCCTAGTGGCTGACTGCACACTGAGAACCCAGGAGCTGCTCAGTTTAAGAAGCTGGACGCTTCAAGACAAGAGGACCAGGGGTGCAGCCTTAGTCCAAGGCAGGAGGCCAAGAAGCTTCTCAGAGAGGTGCTGGTGAGTCTGCATTGTAGGTTGAAGAGGTTGGAGGCAATGGCCTGGCAATAGATGCACCTTGCTCAGGAGGAGTAGAACTTGCAGCCTTGGCTGGCTTTCTCTTTTTCCCAGGGCTTCCCCTTCCAGACATACCCAGGGTGTTTCCATCAGTGTTTTAGGCATCTCTCAAATCTCTTCTGCTGATAATCATAACCCCACTGGGGCTAGTTCATGCTTGGCAGTCAGAAGGGGCTGAATGGACAGAGATGTTTCTAGATGGAAAGTGAGAACAGCTGGCTTATGGGGACTAGATTTCAGAGATTACCAGACAGTGAGGCAGCTTCTCTGGATGTCTGGGTCTCTAGTCTCCCATCTCTCCTGGCTGGGTGGCCTTTGGCTTTGCCTCTCTCTGAGTCTCTGTCTGTTTTCCTTTCTGCAGGCCAATTGGAGTCACATCCCTTATGCCAGGGCCATGTTTGCTTGTGGCTTCTCCAGCTTCAGTCTGTGGTTGGCTCTGTGTGTTGAGGCCAGGGTACCACCGAACCCCTAAGGACCAGTGCCAGGGGACCTTCTACGATTTATCTTTTTCTTTCCAATGTTGATGGGAAATTTATTTTTTATTTTTAAATTATTTTTATTGTTATTATCAAGATGGTCAGGGAAAGATCTTGGTCTTGATCCTGGTCAAGATCTTGATCTCCTTTTCCTAGTTCAGGAAGAGGAAGAGGGCTCTGACCACTGGATGCAGATACTGCCAGACAGCTTCATGCTCTCAGTTGTGTGGTTCATCTTAGCCTTCTCTAGTAACAGGCCACCTAAGGCTCTGCAGAACATGATGGCTGTGGAATCTTCAAAGCAGCCCACACATCTTCAAGTGAGAGAATCTTCATAGTACCTATGGTCATTGTCGTGCAGAAACTGACTTGCTGCTGGGAGTGTGGGTACTTCCCAGGTATATACATTATCCTCAATTTGCAATGCAAATTGCAAGTGCTAATTGAAGTAAGGGTGGTACTGGATATGGACCTGGAACTCTTTTGTATGTGTGCCATACCTGGGGTTTGAAAGCAGGGCCCGGGCACTGTCCCTGAGCTTTTTCGGTCAAGGCTAGTGTTCTACCACTTGGGCCACAGTTCCACATATGGCTCTTTTGAGTTTCAAAGACTTTTCTGCCTGAGCTAGCTTCAAACTGTGATCCTCAGATCTCAGCTTCCTGAATAACTAGGATTATAGATGTGAGCCACCAGTACCTGGCAGAACCTGGGATTTTTGAGGTTGGAGTAGCTAATCCAGTGATAACAAATTACACATTCAGAAGTTATTGCCATCAGACAAACAACCTATAAATGGAAAGGAAAATAATCTAGAAATTATAAAGATAGTCTTAATATTAAAAGAAAAAAGAAGTTTGTGGTTCACACCTGTAATCCCATCTACTCAGGAGGATCAAGGATTAAAGATAGCCAGGGAAGAAAAGCCCAGGAGACTCCATCTCTAATTAACCAGTAAAATGCTGGACTGGAGGCAAGGCTCAAGTGGTAGAGTATCAGCATTCAGCGAGAAAGCTGAGCAAGACTGCAAGGCTCTGGGTTTTCAAGTCCTAGTACCTGCATTAAAAAAAAGTTAATTAAGTTGGGTGCTGCATTGCTCTTGCTTGTAACCCTAGCTACTCAGGAGACTGAGAGCTCAGGACTGTGGCTTGAAGCCAGCCCAGTCAGGAATATCCATGAGACTCATCTCTAACTAACTACTAAAAAGCCAGAAATGGAACTGTGGCTCAAGTGCAGAGCACCAGCCTTACATAAAAAAGCTAAGGAACAATGCCCATGTTCTGAGTTCAAGCCCCAGTTTTGATACAAAAATTTAAAAGGAAGCACAAGGACTAATGCAGAAGCATCTGTGGCCAAATCTTTATCTGTAAAATGGACTCAATAACACTTGATATGGGGATAACACGTGGAACGTACTAGAATAGAAGAAAGTTCCAAAAGACCAACAGGTCTTAAGCAGGGTGCCGATGGCTCATGCCTATAATCCTAGCTACACAGAAGGCTGAGATCTGAGGATTTTGGCTCAAAGCCAGCTAAGGAAATCCATGAGACTCTTATATATAACCACCCTAAAAACCAGAAGTGGAGAACACTGACCTTGAGCAAAAAGCTTTGGGACAGTGTCCAAGATCCATCCCCCACCTTGGGCCCCCTCCCCAAGGTCTTGAGAGTTTCATGGCTGGAACTAATGTCCATTGACCTTGAATTGATCTCTCTTGGGTTCAGACCTGACTCTCCTTCATATACAGTGAAAAAAAAAAGATGAACTGGATGCTCTCCAAGGCCCTCCTCCACCCCCTGACAGGCAGCAGTAGCCTTGGTTGGGCCCTCTTGAGTCCACCCTAGTGACGGCTTCCCTTTGATGGGCACTGGCAGGATGGATGGGATGAACAAAAAGGTCTTTGAGAATCTCGCTCAGAACCACTTTGCACAGATGCCCTTCAAGCCTCGGCAGCAGCCTCGTTTATCAGGCATGTGAAAACATGGCAGTGACTACTGGGCCTGCCGCCCGGTCCTGAAGTGTGCTTCACACAGGGATTGATGACTGGAGGGATCAGGCGGGACAGGCTGGCTGGGGCAGCTTCTTTGTCCCTGGAAAGAGAACCTTCACCACCTCACATGTTTGGGAGAGTCCCACCACCTGAATGTGGTGTCCATACAGGGCAGTTAACAGGCAGTGAGCACCAGGAGACTGGCTACTGCATCGTCAAGAGGCCTAGAGACCTGATCAGGGCACACAGCAGGGCAGCGTGCGGGTAAGAGGCTCATAACCATTGGCTCTGACCCTGAGCAAGTCAACTGTATCAACTATCATTAGGGATTATCTTGTTAGAAGTTGGCGTGTGTGTGTGTGTGTGTGTGTGTGTGTGTGTGTGTGTGTGTGGTGTGTGTACTAGGTCTTGAACTTAGGGCTTGGGTACTTTTCCTGAGCGTTTTTACTCAAGGCTAGCATTCTGCCATTTGAGCCACATTTCCACTTCCAGGGTTTTTGTTTTTTGGTGGCTAAATGGGGAGAAGAGTCTCATGTATTTTCTTGCCCAGGCTGTGTTTGAACCATGATCCTCAGATCTCAGTCTCCTGAGTGTGAGCCACCAGGGCCCAACTGGCTCATGGTCTATATCATGGCAGTCCCTTAGCTCCTACTTCAGTGCTCTTTCTACTACATTAAAGCTACCTCTTTCTGCTAGTTTGATGTTCTTTCTGATAAATGGGGATCCCCAGCCCACAAGGACCTGAAGATTTCTCTCATTATCCCAACTCATCCAAACTAGGATATATCCTTCCCAGTGCTGGATTGGCTCTTGCACAAGGAGTATTTGGGCAGCTGAAGTGCCTGCTCTGGACAGCTGGTCAGACAAGAGGGTAGCGGGAGGGTAAAAGGAAAAAGATAAGGTATGAGAGAGGCTGGGTAGGTGGTTTATAGCTTGCTAGCTTTGAAGGTAGAGGAAGAGGCTGCAAGCCAAAGAATGCAGGCAGACTCTAAAAGCTAGAAAAAGCAAGGGAATAGATTTATCTCCAAAGTTCCATAAGAAATTCAACTTGGCTATCCCATTTTGGACTTTTCCCCTCCAGAGTTGTGGAAATAAATATATCATGCTCAAAGCCAGTAAATCTGTGGTCATTTGTTATTGTAGCAGTGGGACATCAACACACAAACCTGAGTATTTTCTCCTCCGATTCTACAAGATTTATAAGCATCTCTGCCAGGCCAGGCACTGTGCCGGGTTCTTTCATCTTGATGTTTCCATAGCAGCCAGATGAGCGGATGCAGGGAACATAGCCTTTGGTGGAGAAGAATGAGCAGAGATTCCAGCAATACTGCTTATTAGAGGTATGATCTCCACCAGCCATCTAACTTCTGAGCCTTGGTTTCCTTATGCCTAAAGTGGGCAGGTTTATTCTTGGAAAGTACTGGACACAGACTTGTGGCCCAGCACATTGTGACCGATCAGGGTGGCATTTAGAGTGTTGTGTTCCTGGGGCTGTCCTGGGGACAGCCAGCATTACTACAGTCCCACGGACAGAGTTAGGGGTAGGCAGTGAGAAGGCCTTGCTTTTGTCCAGGGCTTTCCAGAGGTGGAAGTAATTCCTGGGTCCTTCCTGTTTCGGGGAACTCTGGTATTATGACTGTTGAGACTGTTCAGCAAGGATATAGGCTGGCCACCGCTCAGACCCCGCATTATAAAAGGCTTCAGATATGCACTTAAAAATTAATGTACTTTGAGATCTGAGGATCAAAGCCAGGCTGGGCAGGAAAGTCCGTGAGACTCTTATCTCCAATAAGCCACCAGAAAACCGGAAGTGGTGCTGTGGCTCAAGTGGTAGAGTGCTCATCTTGAGCTAAAGAGCTGAGGGACAGCACCCAGGCACAGAGTTCAAGCCCCATAATCAACCAAGAAAATGTACTTTATTGTTACCATAGAGGTGATATACAGAAGGATTACAATTGTATGAGTCACGGTAGTGAGTACATTTCCTTTTGTGCAGTGTTTTCCATTCCCTCATTCTCTCCCAGTCCCTCTCTCCCATCTCTACCTATGAGTTGTATAGTTCATTTTCATCAGTGTCTGGTGAGCTCCACAACTGCACTTGTTCAACCTTTTTCCTTTCGAGTTTTGTACCCTCCTCTACTCCTGAAGATATATAGTTGAAGACACCATACATAAGGTAAAGAAGACAGAATCATCAAAGACTAAAAACTAAAAAAAGAAAAAAAAAGAAAGGAAAAAAAGAAATCTCTTGTTTTTATATCTTGGAGTTGATTTCGGCATGTATGTTATTTTATATAAATATGAAGAGGTTCCAGGTGCTGTTGGCTCACACTTGTAATCCTGGTTACTAAAGGGTTGATATCTGAGCATCATGGTTCAAAGCTAGCCCATGTGAGACTCTTAGCTCCAATTAATCACCAGAAAACCAGAAGTAGGGCTGCATCTCAAAATGGTAGAGCAATAGCCGTTAGCAAAAGAGCTCAGGGACAGTGCCCAGGCACTGAGTTCAAGCACAACTAACCAAATATACATAAGCCTCTTTATATACATATAATATATATTACATAGTATATGTAATATATATTATGTAATATTGTAATATATATAATATATATATTATATATATGAAGAGGCATAGTGCCCCTGTGTTTCTCTCCTAAGGTTATCTTCTTTTGGTCTCACTGTATGTATCTAGAATCCTGTATAACTTATCATATCCCAGTATATTTTAGATCTGATTTCTGCACATCAAAGGGAACATGCGACCTTTGTCTATCTGATCTTGGCTTACCTCACTTAACATGATTTGTTCTAGTTCCATCCATTTCCCTGCAAATGACATTGTTTTATTCTTTGTAATGGCTGTGTAAAATTCCATTGTGTATAGGTACCACATTTTTTGGATCTACTCATCTATTGTGAGGTATCTGGGCTGTTTCCGTATCTTGGTTAATGAATAGTGTGGTAATGAACATGGATGTGCAAATGTCCTTATTCAGATATGTATTTTTGCTTTAGGGTAGCAGGAATGAAATAACAGGCACCCACCCTGTATGTGTGTGTGTGTGTGTGTGTGTGTGTGTGAGAGAGAGAGAGAGAGAGAGAGAGAGAGAGTGACAGAGACAGAGAGAGAGAGAGAGAGAGAGAGAGAGAGAGAGAGAGAGAGAGTATTCTGGGGCTTGAACTTAAGCCTGGGAACTGTCCCTTAGCTTTTCATTTAAGGTTTGTGCTCTACTACTTGAGTCATACTTCCACTTCGGGCTTTTTGCTAATTAATTGGAGGTAAAAGTCTCATGGATTTTCCTGCCTGGGTTGGCTTCGAATTGTGTTCTTCAGAGCTCAGCCTCCCGAGTAGGTAGGATTACAGGTGTGAGCCACCAGCCCCTGGCTCTCCACCTTTTTGGTTGTCTGTTATTCTGATTTTTAACTCTGCTCAGAGTTTCAGGAAATGGAACCGGACATAGTTGATCTTAATCTCTAGAAGATTTTGCACTGCTCTTTATTTTTAGCCAAAACACCTTCAATCAATTAGAGTTTTTTTGAGGCCCTGTCTCATGGCTATTGCTTGGCTCCAGAATATTAGAGACACTCAGAAAGGAAGGTTCCTACCAGCATACATTCTGTGTGTGTGTGTGTGTGTGTGTGTGTGTGTGTGTGTGTGTGTAATTGGATATATGAGTCTCATGGACTTTTTTGCCCAGGCCAGCTTCAAACTGTGATCTTCAGATCTCAGCCTCCTGAGTAGGATCTGTGATGTAGGATCACAAGCATGAGCACCAGAGTGCATTCTGATGAGTCATGGCTGGCCCTGTCCCCATGGATATGTCCCCATGGGTTAATATCATGGTCCCTATGAGAAGACTCAGATGAATGAAAGCTATGTGTAGGGCCCTACAGCTGAATCTGGGCATCTTGACTCTGAAACCTGTGGACTGTTCTCTCTGTCCAAGCTACCCTCTGTTTATGGCAAATGGAATCACACTGGCTTTAAAGACCCCCATTATAATGCTTCATTTTCTTTTTTTTTAACCACTTCGGAAGCAGCTATAGAAATATTAAAAGCAATTGCCGTCATCTTTCAGACCACTGGGTTTATGAGATGTAGCTTTCAAATGAATGGAAATAATCAGAAACTCCCTCCCCATTCCATTCTGTGGGGAGATTTCAGATTTACACAATATTCTGAAAGCTCTTATAATAGGACGTATGCACTTAGGGCATTAATGAAGTCGGCTCAGTGCTTGCTGGTCTGATTTCACGGGAGCTAATTGTTAAGTGTTTTGCATACTTACAATTGAACTAAATTATCCCAAGCTAGCTGGTTTCAGGAAGTGTTAATTATATTTCAGTAAAGGAAAATCAAGGATAAAAAATCATCCACTTAGAGCTTATCTATTTATGAACATCTCATTCTGGAGATCTCAAACATATATTTTAACGCCATGGGAATATTGAGATTAATTTTTTTTAACTGAAGAAACCTTTATTCTTGCCTTGAAAAAGTTCCCCCACCCCCACCCCTATCCTTCTAGTTTTATTCAACAGCCTAGTCTGGAAGTTGAAAGAAACCTTCCTTTGTATTTCTGGCGCCTGAGATCTTTAAGTTGGATGCCAAGAACAGCATTACCCCTATTCATTTCCAGACCAACTGGCCTTCTGTACATGATATTAGATAATTAATTTATGGGTCCTGCACAGATAATTTCGGACCAAGGGTTCTAGAGTTTGAGGAAGTTGTTTAGACAGGGGTTTTCCCTAGGATTCAGGTTGGAATGACTATGTGGCCAAGAGCTGCTATGCAGGTCTCTATCAGGTTGAGTGTGGGGGAAGGGGTTGGAGGCCAGGCCTGAGTGGGGGAAGGCAGCCACAACACCTGCCTTGTTTTTTCCACTCATTTCTCTTCCTCCTCATTGGATCAGAAGACTGAATGGATGAATGTCAAACTCACCGGGTTTCTTTTGCATGGGATGCATAATTTGTCTTCTATTTGTTTTTAACTTTCAGCTCATTCATTCATGCATGAGTTCATTCGCTTATTCAGTGTGTGTGTATTGAACTGTGGAAGACTAGTCGCCTGAGAGCATGGAGCAGGGGCTGCTTATGGGTCCAGGGTATCCTCATAATACACAAATACTGTGTGGTTCCCTCATACCCACTGGGGAACAGGTTTCATGATCCTCCCCACTTCCCACAAGATACCAAACCCTGGGAATGCTCTTCTAGAAAACAGGTACTGTTTGCCTATACACCTTCTCCTGCATGCTTTAAGTCATCTCTAGATTATGTAAAATACCCAATACAGTGTAAATGCAACATGACTATTTGCAGGCTTGTTTAGGAAATGATAAGGAAAAGTCTGTACATGGTCAGTACAACAAAGTGTTTGGTTTTGTTTTCCTAGATGTCTTCAATTCAAGATGGGTTGGATCCTTGGATGGGGACATAAAGGTATGGAAAGCAGAATGCAGACAAGGGCATCAAAACCACGTGAGGGGCACAGGATCCAGACACAGGATGAGAGCATCACTTCAATTTCTGACTCAATAGGTCTGGGGATGCTGCTGATAACTGATTCATTGATGGGTTCCCAGTGGAAACTGATGGTCTGGTCTAGGGGCTGCCCTTTTAGAGCTGGTGCCATATGGTCTTGGAATTTAGGAGGTTCTGTCTCCAGATCATCTTGATCTGTACTTGAATTCATAGGTACCACTGTCACAGAACTAGTGTGTGTGTGTGTGTGTGTGTGTGTGTGGGTCCTGGGGCTTGAATTAAGGGCCTGGGTGCTGTCTCTGAGCTCATAGCTAGTGAGCTCTGCCATTTGAACCACTTGTGGCTTTTTTTCCCCTTGGGTTGGTAAAATGGAGACAAGAGTCCCATGGACTTTCCTGCCCAGGCTGGGTTCAAACTACAGTCCTCGCTGGGCGCCAGTGGCTCATGCCTGTAATCCTAGCTACTTAGGAGGCTGAGATTTGAGGATCACTTTCTGGGCAGAAAAGTCCATGAGACTCTTATCTCTAATTAACCACCAGAAAACTGGAAGTGGTGCTATGGCTCACGTAGTAGAATGTTTGCCTTGAGCTGAAGAGCTCAGGGACAGTGCCCAGGCCCAGAGTTCAAGCTCCATGACCAACAAAAACAAACCAAACCAAACCACAATCCTCAAATCTCAGCTTACTGAGTAACTAGGATTACAGGCATGAGCCACTCGTGCCTGGCTAACAGAGCTCTTTTTGTCAGGTATCAGATGAGAGATAATTTTTTTTTTCTGCCGGTTGTGGGGCTTGAACTCAGGGCCTGAGTGCTGCCCCTGAGCCTCTTTGTGCTCAAATGGTAGAGCACTAGTCTTGAGCTACAGTGCCACTTTTGGTTTTTGAGTGGTTAATTGGAGATAAGAGTCCCACGGGGACTTTGCTGCCTGGGCTGACTTTGAATCACAATCCTCAGATCTCAGCCTCCTAAATAGCTAGGATGACATGTGAGCCACTTGCACCTTGTGAGCACAGAGCTCTTTTTTGTCAGGCATCAGGAGAGAGAGAATTTTTTTAACAAGTAACTTATTTTCCTTTGAAAAAGTCATTTTATCTTATAAGTAACACTAGGGACTAGTGCATGGGTGTGGTGATGGAATGTTAGGTGGCTGACTGGGTGCAGGAATCAAGAGTCATATGCCCCCTGCACACCTGCCTCCCAGAGGGAGAGAGCCATATCCATGCTTGTGTAAAATAACAAGCTCTTCCTGTTTTTGGAGGCCTCCCCAGGGGACCCTACACAGCAGAGTCAGGTTATGAATATCAGTCTAGTGTTAAGTCACACATGCCCAAGTCTGCCCTTCTGTAGGTCTGAGCTTATATCTAGGCACAGAGGGTGGTGTGACCAGCTGGAAGAAAGAAAAAGAGGTCAAGATGGAGGTCAGTAAAATGATTAGTGTTTGAAAGATGAGTAGATTTCCAGCATTGGGGTGAATGGATGTGTACAGAAAAGCATCTGGACAGAGGAAATAGTCTTTGGAAGGCATAGAGGCAAAGAAAAATGGGGTTAGTGAGAGAGGAAGCTATAGATGCTACTGTGTGTTGGTGAGCAGGAGGGCAGGAAGGAGGGATAGGAAAGATGGTAGGAGATACAGAAGGCCACAAAAGCCACAGTTAGGCTGCACAGTTAAAGTCTCATGAACTTTTTGCCCTGGCTAGTTTCAGACTCTGATCTTTTGATCTCTGCTTCCTGAGTAGCTAGGATTATAGGAATAAGCTACCACCAGTACCTGGTTATCCAAACTCTTTTGTAAACTAGTTTTTAAATTATATATATATATATATATATATAAAATTATATATATATATATATATAATAAAGGTGATATACAGAGGGCCTACCATTACATTAGTCAGGTAAAGAGTACATTTCTTTTTGGATAATGTCACCCTTTCCTTTCCCTGTTCTCTCCCAGTTATTCCCTCTACTTTCAGCTTTTTGAGGGTTAGAGATAAGAATCTCATGGATTTGTCTGTCTGGGCTGGCTTCCAACCTTGGTCCTAAGATCTCAGCTTCTTGAGTAGCTAGGATTATGGATGTGAGTCATACCAGCTATTGCCTGGTATTTTGTAGTTGGGGAGAATGACTGAAGACCTGCTGTTGAGAGGCCTGGGGATGTGGCTCAGTGGTAGAACTCTTGCCTAGAGCATTTGTGAAGGCTTGGGATTGATCCTCAGCACTACTATAAGCCAACCACCTATTGTGGAGGGGTTGGGGTGTGATTATGAAGGAAGTCAGGCAGGGTTGGAGACCAATTGGAGGTAAATTGAATTAAAATCATTTCGTCTGTAGTAGTGGGCACATTTCAAGGGCTCTTTTGCAGGGAATCACTATCGTTGAACTGTGCAAATACAGAACTTACCCATCATTGCTGAAGTTTCTCCTGGACAGCTCACACCTGCAAGGGAGCCACAGTATCTGTGGATCTGTGGACGCCACATCTTAGGGAGAGAAGGGTGTGGCAGAGAAGAAGACTCCAAGTTTAGGGACAATCTATGTGTGGAGCTGAGCTGTAAGATCCTTAGGTGCCAAGGCTGTCATGTTTGTGTGTCTAAACAAGGCAGCACAAGCCTAAATGTGGAGGGAGGAGAATAAAGCTCATGTGGAGAGAGAGAGGAAGACAGCCATGCCCTGAAAGTGGCAGAAGCAGAGACAAAAGGACCCTGGTACCTTTCAATCCCCCTCAGGGCCCTTCTATTCTCCTCTCCCATAGGCATCTTCACAATGCTGCCTCTGCTTTAACACATGATAGTTTGCTTGAGTTTTTTTGTTTTTGTTTACTTATGTATTTTTGCAATCTTGCAAAACCTCTAATCTGATCTCTAATCACATAGACTCCTCATCTCCCAGCCCAGGGCAGTGCCATGCAGAGACCAAACTTAAAGCTCAAAGCTGGCTGGGTCATGGAGTTAATGCAGAAGTGGACAAGGGGACTAGGGGTGGTGCCCTTTATATCTCCTCTACTCCCTGAATGCAGGGATGGGCATCTGAAAGATGCTTTCTTCTTCCTTTCCTCACTCAATTGGCGTCTGGAATGGGGTGCCTCTCATTTTCTGAAGCTCCACCTGCATGCCAACGTGTGGGGCTGCTCTGTTTGCCATGTCTTCCCTTGCCTGCCCACGCTCTTCGCATCAATTCAGATGGCAGTTTAGAGCCAATTAAAATTTATAAGCCACAGGTAGTGAGTGAAATCCCAAGGATTAATTTGCTCAGTAGAGTATTAATCTGTGTAATGTCATAGGCGCTCCTGCAGCAACCCGCAAGATGGAGCAGGAGAGGAGAGGCACGTCCCCTCCCCGCCCCGCCCCTCCGTGTTTGGCTGTAAACGCTCTAATTGGTCCCTCTGGGCAGGGGGGGGGGCTAGGTGTGGCTCCTCCTCCTCTATGTAATGGGAAATGGGCAGAGTCAGCAATTTACCGCCCCTCCCTACACTGAACCGCTGGGAATCCAGCTCTCTTCCTTGCTTCCAGAGGACTGCCAATCCTCTCCCCGGGCTGGGAAGGGTTTGCCCCGGCTCTGGCCAGCCCCTCCCTCTGCTCTGCTCTCTGGACAAGGCGAGGGAAGCAGCTGTAACGGAACAGGTCCAAACAGCCCTCAAGATTTACTTCCTGGGGATTTATAATTAGAACTCTTCCCAAATAGGAGGCGGAGTGACTCCAAATTCGTGGTAATGGTGTGGTGGTACTCACCTGTCCAGCCCGCGATCTCCCTGCAGTCAAGAAAGCCCAAAGGGCTATCCAGGGCACTCGCGAGGGTGAAAATTGCAAAGCCAAGACACCCTGCTTTTTTCTCCCTGTCTTCTTTCTTTTCTTTCCTGTCCTGGGATTTGAAATCAGAGTTCATGCTGTGGGAGGCTGGCATTGCTGTCTGCTTGGTTTCTGGTGAGGGCTCCATGCATGGTGGGAAAGGGGAAGGGAAATAAGCATGAATGGAAGAGAAAGAGAGGACAAAAGAGCTGTCTCCCTTCACCACAACTTGCTCTCTGAATAAGTAACCCATCCCTTCATGACAAGGAAGGCCCCAGACTCCAGCCACCTCTGAAACTCCCTAGTAGCTTTCAGCACCATTCCAGTAGGCACAGAGGCCTGGACAGGACAGGTGGTGGGAAAAAGCCATATTCAGACCCACAGCAGATGGCTCCCTCACTCTGATGACATGGGAGAGGAAATTCAGGGCAAAAGTTCCATTTTCTAGGACTCCGTGGCATTTGAGTGTTAGTCCAAGATCATTGGTGCCAGCAACAGAAATGGACTCTGGCTGATATAACTAGTCAGAGAGATTGCTGAAGGAGAGTGGGGTATCCATGGAAGGCTGGGGAGCCAGCAGGAAAGTGCTGGGGGCTGGGACCACATCAGGAGGTGTTCCCTAGGGAAGGCTTGATGGAACTCATGTCACCTCTGTCCTCACTGTGTGTGCTCCTGAGATCCCAGTGCTGTCTCTACCTCCGGGATACATTCTCTCCTGACCCTGTGCCCCCATGCAGGGCCTGAGCATCTGCTACACTCCAGCATGTCACAAAGAGGACTAGGGAAATGTCAAAGAATGTTATGCCTGTGTTGCTCTGTTCTGTATGGTGAGCAGACTCTGCTGTGAGCAGCCAGAGACTGATATGTGCTGGGGGAAAACGAGAAACATTCCCAGCATCCCTAATCGGGGATGGTGATGCTGCTGAGAGTTACCCGGTGTGTTTTCCAGTGGACTGGTACTTCTATGCCTCCTGACTTAGAGACTTCTGAGAGCTGAGGCTCAGATCTTGAGATGGGCAATGATGGACTTCTTTAGGGGTTCTGAAGGAAGTGAGGAAATCGGTGATAGCGGAGAGTAAGAGACTGATTCCCTGAAATCTCCTTGTCTATGGGTAAGACATCTCCGGCCAATGACATACTTTTATGAATGGCTTCCTTAGGAACTAGGGCTCAAGGCTGTGGGAACATGCTGTACTTTCACCTGCATCCTATTTGGTGTTTTTTTAAATCTTCATGTAAATCTTACAACCTCTAAACAAAACAAAATAACAACAGCAAGGAATAAATGTGCTAGCTGAGCCTGTGATGTATGGGTCTTTGAAGTGCTGGTAGCCCCAAGGCTGCAAGTCAAGGATGGGCTGAGTGCATGGGGTAGCTTACAGGAGGAGGAGAGGGTGTAGAAGCTGCAGTTGGCAGAGTTCCCCATGGCACTTCGCAGAGACCTGATCTTCTTGCCTCCTGCCCTCATCTTGTGAAGGAGGGGAGATGTGGAGATGCTGAGAGCTGAGGTTCTCAGCCTGTAGCCCTGGGTGTGGGTGGGAGTTGGGGACACAGCTGTGCTTGCCTGGCAGTGTGGTTTGCATCACTGTGAGGTGCCTAGGTGTGTGTGTGTGTGTGTGTGTGTGTGTGTGTGTGTGATGGCATGCCTACTTTGCCTTCATCAATGGAGCTTCCTATTCACAGATAACTTTGTGTATGATGTTGCATGCTTGTGGAGGTAGACAGGTAGACAGGTAACTCCTTTCTGCACATAAATGGGGATCCTTTTCTTTTAAGACCTGCTCAAGCTCACATGGCTTGTGGGTGCTAAGTCAGGTTTGCTAGCTCCCAATTGTTGCCATATGAATACTGGAAGGAGCTGGTTGCTAATTAGCTGGCAGAGTGAGCACTCTCTTTATAAGGCCTAGAGAACATTCTTCCCATGTCCAGTTTGAACAGCTAAGGGTCAAAGATTCAACATATGTTTATATTAAGTGGAGTAAGCCAGACCCAAAGAAACATAGGTCCCATGGTTTCCCTTATTTGCAATTACTAGTATACATCTGGGATAATCTTACTAGACAAGCAGAAAAGGTCAAAAGCTATATACATTTGACCATATAGATGATGCTAAGTGAAATGAACCCCAAGATAGGGACACAAGAGGTTTTATCTTTGTTGCTGTTGTTTTTAATGTACTATGTGATTTTTTTTGGGTTTCTTTAGTATGTTTTTCCCCCACAGTATAATCCCTGTTTTCACTGTATTTGATTCTGGTGCCCTGTGTCTTGTATATACATTTTTCTAATTTGTGGAGGGGAAGGGAAATAACAAAATGCTGAAACAAGATACAGGTTGACCCATTGTAACAATGAGATATATAAGATACTATATTGAAAATGAACTTTACAACTTGGGGGGAAGGGAAGCAAGGAGGAGTTGGGGAGGTGGGAAGGGAAGGGATGGTAGGGGACAAACAAAGGAGGGGGTAACAATGCTTGATAGGAAATGTACTCATTACCTAACTCATGTAACTGTAACTCCTCTGAACAGTATCATATATATATATATATATATATATATATATATATTCAAGATATGGCCGAGCATTGTTGATACACACCTGTAATTCTAGCAACTCAGGAGGCTGAGATCTGAGGATTAGGGTTAGAAGTCAAACCAGAGAGATAAACCTGTGAGACTCATCTCCTGTTAACCACCAAAAAGACAGAAGTGAAGCTGTGGCTCAGGTAGTAGAGGATAAGCCTTGAGCAGAAAAGCTAAGGCATAGTGTCCAGGTCCAGAGTTTAAGACCTAGTACTGGCATAAAGAGAAAGGTAGAGAGAGAGAGAGAGAGAGAGAGAGAGAGAGAGAGAGAGAGAGAGGGAGAGAGGGAGAGAGAGAGAATAAGAGAAGAGAGAATGAGAGAGTGAGATAATGAGAGAGCAAGGGATAGGGAGACAGAAACAGAGAAAGGAAAGACAGAAAGAAGGGGAGAGAAAGAGCAAGTAAGAGAGAGCACTTCTATCAGTATGGAATTCTAGCTGTGCAGGAACAAAGAGAAAGACCCAGTCCACTGGGTCTAACCAGGGAATCTGCATTAGGAAGGGGGAGGGAAACATTTGAAACAAGGCCTAAAGGAATAATAGGATTTCAAGTGGCAGAGAATGTTCATTTTAGTCATTTGTCTGACCTGATTGGCACTTAGTAATGAGAAGAGGGAGTTGGGACCAGGCTGTGGGAGAGCATCTCCCAGGATTCTAGAAGCATCTTCCTCTTACTGACAAGGAAGCAACAGCAGCCCTACCCTGAGGAAGTTCTTGAGAATTATTAGCTCTAACGAATCTGTATCTTGACTCTTTATTCTTTTTCTTTTGTGCTGGACCAGGGGCTTGAACTCAGATCCTGGGTTAGCTTTTTTGCTCAAGGTTGGTGCTCTACCATTTGAGCCAGAGCTCCACATCCAGCTTTTTGGTAGTTAATGGGAGATAAGAGTCTCATGGACTTTCTTGCTTGGGCTGGCATCAAACTGTGACCCTCAGGTCTCAGCCTTCTGAGTAGCTAGGATTATGGGTGTGAGCCACCAGCTCCTGTCTCTGTTCTCATATCTTACTACATACATGTGGTAGTGCCTTGCAGTAGAGTCTTCCATGACTAGAATAGGGAATAATGTGAACAGAGTCAGGATGGTTAAAGAGAGCATTTTCCTGGAGGAAGGGGGGGAGGCATGGGAGGTACTATGTGGTGGCCTGTGTCTCTCTAACTGTGGTCAGGTAGAACCCGGGCTGCAGTAGAACCTACAGGGACTCAGAAGATTTAAGAATATATGCTGAGTGTGGATAAGGCAAGACAAGGCTTGCTACAAAACTGGAATTAGAAGACAGGATAGAGGTAGGAGAGGAAAAGGAGACAGAAAGAAAGGGCAACAGACATTTTTGCATTTCTTGTAGCCTCCAGTGGGCCAGGCAGTTGGGTAATACAGAATCACAAGTGGAAAGGGGTTGGAAGAAACTTAAACCCAAAGGGCTGCCAGTTGCTTGTGGCTCATGCCTGTAATCTTAGCTCCCAAGGAGGCTGAGAGCTGAGAATCAAGATTCAAAGCCAGCCCAGGCAGGAAAGTCCATGAGGTTCTCATCTTTAATTAGCCACCAGAAAACCAGAACTGTGGCTCAAAGTGGTAGACTGCTCTCCTTGGGCAAAAGAGCTCAGGGACAGTGCCCAGGCCCTGAATTCAAGCCCCATAGCCAACCAACCAACCAACCAACAAACCAAAACAACAACAAACTCCAAAGGGCTATCCCCCTTAAAAAGAGGGTGGGGGTGGCAATGACTTCCTTCCCAGGTAGCAGAGGATGTCAGCCTGGGTGCTGGGAAAGGTGTTGAGAGCCTCAGCTGGGAGGCCTGGGGCAGCCTGGAGTGATGGATTTTTAGGGTACGATGGTGGTAAAGCTGAAGTGCCATGGAAGGCAGGCTGGCAGCGCAGGCATCACGGACGGCAGGTTGGGTGCCCCTGCATGGCACTGGCCGGCTGTTTCTTTGATCGCTACTCCCAAGACACAAATAGCCAGAAATGCGAACATGGCCTCTTGGCATCATTAATTAGTGCCGTGATGACTCCTTGTAAGAAAGCGGTTCCATTACGTCTGAGTCGTGCTAACTACGTTCCAGAGAGGTGCTGGGTCAGTGGCCTTCCGTGGATGGATGTATCTCCTCTTTTCTTGTTTCTTTCTTTTTAGCAATGCCCATCCCCCACACCCTGGTCCCCATCATTCCAAGGTGACAGTGCGTGGATCTCATTCATTAGGAGAGGGACTATCATTATACAAAAGTCACGGAGAGAGAATGTGATGTAAATGTTAATCGCTTTTTTAACTTCGCATTATGTGATCCGCTAACATTAATATTTAATTTAATGCAGTCAAAAGATTAATGCTTGTGTTTGTTTCTAAAAAAAAAAAAGAACAGAAAGGTAAGGATGCTTCAGGCTGCTTTTCAGCTTGGTTGAGCTTTGGGGGGAAAAAAAGCAAGAAACCACAAAAAAACAACAACCCAGCAACAAAGAAATGTATTCATGCTGTAATAATACAAATATCCTCTCCCAACTCACTCTCCCTCCTCAGTGTCTAAAAATAAGCCACAGGGTTCTAATGGGGACACTGATTAAATATTCGGCTCTGTAATTTATGCCCAAGTGAATCCCAACAGGAACCAGAGGCCCTGGAAATCTGTTGTGAAATAATTATCCTGGATGACATTGTGGAGATGGTCTGAGAGGGTGCTGTCAATAATGCATTAGCCCAAATCTGTTTGAAATACGGCAAAGAAATTACACGATCTTCCTGGGAACCTGAAAGAATTATCAGTAAACAAATTTAATCAACTTGATGTTATGCATACCACTCAACCTCTTATTATCTGATCATCTGGGTTTAGAACACTCAGGGGAATTGAATGACGTGCAATGAGAGGCTGCCTGCCTGCCTGCCTGCCTGCCTGCCTGCCTGCGTGCGTGTGTGTGTGTGTGTGTGTGTGTGTGTGTGTGTGTGTTTGCGCATGCTCTGGATGTAATCAGGCCTCTGCATTTCTCCTCCTTAGATGAATTTCATCTGCATTTTTCTCTGGCCTGGTTATTGGCTGCCAGCTCTCTCTTTGGCTTGGCTCTGGTATTCCCATTTCTCCCCCAGTGTCTAAGCCCTCTTGACTTTTCTAAAAATCAGTGGCCTGCTCATTCTTCCTCTGGTCACCTCTTACTCCTTTTCTGTTTTCAAAGAAAGGGTAGTTATTCTTTTGGGTTAGAAAGCAAAGAGGTAGTGTGAAGACAAAGTGAGACTCTATGACCTTGTGGGATTATTATTATTGTTATTATTATTTAATGGGGCACAAACTCAGGTCCTGGACACTGTCCCTGAACTTTTTCTGCTCAAAACTGGTGGATGAAGTGAGGTCCTGTAACTTTGAGTTGGTTTTTCTTTTTTGTATCTGCACTGGGGCTGACCTCAGGGCTTTACATTCTCCCTTAGCTTTTCACTTAAAGCTGGTGCTCTACCACTTGAGCCGCAGCTCTACTTTCAGCTTTTTTTTTGTGGTTAATTGGAGATATGAGTCTCTGAGGTTTGCCTGCCCAGTCTAACTTCCAACTATGATCTTCAGATCTTAGCCTGCTAAGGAGCTAGGATTATAGGAATGAGCCACCAACACCTGGACTCAATATTTTAGATATTCTAAGTTAAATAAACTATAGAACTGAAACTAATTTTACTTCTCTTTGCTCATTTTACATGTATAATTTACATGTAAAATTTTACATGTAAAAATTGTATATTTATATTGGATTGTATTCTCATTGAATTGTACTGGTTTAGATACTCAAAGTGGTTATTTTACCAGAGTGAGGGAAATGATTGGAGGGTCTTTCTTCCCCTATGTCTCCTGGGAAAGGTGAGAGGGTAGTTTGTACACTTCCCCATGTAGAGAATTCTAAGAGAATCAGTCATAAAGATGGGAGAGGATGTTGGGTGCTGGCAATTCACACCTGTAATTCTAGCTGAGATCTGAGGACTGAAGTTTGAAGCCAGCCTTGGGCAGGAAAATCCATGAGACTTTTTTCTTTTTCAGTTGTGGGCCTGGGCACTGTCCCTCAGCTCTTCAGCTCAAAGCAAGCACTTTACCACTTAAGCCACAGTGCCACTTCTGGTTAATTGGAGATGAGAGTCTCACTGGACTTTGCCCAGGCTGGCTTTGAACTGTGCTACTCAGATCTCAGCCTCCTGAGAAACTAGGATTACAGATGTGAACCACCAGTGCCTGGCCCACGAGACTCCAATTAACTAGCAAAAAGGAGGAAGTGAAGTTATTTCTCAAAAACTAAGGGATGGCATCCAGGCCCTAAATTCAAGCCCCATGACTGGTGCACATGCGTGCGTGCAGGCACACACACACACACACACACACACACACACACACACACACACACACACAAAGATCTAGGAGGAAAGTCTAGATAAATGGATATTGGCATTGTATTTCTTATTTAATTTTTAAGGCAAAGGAGGTGTTCATCTTCTTTTTCTGCCTAGTTCTACAGTGGCTTAAGGTAATTGCAGTGTTGGTAAGAAAAATAATGGGTCCTCAAAGTTGTCAGGGATCTTCTTTCTGGCAACCTATGGATGTTACCTTTCTATGTCCAGAGGAACTTTTAGATCTGATTAAGTTATGGACTTTGGGATGGCAAGATTATCCTGGATTATCTAGCTGGGCCTTATCACAAATCCTAGAAAACTTAGAACCATTCTTGGCTGCCCTCAAGGATGAGATGGCTGGGAGACAAAGGGGGAAAGGAATCAGAAGTGTCAAAGAACTGGATTGGCTAGTTTGGGCTTGGGAGATGAAGGCAGGGTACCGTGAGCAACAAAGAAATAGATTCTGTCTCCTGGAGCCTCTGGAAGAAGGGGATACAGCCCCATCTGTCCAAATCTTGCTGGCATCTGACTTGTACAACTTCAGTATAACATATTTGTGTTGGTTGAAGTTAACAACTTCGTGGTAATTTGTCATAGTGGCACTAGGAAACAGAGAGAGGAGAGAAGCAGAGAGAGACAGAGACAGAGAAAGAGAGAGAAAGCACCACTGGATTGGAGAGAAGGCACTTCATTCTGGCACAACAAAACTGTATGAGTTGTCTGTGAGCTGAATGGACATTTTGGAATGCAGATAGACTTAAACCATTCTGCCAAGACCCATGCCAGAAGCTGGCTACAGGGGACCCTGTAGATTCAACCTGTGGAAGGGGAATTAAGCAGCTCATAGCAATGTGTAATGAAGAGCTCCTTCTCCAAGTGGTCACCTGGAAAGCTCATCCGTATTTTCCAAGATGGTTTTGGAACCCATCACATGGAGATTGTTACCAGAGATGGTGAAGAGAGGGCCATGCAACGGCCATTAGCCACCAGTATCAGATAGCTATGTCTAGATTGTGAGAAGTAAGAAACAGTCCCCAAATCTTTTTACCTGTAACAATGAGTGTTGATTCTCTGTGTCTGTTTTTTTTCCACCTTGTTGGATCCATGATCACATGGCGTTTACTAAATCAAGTCACATGGTTCTGCTTAACCTCAAGGGGACAGAAAACTCAATCTGCTACTAAGTACCTGGAAGGGGCTAGCACTGAGGATATTTATTTGCCAGCAGTTAATGCAGTCTCCTTTTTTTGTGCATGTGGTATTGGGTCTTGAATTCAGGGCTTTGTTCTTTCTAGGTGGAGCTCTACTATTGAGCCGCCTCCCCAGTCCTTGATCTACCTTTCTATCCTTGCATCCAACCCCAAAGGCATTCAAGGAGAAAGGGCCTTGAGTAGAAGGGAACAATTCCAGAAGAGAAGCCATATTTCCTCCCTTACAGCAAATTCTTTTTGATACCTACCTAGCCCAGGAGGAAGGGGAGGGTGTGGAGTACTAAATCAGACACACAACTATGATTTCAGGCCAGACTGGACTTTCAATTTAAATATTAACAATGAAAGGAGACTGGAAGGCTTTCCCTGTAGTGTGATTACAAAATAGGAATTGGGAGATTTATCAGGGCACAGATGAAAAGGTGTTAAGAAAGACATAAAGCTAGCTTTTTTTTAAAAAACAGCTTTCCTGAGGGTTTATTACAATGCCCCAATACAGCTTTATTTTTTCTTCTCCACTTCCTGTTTTGCAGATAAAGCTGTTTTTAATCTGTGGTCCACTAATTTCAGATTCTATTAAACCCATTGCTTATGCATTTGACCTTCAGAATGATCCTCTGAAGTAGTTACTTCTATTATATGTGTTAAAACAGACTCAGAGGGGTTAAGTAACTTGTCCAATGCCACACAGAGCAGGCAGCTAACTAGGGCTCAAATCATTTGCACAAATTTGTTCTTGAATTTGTCTGAGTCTAGGTATGTACGTAGGTGTATTTCTTTTTGGCTTAATATTTTGAGCTAGAATGTTGCTATGTAGTCCAGGCAGTCTCAAAACTAACTCATCATCCTCCTGCCTTAGTTTCCAGATTGCTGGGATTATAGACAGACACCACCATGACCAGCCTAAGTATATACTAAAAAGAAAAAAAAAAGGAAACTATCCTTAGCCAGGCATGCATCTCTCACATCTGTAATCTCGGTTACTCAGGAAGCTCAGCTAGGAGAATCATTTCAAAGTGAGCTAGGGCAAGAATTTCTGAGGGATTTCATCTCCAATTAACCAGCAAAAATCTATATTGGGGCATGGTTCAAGTAGTTTATTGCCAGCTATGAAGGAAAAGGCTGAATGAGAGAGGCACTCAGTTCAAGATCTGGCACTGGTACACACAAAACAATCCATCCTTGCTTTATGGTGGTGGACCTGATTTAAGTGACCCTTCTGACACAGGCAAACATAGACATGTCTGCAGACATGGACATGCCTTCTCCCTTCCTGGCAAGAGGGAAACTGAGAGATGCTTGGATGTAACAAAAATGTGTTAGTTACCATTCACACTCCTGTGCTAAACATCTGAGAAAAACAGCTGGAAGGAGGTAAAGGCTCACTCTGACTCATGGTTTCAGAGATTTGTTCATGGCTGGTTGGCTCTGTTTTTCCTGAGCTATGGTAGGGCAGAACACCGTGATGGGAAGGCATGGAAGAGCAAGGTTGCTCACCTCGTGGTGGCTGCGAAGTGCTCAGAGAGTCAGGAAGGGGCCAGGGACAAGGTGGACCCTTCAGAGGCATAGCCCCAGGGGACATATTCCACTAAGTAGGCCCTGCCCCCTAATTTCCACTATTCCCAATAGTGCTATCAGACAGTAATTCCATCAGTGGACTAACCCATGGATTAGGTTAGAGCTCCATGAGCCAATCACATTCCCCAAGCTCCATCAGTTGACAACCAAGCCTTTCATATAGGAGTGTTCTAGGGACATTTCAGATGCAAAGCTTGACATGTCAAGGGTCAGGCTAGACACTTGGTATGCATGATCTCACAAATTCTTTAGGCAACTCTATAAGTAAATATATATTAATGTGTGTGTGTGTGTGTGTGTGTGTGTGTGTGCTAGTACTGAGGCTTGAACCCAGGGCCTGTCACTCTTGCTTAGTATTTTTTTCTTCAAGGCTGGCACTTTCCCGTGTAAACCATGCCTTCACTTCCAGATCTTAAGCTGGGTAATTGAAGCTAAGAGTTTGATAAGTTTTCCTCCCAGGCTGGCTTTGAATCTCAATCCCCAGATCTCATTCTCCTCAGGAGTTAGGATTCTGGACATGAGCCATCAGCACTAATTTTTCAGATGATCTGAATGAATTGAGGCCTTGAGGAGATGATACAGCTTGCCCAATGCCAAGCAACTAGTAGACAACCTTTCAACCTCACCCTCTCTGTTTTTCCTTTTCCTCCAGCATCAGTTATTTTCCAGTGGAGGACTTTTGGAGGAGGAGCAGTGGTTGTTGGGTAGAGTTGTCTTGAGGAAGGCCTCCAGGGTGAGGGGGCATGATGGAAATCAGGGGTAGCAGGTGAAGGTGCGAAGGAGAGACTTTCAGGGACAAAGAGTGTGAGGGTTTGGTCGGCAGCATGAACATGTCAGCACAGTGGAAGGGAGGAGAGGAAAGGCAGCTGGGAGCCAGATGGAGAGTCCTTGAATGCCAGGTTGAGGAGTTTGGCTTTGTTCCCTGAGGCCCTTGGAGACCATTTGGAGTGAGGTCTGGCATGCTGATGGAAAAGAAATAGGAAGCTGGGAGTCTGGATATCTGAAGCTACTGTGGAGCCCTAGTACTGGGGTTGTCTGCCCAGACACTCATTATCCCTTAACCAGGTAAAAAACAAGAAAGGCCTCACTTGGGCAAAAGAAAGGTGTGGGCAGGGTTGGAGGACACAGCATGCAAAGTCCCAAACGCAGCAGGACCTCCATGCAGGAGCTGCATGGAGCCTGGGAGGTGACCCAGGAGAGAAATGCACCTTGGTGTGTGACTAAGACCTTGTTTAGGTCCTCTCTCTGTTTCTGTTTCTGTCTCTGTCTCTGTCTGTCTGTCTGTCTCTGTCTCTCTCACTCATGCTAGTCCTGGGGCTTGAACTCAGGGCCTTGGCTCTGTCCCTTAGTTTTTTTTTTTTTTTTTTTGCTCAAGGTGGCACTCTACCACTTGAGTCACAGCTCTATGTGTTCCTTTTTGATCGTGAATTGGAGATATGAGTCTCAGACTTTCTTTCCCAGTCTGGCTTTGAACCTCGATCCTCAGATCGCAGCCTCCTGAGTATCTAGGATTACAAGGTTGAACAACTGCTGTCAGACCTCAGCCTTTTCTTTCACCATCTTTGTGACCCTGAGCATGTTATTTTTGTGTTTCTGACATATGCACAGACCCAAACAGCCAAAATGAACCATCCCCCCCCCCCACCATGGCCATAACCATCACTACTGCTGTGACCACCACCAAACTCCATGAGATTATGTGGTAGGACCTGCAGATTCCCTCACGTCATACTTCACACTTTAACACAATTGCACATATAGCCTTTCAGTTTATCCAGTCTCCCTGTGAGCTCCTTTCCTAGGAAGATCAGGTAAATTTAACATGCCAAATGACAGTGTCTACGAGGCTCTCCCATTTCCTTTCTGTTAAAATGTTCCCCCTCTTCTGATCAGGGCTGGTTGTTGCAGTTTCTTTGGGATTTCACTGTAGTTCTTGAAGTAATCTCTCAATCTTTCTGGAGTTTACTCCTTCCTCTTTGCCTTTCTATGATGGTGCCTGAGTATTGGAGGAGTTAACTGGATTGTCAAATACAGGGAGAAAAGGCTTAGATCTGTAAGGGATTGTCCATATCCAGGGCTAAGTCTGGGCAGCTCTCTGGTTGGTGACCATTGCAGTATTACTGACCTCTTCTGGCGAGAGATGTGCTCCTGGCTCAGCCTGTCTTTTGTCCTCATGTCCTATGATTTTATCCGTGGTGGTATCTTCCTTTTGATTTCAGGTCCTTTGTGTACCACCTTTGATCTCCTCTTTGATGGAGGTTCAGGAGCTTATGGACCATTTTCTGTGATTCCTTCTGTGCCACACTCTGCCATGTTGGAAATTTTTGGATGAATGGTTTTCCTGGAGGATAATGGGCTCCTGTTTCTCTTTCTCCCTTCCTCCCTTCCCTCCCTTCCTCCCTTCCCTCCCTCCCTTCCCTCTTTTCTTTCTTTCCTTCCTTCTTCCTTTCTTCCTTTCTTGTCTGTTGTGGCGCTTGAACTCTGGGCCTGGGTGCTGTCCCTCAACTCTTCAGCTCAAGACGTGTGCTCTACCTCTTGAGCCACTTCTGGTTTTCTAGTGGTTTATTGGAGATAAAACTCTCACAGACTTTCCTGCCTGGGCTGCCTTTGAACTGTGATCCTCAGATCTCAGCCTCCTGAGTAGTTAGGATTACAAGCGTGAGCCACTGGCACCTGGCAGGCTCCTGTTTCTTTAGACATGGGAACAGGCCTTTAGTTTTTTGTGTGGTCTCAGATTTTCCTTCAACCTAAGGTATGGCTTGAGGTGAGACTGTCACTGAGAGGGAAGATAGAATACATTGCCCGGGCCTCCAACTTCCTCTCTCTTCACTCATCTTCTCTTCAAGCACAAATAGATGTATCTCCTGGCTTTGGAGACATACACCCAGCCCAGGCAAGGTGTTTCTGGGGTGCTGACTCCAAGCCTCCTTCAGTACATAGACAGGTTAAGACAGGACTGGTCAGTCAGACAAGCCCATTCTCCTGGCCAGGGATTAGTTTGGGGATAGACCAATGAGATAGCTCTGGGAGCTTACTAGAACTTCACCATCAAGTTCTCTCACATTTTGAATTATGTAATTTATTCAGAGTGAAAATGTATACATCTTTCATGTTGAGTTGGAGGAATTTTGACAATCATGTAGTTAACACCTCAATTAAGATATAGATCATTTCTATTGCTTGAAGAAGTTCCTACTGGCTTTTTGTTTAGTCAGTTCCAGAAAGCTCCTTCTTGTCCAGTCAGTACTATCTTTTCCCTGATGCACATGCATGTGCAGGCATGCACAAACAGACACACATATATACACCACATATACCATATACACCACATACACACCCCATCACCACAACACATTATACACCCCTATCACAAACCACCACCAACACACACACACACACACACACACACACACACACACACACACACACAAATTTACCTTCAGAATTTCAGGACATTCTTGAGAATTCTGAAGATCCTAAGTTATTCTTAAGATTCTCCTGTTCTTCATTGCCTGTTCTTATGATCTGTTTGCTCATTATTATGTATATTTAGATTTTTTGCCTCCTGCTTGCTAGGTAGGGACTCTATCACTTGAACCACACCTCTAGCCCAGCATTTTGCTAGTCAATTGGAAATAAAATCTCATACATTTTTCTGTTCAGGATAGCTTCAAATCTCAATCATTCAGGTCTCAGCTTCCTGAGTAGGTGAGGTGAGAGGCATGAGACACTTGTGCCTGGCTCTAGCTCTTTTTGCCCTCTCTTTTCTTTTTATATTAATATCTTTATTATGCTATCGTCAGACTTTTCTTTCTTTCTATAGAATAATGACAGGTCTATGGAAGTCTATGAAGTGAGGAACACTGTGGCGGGCACCACACTAGAGGAATAGGAAATGGGGAAGGATCAGAGAATATACTTCCTGAGAAAAGCATCCAGTAGCTCATAGGTGCACTCCACCTGTCTCACTGATGGGTGCTGGTCCCTTCATCTAAAAGTCTGGAACATTATTACCCAACAGGCCATTTTAAGCCTCACGTGCAAATGGCCCACCACATGCCAATATTTCAAACTGACTTCCACCTCATAGGCAAAAGTAACAAAATGGCTTAGGAAAAACAAACAAAACTGCTCAATCACAAATGCAAACGAAAACCTCCTATTGCTTTAGGCATCTTTAGGATAAAGCTGAAAAAACCCTGAGTTTCCAATATTTTTAGAAATAAACAATAAAACAACAGAAGAAAGTTGTGGGTGAGGGGTTCAAGGGAGAAAGGGAGAAAAATGAGAGAGGGGGTAACGAGTTAGACAAGAAATGTAATCACTACCTTACTTATGAAATTGTAACACCTCTGTACATCACCTTGACAGTAAAATTAAAAAAAGTCCTACATAAAAAAAGAAAGTTGTTAAGATCACTCACTTGTGACTGAAGGCAAAACAATTTTGTATGCTGGGATACAAATCAATATACAAATATATTTCACAAAATACTCTTCGGCCAACTTGAATAGCCAGAATAATTTCCTGAAAAATGCTATAGTAATCATGAAAGGCAAATGACCACTACAATTTTATCTTTCCTGGTTACTTGGGAGTTTCTTGGTTAAGTTGTGTCTGAAGCTGCTATACAACTGGATTTGATTAATCTGAATTAATTTATGTGATAAACATAGATGTATCATGATGAATTACTCTGGTGTGTGTGTGTGTGTGTGTGTGTGTGTGCCTGCATATAGTAGAGCTTGAAATCAGGGCCTTTTGTTCTCAATTCTCAATTGGCTTTTGCATTCAACATTGTGCTTTACCACTTGAGTCTTGCCTTTATTTTCTGCTTTTTGCTGGTTAATTGAAGAGAAGAATCTCAGGGATTTTTCTGGTTAGGGTGGCTTTGAATCTCAATTCTCAGATCTCAGCTTCTTGCGTAGCTAGGAATACAGGCATTAGCTGCCAGTACCCATCATGTTGTGGTTATTTTTAAGATAGGGTCTTAAGTTTGCCTGGTCTAGACTCGATCTTTACATTTCCCATCATAGCTGGGTGGATAAGTATGTACCATCATGGCCAGTTTTTTTTTTCTTTCTTTCTTTTTTTTTTAAATGAATTAGGAAACTCTCAAACTTTATTTTTATTTTTTTGGCCTGAGCTAGCCTTGACTTTTTGAGTAGTTAGGATTATAGGCATGAACCATCAGTGTCCAGCTCAACTTAGAATTTTTTTTTATTGGTCATGGGGCTTGACCTCTGGGCCTGGGCACTGTCCCTGAGCTCTTCAGCTCTACCACTTGAGCCACAGCACTATTTCCGGTTTTCTTGTGGTTTATTGGTGATAAGAGTCTCACGGACTTTTCTGCTTGGGCTGGCTTTGAACTGTGATCCTTAGATCTCAGCCTCTTGGGTAGCTAGAATTACAAGTGTGAGCCATCGGAGCCCGGCTTCAACTTAGAATTTTTGTTTAAGAAATAAGAAATATTATTGGGTGTGGTAGTGCTTGTCTGTAATCCCAGGAGAACTTGTAAGGCTAGGACAGGAGGATGAGGAGTTCCAGGACAGCCTGGCTGCATAGTGACTCTGCCTCTAAAGAAAAAAAGAAGGGAAGAAAGATAAAAGAATTGAGCCATCCTCTTTTCTAGCTCTTTTCTAGCTCTTTCCCAGGTCTTTCCCAGGCCTTTCCCAGCTGCGTGGAGGGCCAACGTGGCCTGGTGCCAGCCAGAACGATGAATAAACCTACCCCTTACCTGAAAAAAAAAAGAATTGAGCCATAGTGGTTATTACAACATGGGAAAATACCAATGAATGTGATTGTGAAATATAACCTTGAGATGACATAACATTGAAATTTCCTAGAAAAGTTAAAATTACCAATTTAATAACTTCTTTTGATTTCAAGCCTGTTATTTCTTGGGACATCACACATAGGACAAATGTAATGTATACTATACATAAAAACCCATAGATATTCATTCTATTTACAAGAATCACTTGCCATTCACAGCTTAAAGGGCAGCAGAATCATTGACAACTGACAAAAGGTATAGCTAAGACCTCTCTCTGTTTGCCCAGCTTTTTACTGGATGGCACTCTTCCTATTCTTGATGTGGGCAAATTTCTTTGAACCAGTTGGAGCTCTGTATGGACAAACTTTAATCCCCACAGGAGACTTATGTTTCTTTTTTTGGAGGGGGAAACACATGTCAACTTCTCGAAAAATTTAGGTTTGGCACAACAAATCAAAGAAAATTTGGATAAATGGGATTGCATGAAATTGCAGAGCTTCTGCATGGCAAAGGACATAGCTAGCAAGATCAATAGAAAGCCCACAGATTGGGGGATCTTCACTGGCCGTACAACAGACAAGGATCTCATATCTAAAATATACTTAAAACTCAAAAAAAATTAAATCCTCCAACATCAAATCCTCAAAGAAACAACTGTCGGTAAATAAGTGGGCTAAAAACGTAAAGAGAAACTTCTCTGAAGAGGAAATAAGAATGGCCAATAGACACATGAAGAAATGCTCAACCTCTTTAGCCTTAAAAGAAATGCAAATCAAAACAACATTGAGATACCACCTCACCCCAGTTAGAATGGCTATAATCAAGAACTCTAATAACAACAGATGCTGGAGGGGATGTGGACAAAAGGGAACCCTACTGCATTGTTGGTGGGAATGTAAACTTGTTCAACCACTTTAGAAAGCAGTATGGAGGTTCCTCAAAAGAATCCACATAGAGATCCCCCATGACTCAAAAATCCCACTTCTGGGCATTTACTCGAATGATCACGGACAAGACCATACTTAAGCTTCCAGCACAACTATGTTTATGGCAGCATTATTTACCATAGCTAAGATATGGAACCAACCCAGATGTCCCTCAGTAGATGAATGGATCAAGAAAATGTCGTGTGTGTGTGTGTGTGTGTGTGTGTGTGTGTGTGTGTGTATTCACACACACACACACACACACACATTTTATATATATATATATATTTGATTCTCGTACCCTGCATCTTATATATACACTTTTCTAATTTGTGGAGGGGAAGGGAAGGGAAATAACAAAATGCTGAGACAAGGATACAGGTTGACCCATTGTAGCAATGAGATGTACAAGACACTATGTTGAAAATGAACTTTACAACTTTGGAGGTGGGGGGTGAAGGAGAAGTTGGGGAGGTGGAGAGGGAAGGGATAGTAGGGGAAAAACAAAGGGGGAGGTAACAATGCTTGATAGGAAAAATACTCATTACCTTACTCACGTAACTGTAACCCTTCTGTACAGTATTTTTACAATAAAAACATATATATATATATATATATAAAGAAATGTACTCATTACATGAGTTATGTAACTGTAATCCTTCTGTACGTCTCCTTTATAATAACATTAAAACTTCAAAAAATTAAAAAAAAGGGGCTGGGAAGATGGCTCAGTGGTAGAGTGCTTGCCTTGCATGCCTGAGGCCCTGGGTTCGATTCCTTAGTACCACATAAGCAAAAAAGAAAAAAGCCGGAGGTGGCGCTGTGGCTCAAGTGGTAGAGCGCTAGCCTTGAGCTGAAGAGCTGAGGGACAGCACCCAGGCCCAGAGTTCAGGCCCCACTACCGGACCCAAAAAAAAAAAAACAAACAAAAAATTAAAAAAAGAAAAATTTAGGTTTAGGAAAGCAGTTTAAATTTTAGAATTTATGATTGAATATACTGATGTAGAGGTCTAGATATAAGCTAGAAGATTTAGGGATTTAGAGAATTACTGTCCCGACCCGCAGGACTTCAACCAGGGCAATGAACCAAACGAGAAGGAATGAAGGGACAAGAGACACGAAGAAGGACAGCAAGACAAGGATTCTGATCAAGCTGCCAAATTTTATTTTTCACACAGGGGTATTTATATGCTTAGAATAAGGAAGCTTTTTCATTGGCTGTAGCAGCTGCAGGATGTTTGCTTAGGGCAGTGTGAAAAGGTGGTCAATAGCAGCTACCTGGTCTTTGTTTGGGGCAGGATGCAAAGACCAGATTCTGTAAATAGCCTCGAGAGATGTTCCAGCGAGATATTCAAGCTTATCATGCAGAGAGACTCCCTGCAGGGCTCTCACAAATTACAAGTAGCCTGGTAGAAATCTTGGCTTACTGTAAGAGCTGGTATCTGAGTTGGGTGTGAAGGGCCAGCACAATTTAGAGATTGGAAGTTAAGAGTAGGCCGGAGGCTCTCAAGTGGAAGGTTCTATTTGAATAAAGAAATGTTGAAAAGTAGAAACTTGGAGATACACCAGGACAGTAGGTATCTTGAGCCGAGAATGTGAAGGGAATGGTGGATCATAAGGTTGAAAGGTGGAATTAAATTCTCAAATTTCTTCCACACCAACCAGCCCTGTAAAGTAGGCACTCCAGGGTACCTGAGGCTCATGGTTAAAGGGATTTCTTAAAGTAACATGGGGATTAAATGATCTATGCTGGGAGCATAAGATGCTTTATCCATTAGAGGAGCATGTTTGAATTCTATGGAAGAGCCACTATGCCTTTATTTGTGTGTGCGCGCGCGTGCGAGCGTGCGTGTGTGTGTGTGTGTGTGTGTGTGTGTGTGTAACTGGGGCTTGAATTCAGGGCCTGGGCATTGTCCCTTAGCTTTTGTATGCAATGCTAACACTCTACCACTTAAGCCACAGCTCTATTTTTGGCTTTTTGATGGTTAATTGGAGGTAAGAGTCTCATAGACTTCTCCTGCCTGGACTGGCTTTGAATCTGAATCTTAGCTTCCTGTAACTAGGGTTATAGGCATGAGCCATGGGTACTAGCTCAGACATTGTGTTTTAATAACTTTTTTTGTTATTTATGCAGCTATCTTTTTATCTATGCATCTATGTATTATTTGTGTATCAATGTGTTTTAATATGTTTTTAACTTTATTTTTGGTTGGTTGTGGGGCTTGAACTCTGGGCCTGGGTGCTGTCCCTCAGCTCTTCAGCTCAAGGCAAGCGCTCTACCACTTGAGCTACAGCGCCACTTCTGATTTTCTAGTGGTTTATTGGAGATAGGAGTCTCACAGTCTTTCCTGCCTGGGCTGGCTTTGAACCATGATCCTCAGATCTCAGCCTCCTGAGTAGCTAGGATTACAGGTGTGAGCCACCGGCACCCGGCTTAACTTTTATAGTGAAATACTAGAGGTAGGCTAACTTTATGTGGTTGGTTTAGCTCATTGCCCTGGAGGTTCAAATGACAAGAAAGTGTGGCCATCTTGATTCAGCCTCATGGCCGGAGCGGGAGTATGTGCAGGAGTGGCTCACGTCTCACAACAGGAAGCCAGAGAGTGATTCAGGGGACATTTTCCTTCATATACAACTTGCTGTCTGTGTCAATCAGCTTTCTATCACTGCAATAAAATAGCTGGGACAATCAACTTAGAAGAAAGGACAGGCTCATTGCAAAGGTTTCAGTCCGTGGCTGGTTGTCGCCATTGTTTTTGGGCCAGTGGTGCATCAGGACATAATGGTGGAGAGTTTGTGATGGAGCAAAGCTGCTCACTTTATGGTGACAAGGGAAGGACAGGGAAGGACAGCACAGGAAGGGGACCGTGTCCTCACATCCCTTTCAAGGTCATACCACCAATGACCTAACTTCCTTCCATGAGGTCCCACCTCTTAAAGGCTCCACCACTTCCCATTTTTCTGGTCTCCAAGCCTTCAACTACATGGCTTTTGTGGGACATTTAGGATCCAGATCATAAAACTCTCATAAGAACTCACTCCAAGAAAACAGATTTCTCTTCTGAAGGCAACACCCCAATGACCTAAGTTCCTCCCGCTAGGCCCTTACCTCTTTAAGGTTCCATCACTTCTTAGCACCACCACACTAAGGACCAAGCTCCTAACAACGTAAAACTTTAGAGGACATGCTCAAATTATGCCTACGTTATAGCACTATATTGTATACCTATTTATCTATGCTTATATGTTTCATGTACATATATAATCATCTATGTATGTATTTCTTACTGATGCAGTGATTTATATCTGGTCAGGTCTCTCTCTTCTTTTGGCTACAGAAAGCTTAATCTGTATCTCTGTAGCATAGGATAGTCTCTTTTTCTGCAGGCTAGCCAGATCCCTTTTACATTATTTTTTTCCCCTTGCCCTTTTGTGCTTTTGCTGTTCATTTTATCTTTTTGCATTGGGCACATTCATTCCAGCAGACTCCTGTTTGAATAGAATTAGCTGGTTAATTGGAAATGGGCCGAGACATTCTAAAAGTCAGATGGGCAACAGTATCATGTGCTGCTATGCGAGGTCATGAGCTCATAGTGGCCAGAGGTACGCAAGAGGAGGTTGGAGGGCCACTGGCTTTAAGATCTCATCTGCTCCTAGGTTTTCTGTCTTGTAAGAGTTGGAAATAGGTCATGTTGTCATTGTGCCCACAGTTGTCCCTCATCATGCTGTGCCCTTTGTTCAGAATAAAATCCTCCCCCTCTTGCAGGCCTAAGGTCTGCTGCATGCACAGGCTAATGAGACTCTGGGGTGTGGGGATGCAGGCTGTCTGGCACTAGGGCGTAACATGGTTGACATTCAGAGCATGTGACTACTGGAGGATTGATTGAGTAAGCAGATGTTAAGGTTTAGACTGGTAATGATTCATTACTGTTTGGGACAAACCTGATAGGGCTACTCTCACACCGAGAATCCATTAGTTTCCGCTTCATCAGTCGTATTGAGTGGAGTGTAAATGGCCCTTCGGAGTGCAGAGCTCTTCAGTGAGAGGAATTAATATTCCTTTCACCTAGAAGGACATGGGAGCAGGGAGCTTCCTTCCATGGAAGAGCAGGCAGAGAAGGAGGGAGAAATGAGGAGGCAGCCGAGTGTATACGCTCAATGCCTGCCTGCCCAGCCTCTCTCCCCCTTCCTCCTCTGTTTGACATCGGAGGATGCTATCCTTTGCCATTTCCAGTCTACGCTAGAGTGGAGCTCCTCGCTAGCTCAAGTGTGTGTGTGTGTGTGTGTGTGTGTGTGTGTGTGTGTGTGTGTGTGTGTGTGTGTACCATGTGACCAAGGCTGGGCCAATCAGCTCAATGCATCACCTAGGCTTCAGGGATTAGTTCAGGAATGTGTATTGAGACATGAGCTGAGGTTATAGGCAAGGCCATTCCTGAACAGCACATGAGTGGCAAGCTGTAGTAGTTATTTGTGTGTGTGTGTGTGTGTGTATGTGTTCATATACACACTATATATGTATATATATACACACATACATATATATATATATATTTGCTTGTTTGTTTTGTTTTGTTTTGATATAGGGTAGTTCTATTTAGCTCAGACTGGCCTTGAACCTTTAGGTTCAATGGATCCTCCTGCCTCAGCTTCCAGTGGCTGTGACTACAGGTGTGCCATGGTAGCTGGCTCCATTTTGCAGTTCTAGCCCTTAAGCAACTGAACTACTCCTAGTCTTTGAATTTCCCCTGCTGATGCTACATTGAGCAGAGACAAATTCTCCATGGTTGGACATGACAAGTGACTTTCTTTCTAATTTTTTTTTGACACTACAAACTTTTTTTTTTTTTTTTTGGTCATGGGGCTTGAACTCTGGGCCTGGGTGCTGTCCCTCAGCTCTTCAGCTCAAGGCTAGTGCTCTACCACTTGAGCCACAGTGCCACTTCCAGCTTTTTCTGTTTATGTGGTACTGAGGAATAGAACCCAGGGCCTCATGTGAGGCAAGCACTCTACCACTGAGCCACCTTCCTAGCCACAAATTTCTTTCTTTCTTTTTAAAATATTTTATGGTAAAGGTGATGTACAGAGAGGTTACAGTTATGAAAGTAAGGTAATGGGGCTGGGAAGTTGGCTCAGTGGTAGAGTGCTTGCCTGGCATGCATGAGGCCCTGGGTTCGATTCTTTAGCACCACATAAGCAGAAAAAAGCCAGAAGTGGTACTGTGGCTCCAGCTAGCCTTGAGCTGAAGGGCTGAGGGACAGCACCCAGGCCCAGAGTTCAGGCCCTACAACTGACCTCCCCCCACAAAAAAGTAAGGTAATGAGTACATTTCTTTTTGAACAGTGTTACACCTTCCCTCATTTTCTCCTGCTTTCCCTTCGCCTGACTCCAGCCCTACAAAATTCTTTTAATCCATACATTTCTATACATTGATACTGAAAATATGAGCCCTAAGGTAAAACATGTAAACTGGTGGGTGACATAGATTTGGAATAAACCTATACTAAAGAAAATGTCATGTATGTAATAAAACTAGAAGTACCAGTCTGACAAAAGTATGAAACCCTAGGGTTTGGAAATGACACCAATGAAGGTGATGATAATTTACATTAAATACACTTAAAATTGCCAATTTACTCCTATAATTTTCAAATGTATATGGATCACTTGAGAAATTTGTTCATGGGTTCTTCTTTATTTCTAATTTACTTTATTGTAATTTTAGAGGTGACATGCAGTGAAGTCACCTTTACATACGTCAGGTATGTTTGATGCAGTGACCAGGAGGGGACTCACCATTCTGAGCCTCCACGAACCTCCAGCGGATAGCATTCTGCACCAGTCCAGGGGTCAGTTATTGAGTAGAAAGGGACAAAATTATTTTATATTCACAAGTTACTGATGCTGACATTAGCTCCATTTTAAAAAGAAGGAAATAAAAAAGAGTAGTCAAAGCTGTCTTAAAAGACACAAAGTTAATGAATGTGAAATCTGTTTAGCCAATTATTGTAGCTCGAGAGTTAGTGTTGGTTTTTCCTTAAGTAAATGCCAACAGATATCAAAGTGCTAAGATTAAGAAATATTTGCCATGAGCACAGTCGTTTTCTCTCTCTGCCTCCTGGCTGCCATGCTGTCAGCTGCAGTCCTATGACCATGGACAGAACCAGAAACTGTGAGCCTAAAGGAGACTTTCCTTCCCTTAAGTTACTTATGGCAGGTTGGCTGAGCCATGACAAATCTAACCCTTCTTTCCTGTTCCTCGTGGCCTCTTTACTTACTTTAGCTGTATACATACTAAAACACTCTAAGTATTTCTAGTACTTAGAACATGGTAAGCATGTAAGAAATATTTGATATGCCACTGTGGATGACAAGACTCTGTAAGAAATATTTGTATATGCCAGTGTGGATGACAAGACTCCTAAATTTAGTCTGGGCCCTCCAACTGCCTAAAGACAGACACTCTTTAAGTTTCCCTGGAACCTTCTGCCAGCCACAGACAACCTCATTACCTACAAGACTTGTAAGTCATTTGTTTCCCCAGATGTCACTATTCCAACAGACACACAGAAAACATGACACACAGGGCCCCGCCCACAGCATCATAGAGGTGCTGCATAGCTACGGAATCACATCCTTGTGTTCACATTCTAGATCCAAACTTCCCAAATTCACTTTGTTTCAGATGGGGGGGGGAGAGGAGAGAGAGAGAGTGGCGTGGCACACACCACAGCTCTCAATTCTGGGAGTTAGAAGCTGCTAACTTTGGACTGTTTTTGTAGTTAAGGATATTTCTAGTAAGATACTGATTGGAGGTTAATTCTAAAGAGTAGGACTTTAGAAGAACAGAGTCCTGGGTCCCCAAGGAGAGGCCAGGATAATAGAACCCAAAGGGCAGAGAACAGAAGGCCAAGCCACCACCAACCAGCCATCTGCAGGGGTGACTTCTATTGACATTCAGGAAGTGAAACAATGCAGGACCTCTTGGGTAACCTGTCATGGCAAGGACTTGAGTGGAGGGAAGAATCCAAGAGGAGGGAAGAATCTCAAGGCCATCATCCACTGGGGCTCCCATCGGTCATGAAGGAAGATGTTGGCAGATCCTCTGGTTGGCCAACACTGGCCAATATTCCATCACTGTGTGTCTCTATACAGTACAGGGCACAGCACCCAAAAAGCCCCCATCTACTGGAGCTCTTATTTTTGCCATGGATGATCAATCTGCACAGACCCTTCTGGCTTACCAACACTGGAAAATACCCAATCACCACGAGTCCCCATAGAGTGGAGAATGGAGTCTCCCAAAAAACATCGAGTGGGGCTCTGGTTCTGTCTGCAGAGGATGGTCATCTGTGAAGACTGTCTTGGGTTTCTGACCATGGATGTCAGAACTTACTGTACTCCAATGTGGTGGAGGTCTGACCTAACAGACTTTCCTTTGGATGACCAGTGATGATTAGCTATTGTGGGCTCCCCAGCCAGCACCTGGAGTTCATATCTCTGACACAAAGAATAATCTGTGCCAACTCTCCTTTATGATTACCAACAGCCATTTTTTCAACCACTGCATATCTTCAAATCTTTGATGATGGAGCCCCTAGACAGACAGCCTCCGGGGCTCTTATCTCTTCCTTGAAGGAGAGAGACGTGCACAGAACCCTCACAATGACCAGCCTCCACCTTCTGAACTTAAAACATGAAATCTTGCAAGGCCAATCTATTGTTCTCGAGAGGGGTCAAGTGTAAATCACCAACAGAGGTTATCCAACCCCACAGAACCTCCTCAACCAAGAAACATTATGTTACTATGATCCCTGACAGAGATGCATGAACCCCTGGATTCTCAGCTTCAGCAGTGAATATCTTAATTGAGGGCCCAAAGGTTAGACTCCAGTCTTCCAGGGCCAAATCTGCTTTTGATAAAGTTAAGTTATACGGACCTGCTTCAACTATCAAGAGTATCCCAAATGCCTTCAGTGGCCAGTTTTAATTGAAGGTAGAGCCATTGGTAACCCAGGAAATGTTTAGCAGCTGAAAAGACTAAACCAGGCAAGGGCAAGACTGTGCAATTTGACTTGAGCTCCCCGAAAGCTACTGCACCCCCTGCTGCCAGGTATATCAACAGCAGAGGACCCTAACCTGCTCTAGGCCACTTTGAATATCAAGCTGGGGTATGAAGGAAAGAGTGGTCCTTTCATGGACAGCCATGATGAATTCAAAGCTAGGTTTTATTTTATAGGCAAAGAAGTTAAAAAACACATCCTCGATGCCTATCACCTTGAATACACAACTACTGGGGTAACAATGTTTTACACTTTCAAATACCCTATTGACCAAAAAAATCCTCCAAGAGTTGAGGACAAAGTGGTTGGAGATACCACCAACAAGGGCTGTTTCCTCAGCAGATGTTGTTACATTAGCTAGGTCATCCTCAAAGATCACTAAGAGGCTAAGGTTTGACCTGAACCCCCAAATAACAGAGGACCCAGCCACTAAACATCTGGCAGCCAAAAAGCTTAAATGTGTGAGGCTGCCTCTTGTACCAACATTGTACACAAAGCCTCAAACCTCCCCAAACCAAAGGGAGGTCACTACTAGATTCCAGGCTGCCAGAGCTACTTTGTTGGTAGAGGATTTAAACCAAGATGGAGCCATCTTGCTCAGCAAGAGTGTGCAAGAAACTAAGGACCCCTAGTGAGCTGAGGACACAGCTTTTGAAACAGGTGGCTGGAACTATTTTAGGCAAGGACACTGAACTGGATGAAGCCACCTGGAGCACGAAGATCAGGGAACAAATTGTTAGCACCCCAAAAGTAACTGGCCAGCCCACTGGATTCCAACCAGTTAGGGCTAATTCCTCCTCAGAGGATAAGTTTGCTAGACCATCAATAGTCACTGAAAATGTAAATCGCACCATAAATCCCCAGGGCCAAACCACTGGAATTTTGGCTGCCAGGGAAAATTTGAACACCAAAGAAGTTAAACCACTCAAGGATGATTCAACAATCAAATCATTGCGCCAAACTCTGTGCCTGGGATGAGTTATATTTCTGCCTGCCAGGGTTGATAGAGCAGAATTACAGCAGAAATAAGACCATGTGTGATCTTGGAATTCCAAGATCACATACATCCTCACGTGGAAAAACTGTAATAACTTACTAAATGAGGATGCAGTGGGGGTAAATGCCCAAGACCTCACAAGGGTCCACAGGCCTTAGCTGTCACCTTGGGTGAACCCCCAGCATTAATGTGAACATGTGGATTCTGAGGACATACTTCCTGAGTGCCTCAGAAGGCATCCACAACCACCAAACAGTAGAGACAAAAACGAATGCTGCACACAACAGAAACTGCTCAATCTGAAAGGTAACAGGAAAGGAGGCACCAAGGAAGAGAATCTATTCAAGAAAAACCTCAAATCTGTCAAGGACAGCTGCAACAACTCAGGAAGCATCTGCATGAAGAAACTTGTGTTCGTGAAGGGCCACAACACATCCTTTCTGGAACATTCAGTCCTAAGTAATGAGCCATGTAGAAAAACATCTGATGAGCCACCAAAAGAAGTTTTTCAAGAATAGAGAACACAGGAGAAAGGAGTCTGCACGGAGCTACAGGAAGCCAATTACAGATCTTGAAGAAAAATGCTTAAAAGTTTATAAAAAGTTCTCACTGGAGGTGAGGAGCCAGTGACCAATGCCCCCTGGCACTTTTCACCTAATGGAAGTACCAGATTACATACGTACAGTCACAGAGTGAGAAAACCGACAATGACAGAGTAGCTAGCAAATGGAATGGATGGAGCCAATTTACTCAACACAGAGCATTTCTACAGGAAAAAGTGAATTAACTAGACACTATCCAGCTGAGAGCAACCACATTGAGAACACATAAAGGGGGTGGGTGGGAAGATCATGGTGAAGGCTTTGATAACAGCATAGACAAGGAAAAACAACAAGATGCAAAGCCCAATTTTTCTATCCAGAAGCTAGATAGAAAAACCTAAGTAGAAATTGAAGGAGAAGATAGGATGCTGGTGTTATATGGAGGTTGAGATCTTAGGACTGGGGTTCAAAGCCAGCCCAGTCAGGAAAGTGTGAACTCTTATCTCCAATTAACCACCAGAGAACTGGAAGTGGTGCTATGGTAGTAATTGTAGCAGTAATTGATATCCATAAGGTGCTCTAAGCACCACACCGACCCATCCAGAAGATGCTGTGAATGAGTCCCAGATTTCCTATGACTACTCACGAGCTTAGAACTGGAACAGACACTTGCAGAAATTGCTCTATAAGCAAGTCTTAGGATTTGCAGATAATAGAAAATTTCTGCCAATCGTCATCATTTTGAAGTTTTTTTTATAACAATTTGTTTTAGCTATAGAACATTGATTTACTTTCACAGAGATGAGCACTATTGAAGTGCTTAGAATCTTACTAGGCTATGGCTACCATCATAGCAAATGGAAAATTGTAGAAAATTTAATTTGAAGTTTTTGTTTCTCACTTACAATTTCTAGAACACATGAAGTTGATTCTACTTTCCCATACAAGGAACATTCATGGAACATTGGTTCGTACTGTCAGTCTAGTCCCACAAATAGCCCTAGCCTGTGATTATAACCCAGTATTTCAACAATGCTCCTGCATAGGAAAGCAGAATCAACTTTATGTGTTCCAGAAATTGTAAGTGAGAAAAACTTCAAGTATAAATTTCCATTTTATCTATAAAATGTATTTATTGAAAATTAGTCTAGAAACAATAGTTCAATATGACTTCAGGTTCAGCATTACAGTTTTTAGTGACATATATATATAATATATATATATATTATATATATATATATATACATATACACTTTTGAGAATTGTAACCAACAAAAATTTCAAAAACAATTTTCCAGAACTCTTCCTTTATTTGCATATGAAATGAGTTCATATAAAATTGGGTGAAAGATACTATTCTTCAAAGTGCTTTTGTTTCAGCATTAGCATTTTCCATATGTACTTTGCTATGCTTCCAAAACTTTTAAGGACTGCAAAAGTAATTTTCCCTTATGAATTCAGAAAAAAATTGGACTAACACTGAATTCTCCTTCATTGTAATCTTAAATACTACCATCAACATTCTTTGGAAATGTGTGCTGTTTATTAAAAGTATATTAATAAAAACAATTAAAATCCAGCCAGGCACTGATGGTTCATGTCTGTAATTCTAGCTATTTAGGAAGCTGCGATCTGATAACCATGGTTCCAAACCAGCCCAGGCAGGAAAGTTCATGAGATTGTCCTCCCCAGTTGACTACCAGAAAACTGGAAGTAAAGCTGTGGCTCAAAGTGGTAGAGAGTTATTCTCAAGCAAAAGCACTCAGGGACAGCACCCAGGTCCTGAGTTCAAGCCCCACAACCAACAATAACAAAAAAAATCTTATTTGTAATTTTTAAAAAGAAAATTTGCACGCAAGAGAGAGTGAATGGCCTATGTGAGGGATCATGTAGGAGGGATGGAATACAGGCATGAAGAGAGAGAGCCTCGTGGAAGGTCCAAGGATGAAGGTCTAGAGGAAGTGGAGCAATTTTAACAAACCAAAGGACACTAAGGAATCTGGAGGAATTCAACTTCATCATAAATTTAATGTGGGGTAGGGCACTAACAAGCCAGAGAGAGGCACAGAAGAAGATTCAAGCATTTATGTGACAGGAAAAAGTAATGAAATTGTGCTAATCAGTTTTTCATTGCTGCGATAAACAGCTGAGAAAAGAGCTAAGGGAGGTAAAGTCTGATCTGATCTGGCTCACTATTTCAGACAATTATGGCAGGGAGGGGATAACAGAATAGAGAGAGAAAAAGAGGAGGGGAGAAAGAGGGAGGGAGGGAGGAGGCAGAAAGGAAGAAGGGAGTTGGGACGGGAAAGAGAGCAGTCTTTGCCCCCTTTTATTTCATCTGGGCCCCAGCTAATGGGATAGTATCACCCTCATTTGGGACAAAATTTCCCCACTTAGTTACTCTTCATTTAAAGTGACCGCATAGACTTACACAAAACCAGGCTTTCCTAATCTTCTAGCCACTTCTCAATCCAATCACTCAATCCAATCAACTTACCTGATTAACCATCACGATCGACCTCTTGTCAACTCTGCACCCAAACACATCTCATTTAACCTTATGAGACATTTGATACCTGCTCCCCCCCCCCACTAGTCTCGTTTTTCTCAAGGCAGAATATATTCAGTTCATAACCAAGAGTCCTTACAGTTTCACGGTTCTGGTATTTCTCAAATGTTCAGTGCCAAATTTTCTTCTGAGACTCAAGGCAAACCCTTAGTTGTAAGGTCTACATTTGCGGTCTTTCCTAGACAACATTGAAAACGTTTCCAAATCCCTCCTACTATGTATTTGCAGAGGCTTCTGATTCAAAACAATGGGAATAGTGACGCCACAAAGTCCACGCCCAGTATTTTTATGTTAGTAGGCTGGCTCTCCTTCCACCATGCACCGTTGATTTCCATTCTGTTTAGAAATAAGTAATATCTTCCTTCATTGATGTCCACCCTTATCCTTTTTGTTGAATTGGGTTTCTGCCTTTTAAATCTCTCTCTGTGTGTGTGTGTGTGTGTGTGTGTGTGTGTGTGTGTGTGTACACCTGTACCAGGGCTTGAACTCAGGGTCCTGTGCTCTCACTTGACTTTCTTGCTCATTGCTGGTGTTTTATCTCTTGAGCCATGCCTCCAGCTTAGCTTTTTGATGTTTAGTTGGAGATAAGTCTATTTAGCTTTTTTTGCTTGGGTTAGCTTATGATTTTGATCCTTCAGATCTCAGCCTTCTGAGTAGCTTGGATTACAAGCATGAGCCACCAATGCCCTGCTCCACAGATGTGGTTTGTTATCTTTAAAATGAGGATAAAAATATGGACTTTCCCCTTCAAGAATGTGGAAAATTGCTCTCTTGTCTCTTTTACTTCTGACTTTGCAAGATCTAAATTCTCACCCCAAATAGTCTTTTCTCCTATTTGTGTTGCCTCTCTTTAAAGCAATGAACTCCTAGCAGGTAAGGACTGTGGATTAGTCGTCTAGAAAAACTTCTGCCTCAGCAGAGGAGCAATGCAGACAATGTGACTATGGTTGAGGTCCCAGCTCCAAACACCAACAGCTGTGTGCTCCCAGGAAACCAAATTGCCATCTTTGGACTGCCAGTTCCCCAGCTGCATCTCAAATCTCAGGAGAGGTGCCATTGTCTGCACAAACCTCAGGAGCTCTGAGCAGAAGAATATCTGAATTTCTTGAAGAGCTGAGAACACACTGAGCAGGTCATATGATGACAAGGATGTGTGTGTGGTGTGGTGTGGTGTGTGTGTGTGTGTGTGTGTGTGTGTGTGTGTGTGTGTGTGTTGAGAGCTTGACCTCAGGGCCTTAAGCTCTCATTTGGATTGCTGGCTCCAAGCTGGTGCTCTACCACTTGAGTCACACCTCCACTTTTGACTTTTTGCTGGCTAAGTGGAGCTGAGTTTCATGAATTTATCTGCCCAGGGAGTTGTTGGATTGTGGTCCTCAGATCTCAGTCTACTGAGTAGCTAGGAATACAAGTGTGTGCTACTAGATCTCTGCTAAGGTGGGTTTCAAGAGCTGAAACTTTAAGCATAACTCAGATCGAATGGACGACTTGCTAGAAAGACATAAATGGATGCAAGAGTGATAGAATGTCTAAACAGATCTTGTTAGGGATGCGTATGAAATGTCCTCCAAGAGGCTCATGTGCTGAAGGATTGGCCTCCAGTCAGTGGATCCAAACACTGAGAAGTGACTGGGTCATAAGCACTCTGACCTGATCCATGGATAAATTCCTTTGTGGACTCATTAGATGATGGCATTGTCAGGCAGAGGTGGAAACTAGGAGATAGGGTCAGCAGGTCACATAGGTGTGCTCCCTGGGAAAGGGTACCTTGTCTCTGACTCCACCAGTCTCCTCCAGCTTCCTGGCTGCTATGAGGTGAACAATCTCCTCTGCCACATGCTCCTGTGGCTATGATGTTCTGCCTCATCTCATGCCCAAACAATGAATCCAGCTGACCTTGGAGATAAATCTATATAAAATGTATGCAACCCCCTATCATGTATATGTACATATATATGTATATGTAAACACATGATCAATCAATCTATCTATCTATCTATCACCTACCTACCTACCTACCTACCTACCTACCTACCTACCTATCTGGGGAAGGCAATCAGTCTTTGGAAAGAGTTTGGCTTGGCTCACTGGATTTCCGGCAGCCCAAAGCTTCTGAGTGAGGGGCCTGGGACTGGTTGTCTGTCCCCACTTGGTCTCACTTTGGTCTCTATTATAAAATTCAGATGATTCTGCCTACTCTGCTGCAGTCGGGAAATATTAAAAGAATAGAAACAAAACCCTTGGCATGGAAAATTAAAGCGATTTCATCCACGAGAGAGAATCATGTTTACCATTTTAATTTGTTTCCGTGCCACTCTTGTCCCCAAACATAGAAATACTTAAAAATAGGATCATTCTTTCTATTCTGTTCTGTAATGTGCTCTTAGCACTTAAACACATATTAAGGATAATTTTCCATGTCATTATGTACTTTTCTATAAAAAATGTGTGCAGATCATTCCAGTAGGTGGACTTATGGTCGTCTGTAACCACTTCTGATGGCAGGCAGGTATCATGTGATTGATGGCTCACTGTTTTCTGATACAGCACCACTATGAACTTCCTAGCAGCTGCATTTAGCTTATTTCCTTGGGAAAATTTCATTTCTGGCAATAAAATTTCGGCCAAGTTGTGAACGAGCTTTCTCAATTGCTTCCCTTTCTCTAGGAAAGGAGTGGATTTGGGTGATCGCACACACAGGAGGGTGAACAACGATACCCAGGGGGCTGCTGCATAGGCTTCTGTCTTCCTGGATAAAGGTATCTGAGGGCCATATACCTATATTCTGGAACTTTCCAGAAGTGGTCTACTTTCTCCAACAGTTGAATTACTGCTCTGGTTGATGACATAGAGTCAAGCTTTTCATGTACAAGGGAGCCATGAGGTAGAGAAGGATTTGTTGAATGCCAGCATCAAGGAGCAAGGGGACTCCAGCTGACAGAGAGAGTGGACAAGAGCAAACAGGGCAGACAGAACAGGGAAAACTATACTGCCTTTGTATTGTGAGTGTATGTCAGTACTAGAACTTGAGATTAAGGACTTTGTGCTCTTGCTTGGCTTTTTTTTGTTGTTTTTGTTAGTTGTGGGGGCTGTACTCTGGGCCTGGGTGCTGCCCCTCAGCTCTTCAGCTCAAGGCTAGCACCCTACCACCTGAGCCACAATGCCACATCTGGCTTTTTTCTGCTTATGTGGGGCTGAGGAATTGAACCCAGGTCCTCATGCATGCGAGGCAAGCACTCGACCACTGAGCCACCTTCCCAGCCCTCTTGCTTTAACTTAAGGCTGACACCCTACCACTTGAGCCACACTTCCATACCTGGCTTTGTTTGCTGGTTAATTGGAAATAAGAGTCTTGTGGATTTGTCTGCCTATGCTGGCTTCAAACCATGACCCTCAGATCTCAGCCTCCGGAGTAGCTATTAGTACCCAGAAAAACTAATATTTTCATGGTACCAATTACTAATAGTAAAGGCTGGAATACATTGGGCTAGACATCGGGTAATTGAAAAACACATAGGGACCAATGGGGCTATGCTTACCAGACTTGTGCAAGATATCCAGCAACTGCAAGCTGTATCTGTTTGAGTGCAATTCATACCTTATATCTGAGCTGTTGATAATTGAGAGCTCAGCCAACAACAACAACAACCAATATTGCTCCAAGTCATGATCTAGGTCATGACCTTTCAAAGGGAATATAGTGCAATCCATACCCATCCATCCTTCCTTCCATCCATCCATCCATCTACCCATCCATCATCCATCCACCCACCAATCCATCCATCCATCCATCCATCCATCCATCCATCCATCCATCCATCCATCCATCTATCCATCCATCCCATCCATCCATCCATCCATCCATGGATACAGGAAGATGAGACTCAGTTTCTCTTGTTGTCTTTCTTAACAACCCACAAGAAGACTACAATGACTCTGTGTGTGTGTGTGTCCTATCCACAAGCAAGCAATGGAATCTGCAGCAGATGCCAGCTGGGTGTCCCTTTATTCCATTCTGACCCCTGTTATCTAGAAGAGTGTCAAATATCATATATTGAAGACTCAGTCCCCAAACAGCACCTTCCTTCCTCCTCCCATTTTCCCCACCCCCCATGCAGGTCATGGGCCTCAGGTTGTTTAATCTGGGCTTCAGTTCTTTCCTAGGGTACATATAGAACCCCAAAAAACAGTAACAATAACCAGTTTATTATCAAAGCAATGATAGGGATGAAGGTATGGTACCTTAGAAAGTGTAAGGTCCTGAGTTCTAACCCTAGTATTGCCGAAATAAATACAGGTTCACACCTGTCATCCTAGCTACTCAGGAGCCTGAGAGCTGAGGATAGTGATTCAAAGCCAGCCTGGGCAGAAAGTCCCCATGAGACTCTTTCATCTCCAATTAACCACTCAAAAACTGGAAGTGGCGCTGTGGCTTAAAGTAGTAGGTGCTAGCCTTGAGCAAAAGAGCTTAAGGACAGCACCCAGACCCTGAGTTTAAGCCCCACAACCACCACCACCACCAAAAGACAAAAGGATTATGAGGAACACCAGATGGAGATGGCACTGTGGTTTGAGTAGAGTATGCTATAGCTGAACACTCATGGTGCAGTTTCATCTCCAAAACCATGAGCTAAACAAACCTGTTTTCATTATAAATATCCCAGCCTCAGGTATTTTGAGACAGAAGGTTAAGGCAAGATATGGGGAAAGGACATGTTGCTTTCATGTCTACTCTGGGTGCTCCACCTTTTAGAAAACTTTGCCTGTGTGTGTGTGTGTCCTTCTCTGTATTCAGAACCCTGTCTTTTAGAGTCTTGCAGTGACTTCATTAGGTAGTCATGACTGATCATATAATGGCCATTGGTGATCAACTGATTTTGACTTTTCTCTTCTCCCTGGGAATGAAAGTTGGAAAAAAGTCTCAACCTTCTGATGATTGTTTTCTCTTCCAGGGGACCAGCCCCTATCCTGAAGCTATCTACAGCTGACCCCATGGTACATATTGGGAGACAGATAATTATCTTCCTAAAACTCAGTCCTTGGGTTTGTGAATGGAACTGCTCAGAAGCCACACTCAGCAAGTGTCTGTCAGTGTTGGCTGGTGCAGGTGTATACCTTTGCTATTCAATGTGTGGTTCATAGACCAGCGGAATCTGAGGCCCACAGTGTGTCTGGGTTAGGGATGCAGAATATCATTCCAGCCCCAAGACTCCCTGTCAAAGTTTATACTTCAGCAAATTTCCCAGGTGATACACATACTGGCTTTAGCTTGAGAAGCTCCCAACTAGGTTTCAGGCCATACTTTAGAGGGAATGGCTGGAGAAAGCAGATAGATTTTATAGGCAGAAGGGAAGCCTTTAGGGAGCTAGAGTACCATTCTTCAACTATCTCCAGGTCTGTTGTAGGGAGATGGAGAAGATATGGTCTTAGTGGAAGAGCTAAAGACAGAGGGAAGAACACTAATGATATCTGTTTTTTTTTGTTTTTTTGGGGTTTTTTTGGGGGTGTGGTCCGGTTGTGGGGCCTGAACTCTGGGTCTGGGCGCTGTCCCTCGGCTCTTCAGCTCAAGGCTAGCACTCTATCACTTGAGCCACAGTCTACTTCCAGCTTTTTCTGCTTATGTGGAGCTGAGGAATGGAACCCAGGGCCTCATGCATGCAAGGCAAGCACTCTACCACTGAGCCAACTTCCCAGCCCCTACTAATGATATCTTTTATCTCAATTTTTATAACCAAAGATCTGCCAGCTGCTGCCAGACACCAGTGGCTCATATGGAAGCTCCCAGCTACTCAGGAGGCTGAGATCTAGAGGGCTCAGATTTGAAGCCAACCTATGGGAGAAAAGATCTCAAGATTCGATTTCCAAGTAACCAACAAAATGCTGGGCTGGAGGCATGGCTCAAGTAGTAGAGCACCAGCTGAGTAAGAAAGCCAAGCAAGTGTGAGGTCCTGTGTTTAGTGTTGTCCCCCAATATTGGTCCATTGCTGCCCTTCCCCCCAAAAGGATCTGTCTTTGGAAGTGAATCAGCTAATCCTGTCCCGGTTCACTACTAGTAAAATGGAAAAAGAATAGTCTATTGCTAATATAGGGTAAAGATGATATTTGCTGCCTCGGCCATATTACCTCTGTGTTCGGCACTGTCTCTGCTTTCCCTATGTTTCTTTGTACAGTGGGCAAGGCTGTGCCTGGGAAGGGCAGCTATGGCGGCTCTCAGTTGTCTTGCGATTTGAGGTGACGGGCTGCATTTTTTCAGTTCACACACGAACCCAGCCCCCAAGCTGCGGCTTCCCACAGGAAGCTCGTTTTTTATTTACCGCTTCAAATTGATCGGGATCGATCTATTCTCAAACCTTTTCATCAAGAGAGTGCAAACAGAAAAGCAAGGAGGGGAATCCAGCATGCCTTCATCTTCCCTTTTCTAGCCAGTGATGCTAGGTCTCTCGTCACTTTCTAACTGCTGGAGCAAAATATTACTAGAGTGTCAGGTCACTGGAGGGGGGACATGGGTAACTTGGCCCAGAGAAACCCTCCGCATTCCTCTGCAAAACAGCCCATCACAGGCTCGCCAAGCCACATCTGTGCTTCTGTCAAATAAACAAAGAGTATCTACTGCTCTCAGGCAGGCACTAACATTAGCCGAGTAAGAGCTCTTCGGGGACCAGGGAAAGGAGGTTCGTGTTTGAAAATGAACCACTGTACGTGGATTTATTGCACTGATTTTCCAATGGAGAGGGGGAAATATTTTTCTCTGGGAGATTAGAATTTACTAGTGGATTCAAGTGTAACTTTGGAGAGTGGCGGAGGTATTAGATGTGGCAGTCTCACAGTATTGTTTTATTGGCAATTAGATTTCAAACTGGCACGAATGTATGAAAATAAGTCTCAATTATGGGCCCGTGAAGTTTCTCCACCATCTGTCAACAGTTCGCTCCTTATGTCACAACATGTGTACCTTTGGAGGGAAAATGATTTAATAGTCCGAGGGAAGAGGTACAGCTCACCAAATCGTACCGGAGTTTATAGCCAATGCCTGCACTTATGATTTCTGATGCAGAGAAAGCAAATTTAAGCATCTCTGTGTGACACACACACACACACACACACACACACACACACACACACACCTATCTCAGAGGCTCAAACTGTCAGAGATAGAATATAACTTCCAAAGGGAGAAGTACTACATACCAAGTTCAGGGGTTACCAGGAATGCATCTAATGCCATCTTCACATCTGGGCAGAGTTGGAGCTCCAGCCAACAGGACTGTGATGCGGTTGGTAAACATATTGCAAGTAGTTCTCTGGGACATTGACAACCTCAGCTGGGTGTGTTTGCTTATTGACATGGTGAAAACACTCCCACAATGGCTAATTTCAGGCTGCATCTTATAAGAGCTAGTATGGGTCAACTCCAGGGTGCCACCAGGAAGGTATGAATTTGCTGCTTGGAATTTGTGCCTTGCCTGTTCAGCATCTGCTTCCCCTTTAGGTGAGAGTTCTTTATATTCCCTAAGGGTATCTGCTCCTACCCCATTCACTGTCCCTGGGCTTTGTATTGGGTAACATCACTTGCTCCAGGGGCAGATCCTGACTCCGGACCAGGCTACTGAGTGTATCCTATCTTTCTAGACATTGGCTAGTTTCTAGACATTGGGCTTGTGACTGAATAGATAGCTCTGACAATCAGGCCCAGGAGTTTTTTATCTTTACTTTTTTGGTATTGGGGCTTGAACTCAGGACCTGAGCACTGTCCTTTAGCTCTTTCACTCAAAGCTGGCACTAGACCACTTGAATCACAGCTCCACTTTTGGCTTTTTGGGGATGGTTAATTGGAGATAAGAGTCTCACAAACTTTTCTGCCCATGATGACTTTGAACCTCAATCTTTTCATCTCAGCCTCTTGAGTAGCTAGGATTGTAGATGTGAGTCACCAGTGCCTGACAAAAGTTCATATGCTTAGGCAATGTTCAGTTAGTTTCCCTTTGGCTGTACTAGGGCTTGAACTCAGAGACTCATGATTTCTAGGCAAGCACCCTATCACTTGGGCCACCACCCAAGTCCTAGACATTATCATGTGAAATCAAACCTTTGAATAGCAATCTACTCATCCAGCTATTCCTCTCCTAGGCATGACTTTCCTACTCAGGGACCATGAAATGTGCATAACTGTTTGAAGCTCTGTGTGTGTGTGTGTGTGTGTGTGTGTATGTATGTGTCCGTGTGAGCACTGGAGCTTGAACTCAGGGCTCTCAGCTGTTTTTCCTTCAGAGCTGATGTTCTACCACTTGAACCATGCCTCTATTTCTAACTTTTTTGCTGTTTAATTGTAGATAAGAGTCTCAAATTTGTCTGAGCTGGCTTTGAGCCACAATCCTCATATATCAGCCTCCTGAGTAGCTAGGATTATAGGTGTGAACCATCAGCATTGGGTTCAGCCACACATTTAACACATTTAATATTAAAACCTTGAGAGCTCAAGTATTTGAGGAAGAGTGAATAAAAGAATGACAATGCATTTACACAGGGGGACCATTCAGCATCTGACGAGCACAGACACAGCCATTCAGAGCGACCAGGCCACTTCTGAGAGACATGATATTGAATGAAATCAACAAGTCTATAGAAGATCTCATGTAGTATGATTTCAATTTTATGTTTCATTCATGTATGAAAACTCTGCACACAGCACTTAAAGGAATGATACACACAGAACTCAAGACATGACTCCTTTGGGTGGGGGAAGTAGAAGCATGTGGAAGGTGACAATAAAGATCATTTCTCACTACATCTGGGTTTTGAGCTGAGTACAGAGTGAAGAGGCCACTTTAAGATCATATCATTTAATTTACATTTGTTATTCTTATGTTTTCAGTTCAATCACCCATTATCTGAATATAATTAGAAAGGATGTAGAAATAACAGCCAGGAAAGGAAATAATTTAGATTATTTTTGTGGCTGGGAATAGAACCCAGGGCCCTGGGTGTGCTAGGCAAGTGTTTTACCACTGAGCAATGGCTACAGCGAATCATTTAGAAATAGAAAAGTGGAGTTCCTAGAAGTCAATTTGGCAGAATTTTATTCATGAAAAGTCCAGAGATTTGGAATTTCTGGTCCATCCAGAAAGACCCTCAGCTCTGATGAGCCAGCCTCTCGATGCCACAGGGGGTGTGTACATTCCCACTGGCCCACTTCCAGGCTCTTTAGACCATGCCAGGGGCTCAGATACCTGGAGAAGCCTACCTGAAGCTTGGCCATTCTGGGTCTTTGGAGAAAGCCACTGTGGTGGATGTTTGTATTGGATGCTGGGTTTGTCCAAAGCTGGTGTTTTGAGTGTCCTTGAGAGGTGGGCCTTTCTGAGGGCATAAAGAAGGCTCTATTTTGGTCTGACAATGTTAAAAAGACCATACCCAGGCCCATACTAGTGAAGCTACCTCCAACAGAGGCGAATTCTGCCCGACTCCCTAACCTGCTTTCCAGTCTTCAGAGATTCCGGGGCAAAGTAAACCCACCAGCATCTGCCCCAGGAGTCTCAGGCCCTTCCTGTGCAAAGCTCATCCCGATACTGAGTGAAGCTCATCTTGCTGTGGAGATTCAAGGTCTAAGAGGAGTCCAAGTCTACTCACTCAAAGATGAGGAGAGACAAGGGGGCTGTGGGAACCCTGAGGTGGGAGTCAGAGTAGAAGCCAAGGTGCCGGTGGACCCAAGTTCTGGGTGAGGAAGAGATGCATTCATGCCTGGGCCTCCTAATCTACCTGTGGTCATGGCAACCCCCCCTCTCTGCTCCCTGTTAGGCAGGAGTGTGTGGAGAACAGTATACAGTTAGGCTTATTTATTTATTTATTTTTAATTTTTGTTTTGCAGTCATGAGGCTTGAACTCAGGGCCAAGGAGTTGTTCCTGAGCTCTTTTGCTAAAGGCTAATGCTCTACACATTGAGCCACAGCTCCACTTCTGGTCTTCTGATGGTTAAGTAGATATAAGAGTCTCACAGACTTCTGTTCAGGCTGGCTTTGAATAGTGATCCTCAACTCTCAGACTCCTGAGTAGCTGGAATTACAGGCATGAGCCACCAGTGCCAGGCCCATTTGGGCTTGTATCAGTATGATTGATTTTGGTTCTGAGTAATAGAAGAACAACAAAAAGGCTTTCTTTAGTCCAAGGCACAAACAAGAGTAGGTCTAATTTAACATAGAATTTTGAACCAAGGTTCAGAAAATGTTCCCCCTCTGAATTCTTGATTTGTAATGTTGACTTTATTCCCAGGGGAGAGGTGGGTTCTCTGGTCCAGGGTTTTCCCAGAAGCCTACAGGATACACTTAAGTCCTGCAGGAAAGAAAAAAAGCTTCTTTCTTCTGGATTTACCACCAGAAGTCCTGCTGTTCAGTGTTTTGATTGGCTAGTTCACTCTCAGCCAATCACAGTGCAAGGGAGGAAATGGGATCCACTGCTTGGAGGAGGCAGGTCACATGACCCTCTGTTATGGGAAGTTTGCTTCCTTAGACTCTTGGTCTTTCAGTAGAAATAAAGCATTGTGAGGGATAAGCAAGGGGGACCGGATGCAGAATGTGTCATCAACACAGAGTCACTTCCTTAGAGAAGTTCTGTCTGTACACTTTAAAGACAAAAAGGCTCCTGAGCTATATTGGCAGTGAGGGATTTTTTTTCCCATTTAGTTGTTTGCCTTTTAAATTTATGTTGACTTTTAGAACTTTCAAAAATGTTTATTTTCCTCCATGGACTTCTCAAACATACACAGAAGCAGAGAGACTATCCCTCCCCACCCATCCACCATCTATCTTCAACCATTGTTCTGTGCTGATTTTTAAAAAAATTTTATGTTATTGTAAAGATGCTGTATAGAGGGTTACAGTTACACGAATAAGGCAATGAGTACATTACTTCTGTGCTGATTTTTGACATTCAACTGTTTTTGATTTGTAAATAATTATGAGTTTTTTATTGTGATTTTCCATTATCATTTTTATTTAGAAAGAAGCCACACAAATACTCAGCCACATTTGTGTGTGTGTGTGTGTGTGTGTGTGTGTGTGTGTGTGTGAATACTGGGGCTTGAACTTAGGGTGTGGATGTTGACTATGAGCATTTTTGCTCAAGGCTGGCATTCTTCCACTTGAGTCACACCTCCACTTCCAGCTTTTTGCTGGAGAACTGGTGATAAAAGCCTTATGGACTTTACTGCAGAGGTTGGTATCAAACCATCATACTCAGACCACAGTTTTCTGAGTAGCTAGGATTATGAGTGTGAGCTTTATCCTGTATTATGGACCTGTTTGTTTCTGCCTAACATTACTGTTTGAATTTTGTAGATACATGCAAAAGATTTCAGAAACACTGTGCTTAACTCTTCCTTATTTTTTTTTCTTTAGTTCAGTATCTTGTTGCCCAACTTTCTCCATCCTTCCAGGTGAAAATAAATTGTTTCCCAAGTTCTAAAGAATATTTCCTTAGGATTTTAATTAGAATTGGTTCAAGTCATGTGCAGAGTTGGAAAAATGAGCATTTTCTTCATGCCACTTATCATATGTAGAAATATAGCATGATTCTAATCAACTCAAATCTTGTAAGTCCCTGTGTGAGGTTCATTCCTGGGTTGTTTATGTATCTTGCTGTGTTTAGATGGGAGAGTTGAAATTTGCCATCTGATCTCTATTTATTCTCTAAGCCTTTTTTTTTTTCCAGTTGTGAGGCTTGAACTCAGGTCCTGGGCACTGTCCTTCAGCTCTTCAGCTCAAGGCTAGCACTCTACCACTTGAGCCACAGTGCCATTTCTGGTTTTCTGGTGGTTTATTGGAGATAAGAGTCTCACAGACTTTCCTCCCTGGGCTGGCTTTGAATGGTGATCCTTAGATCTCAGCGTCCTGAGTAGCGAGGATTACAGGCATGAGCCACCAGCGCCTGGCCACTCTCTAAGCCTTTTTATAATTCATCAAATGTAAGTAGTTCTGAGAGTTTTAGGTTACACCATGAGAAACAGTTTTCCAGGAATTTGCTGGAATTTATTTACTCTGAAGTGGACTCCTCTGATTTCTATTGTTCCAAAGAACATGAAGTTGGTGCAAAACAGACCTGAGTGCCTGTCCCTTTCTGGTCTTTAGTAGTCATGTGTTTTTGAGCAAGCTTCTCATAGTCTCATTTCCTTACTCTGTGTGTGTGTGTGTGTGTGTGTGTGTGTGTGTGTGTGTGTGTTGGTACTATGGCCTGGGTGCTGCCGTTAGCTTTTCCACTCAACTCTGGTGCTCTACCACTTGAGCAACAGCTCCAGTGTTGGTTTTTTAGTGTTTAATTGGAGGTAGGAGTCTCACAAACTTTCCTCCTTCCTGGGCTAGCTTAAATCTGTGATTTTCAGGTCTCTGCCTTCTGAATAGCTAGGATTATAGGCCTGAGGCACCAGCTCCTGGCTCCTTCATTTCTCATCTACTTCCTTACGTATTGTTCATTTCTAGATGTTTCTTGGAGAATCTGGACTGATTAGGAGCAGACTGTCTCCTTGGATGCCATTATATCCAAATGTCATCAGACACCAGTGGACATTCAGAACCACCCGCTAATACTAGCAGCGGGAATGGCATTTTAGTTCATACAAAATAAAATCTATTTGGAAATAATCTAGACACCTTGTTTACAATCTGATTTATAAATAAAATATGCAATATGCATAATAATTGGCAAGATTAAAATATCCAAGGCCCATGGAGTTCTTAGACTGCGTCAGACACCAGCTGATTGCATCCTAAACCTTACCACCTCAGACCCCCATAATTTCCTAGTAAGAAAGATATGATCCGGGCTGGGAAGGTGGCTCGGTGGTAGAGTGGTTGCCTTGCATGCATGAAGCCCTGGGTTCGATTCCTCAGTACCACATAAGCAGAAAAGGCCAGAAATGGTGCTATGTTTCAAGGGATAGAGCGCTAGCTTTGAGCTGAAGAGCTGAGGGACAGCACCCAGGCCCAGAGTTCAGGCCCGACAACAGACACCCCCCCCCCAAAAAAAGAAAAAGATATGGCTCATATCTGAACTAAGAGCTCACAACCAAGGTGTGCTCAGAACTGATGTCATCTGACCCTTCCCTGCAATAATCCAGGAGGATGTCCTAATAGTGCCTCAGACCACGGAGACAGCCAGCAGTGCTACTTGTCCCTTCTCCTCTTTTGCTATGTGCTGCTTTAAAAAAATGTCATTGTAAAGGTGAGGTACAGAAGGTTTACAGTTATACGTCAGGTAAAGAGTACATTTCTTTTTGGACAATGTCCCTCCTTCCCTTGATCTCTCTTAGTTTTACCTTCTTGTCCTCACCCACAAGTTGTACAGTTCATTTTCCACATAATGTCTAGTGAGTACCACTGCTGCATTTGTTTATCCATTGTCCCTCCATTTCTATGCTGCTTACCCTCTCACAGACAGATAAACAAATGGGACAAAAGGAAAATAAAAAGCGGCAACAAAAGAAAAAAAACCCTCTTGTTTCCATTTCCTTTAGGTGCTTCTTTTTAGCAAAGCAACTAAGCCGGAAAGTTGTTGATTGCTTTAAGCTGTCTCCTCTTCTTAGCATCTCCAAAACAAGACTGCCACTAACCCTGCCTCGGTTCTGCTGCTTAAACTCTTACTCATTGGTCTCAGATGTCCTTGCTGTCTGGGTCGAGCCCGGGGTGGCTGTGAGCTGAGGATGTGCAGGATGAAGAGGTTCAGAGAATAGAAGCAGAGGGCTTGAGGTAAAACCAGGTGATTATAGAAAAAGAGCTCTGGAAGGGAATCCAGGGACATTGGCTGCTGGTTGGCTCCATGTGAGTCTCAAGCTTTCTGTGCTAGTGTTTCCTCCACACAAAGATGGCAACTGAATGCCCCTGAGAGCCTGGCGTGGTGGCAAAACTCCTGTGGAGGCCACTCAAGCTATTCACGCTTGGGTAGGGAGAGGGCAGGCTCTCTGTTGACCTTGGCCTTGGTAGTATAAGACCACCAATAATGATGGTAGTCCCACTTGGTGTTTGTTTTAGATGGGGCATCTCATTAAATGTTTGCAACAATCCCATGAACTGAGCACTGCTCCATTTTAGAGATGGACAAATGGAGGCTGGGAGGTTTCAATAGTTCAAAATCTCATAGGTTATGAACCTGAGTTATAGGAGTTGCATATTAGAATGGCCTTGGAGCTTAAATCCTCAGTGCCCAGGCTCTAAATCAGGAACTCTGGAGTGGGTTCCAGGACGGATACTGGTAGAAAAGTATCCCAGTGATTCTAGTGTGTGGCCAGGTTGAGAACTTCAGGACTCCACATCTCCCTGGAGTGTGAGTTGTGTGGAGGTAAGGGAGGCTGGGGAGAGTGGATGCCAGCTGATGGGGACAGGAGAATGGTTGTCCTCCTGCATCTGGAGGCCCTTTATCTATAGATCCAACCAAACTTATGTTGAGGGTTCTTGGAAAAGTCATCCATCTGTACTGAACAAGCATGGATGTCTTTTTCTTGTTATTTCCACCCCAAATATTGGTGTGTAATAAGTATTCACATAACACATTGTATTAGGTATTCTGTGTGTGTGTGTGTGTGTGTGTGTGTGTGTGTGCGCCAGTACTGGGGCTTGAGTGCAGGGCCTTGTGTTCTTACTTTGATTTGTTTTTGTTCAAGGCTGGTGCTCTACTACTTGAGCTACATCTCTAGTTCTAGCTTTTTGTTAGTAATTTGAAATGAAGACTCTCATGGATTTTTCTGCCTCAGTTGGCTTTGAACTGTGATCACCATATCTCAGCCTCCCGAGGAGCTAGGATTATAGGTGTGAGCCATTGATGCTTGGCTTGTATTAGGTATTTGAAGTGATCTAGAGATTGTGTGAAGCTTATAGGAGCATGTGCATTTGCTATATGCCATTGTGCTGCTTTATATAAGGGACTCGAGCACCTATGGATTTTGGTCTTTTGGGAGTCATGGAACCAGCCCCATTGGATAACAAGAAGTGACTGTACACATGTATAATGTGTGTGTGTGTATGTGTATAATGTGTATATGGGTCTATGTGAGTGTGAAACTTCATGCATGCAGAGTATACATGTGTGCATCTGTGTAGTTGTGGGTACATGAGTGTGCCCATAGATGTGCTTGTGCAAGAGTACATATGGGTTTGGATATTTACCGTGGCTCTGGGGTTGCATAAGTGTGTGCGTGTGCATGCGTGTGTTAGTGTAAGTATGCATGTGTGTGTGCTTGTGTATTGTGTGGGTATGTGTGTGAATGTGAGTTCAGGGGAGGTCCCAGGCTTTGAGCTGGGCCTTCCCTTCACTCCTGACAGATGGTCCAGCAAAGGAGGGCCCTCTGCCACCTGCCTGCTGCTCTCCCTAGGGTCCTGCTTCTTCCTCCTCTCCTGATGGCGCCCTTGTGTCTACTCCTCCTCTCGCTACCTCCCTGACATTTGTCCCCTCTGGCTGGCGTGTGGGGAGGGCAGGGTGAGGAAAGAGCTGGCAGGCAAGCAGGCCTGGCCTGGACCCACTTTGGCCTGGCCAGGAGGAAGGTGGGGCTCTAGCTGGTGGTTCTGTGTGTACATATGTGTATACGTGTGAGGATTGTGTGAGCACTTGTGTGTGCATGTGTGTAACTTGTTTTACCCTGGCAGAGAAGCACAGCTCTCCCAGCATCCAAGCTGTGTCAGGAGGGCAGCAAGCCCCCGAGGGCAGCAGGCCTGTGGTTTGTAGACAGAAATGCCAGATGGTAGAGAGTTGGGGTGGGGGAGTGGGGTGGCTCCCAGCAGGGCTGCAGAGGGCAAGGAGAGAGCTCTCTGGGTCTCTGAAGAGCAGGCTTGGGAGCTGCACATAGCTGCTGTGCGGTTTTGTGTATGGAGGTGTCATGCTTTTGAATATTTCAAGGCATATTTCCCATTGGATTTCTATCAGCTTGTTACAAATGTGTTTATATAAGGCTTTAGATATTTTGATATAAGGAGAATACGAGTTCCTGCAAGAAAGCCAAAGTGGTTTATAAAGAGAAAATATTTATTGACAAGTTATAAAAGCATAGTAGCACCAATGAAACAAGGGCTTAGACTAGGTTTAGGCTGTCTGTGAGCCTAGGGATGGGACAGACCAGTTTCTTCTTTTCTGCCTTCCTCCCTCCCTGCCTTCCTCTTTTACTTCCTTCCTTCCTTCCATCTCCCTCTCCCTCTCTCTTTCTCTTCTCCCTCCTCACTCTACCCCCCTCTCTCCTCTTTCTCTCTTTCTTTGGGGATTGAACCCAGGGCCTGGGCTCTGTCTCTTAGTTTTTCACTCAAGGCTGACACTCTACTTGTACCATAGCACCACTTCTGGCTTTTTGGTGGCTAACTGGAGATAAGAGTCTCATGGAGGAAGTGGCACTGTAGCTCAAGTGGTAGAG
>NW_012267302.1:6185493-6210674 GCF_000151885.1 Dipodomys ordii
AAAAAAAAAAAAAAAGAGTCTCATGGACTTTCTTGTCCCAGCTGGCTTTGAACTACAGTCCTCAGATCTCACCCTCCTGAGTAGCTAGGATTGTAGGCATGAGCCACTGCTACCTGGCATTTGTTTCTTTAAGTAAAGATTTTACCTCCTACACAACGGCTGTCTAAACTTCATGTCTCCCCACCCTTTAGTACCATCGTGGAGGGAGTTTTCCAGGTGGATAGACAGATCCACATGGGTCATTGCTAGGCACTGTTGAGGGCATGATGCGTCCTCATGTGCAGGCTGGGCTGTATCAGGTTAGCTCTGTATCTCTTTGGTGGAACCCGGCACCCTGTGCCTACAAGATATATATGTGTGTGAACCACACAGCTGTGAGCAGAGCCTACAGAGTCCACAGGTGAGGAAACCATCGAGATGCTGTGTGGGTGATGTTCTTACTGTCTGTCATCTGTTTGGGAGTCCTGGGAACAAAGGGCAAATCCAGAGGCTGTAAGAGAAGCAAGTGGAAACTTGGTAGTTTCACAGAACCAGCCAGCTCCCAGCCTTAGCCTCCAGGCCCCGATCTCTGGGTTGGATATAGCTGTGATTACCAGACTTTGAGACACTGGATGGCTTCACATTGAAAAAAAGCTCAAATTCCTTAACAGGGCAGTTCAGGCCATCTGCATGACCCACTGTATCCCTTTGTGCTTTAACTGTTATTACAACCTTTCCAGCTTGCTTCAGGCTCTCGGTGTCACAGAGCAGGGAAAACAGAGAACAAGCTGGGCTGTCACCCAAGCTATGTCCTCCACAGAAATGTCCTTCCTGCTCCTCTTCTGCCCAAGTCCTCTTTTTCCTCCTGGCTTAGCTACGCTGTCTTCTCAGCCTCTCTTTCTCTGAGACCCTCCTGTGTGTTCTCTGCTACAATTCCTCATGCGATTCCTGCCTGAAATGACTGTTTACTTTCCTTGGGATCAGAGGACATGGCTAGAGTCAACCTTGGTCACCCTGGCTGTGGGCACAGATCCCCTCACTTGGAAAATGCTCTGTTGGTTGAGCAAATAAAATTAATTCAAGTACCAGCCTTCTTGTTAGAATGTGTACTACCAGGTACAAATACCATAATTCCCAGCCTAGAAATAACAACAGATCTGCCATTGTCGTTATTGCCATAATTATCACGGTTATGAGGGGCAAGCGTGAGATTGTTGGTGTTATGTGTGTATATGCCTGGGGGAGGGGGAGTGATGCCGGTCAGTAGTGAAGGCGCATGCAGTTCTGTGAGGAGAACAAATTTCACTCGGGAAATTACACTGAGCCCAAAGACTGTAGCTATTCATTCAACTGTCTGACCCTCCATACTAAGAACCTTGAACTTGAGTCTCCTCCCACAAAGCAATGGGAGCCACTGCAAAACTCATAGATCTGGATGTGTGTGTGTGTGTGTGTGTGAGAGAGAGAGAGAGAGAGAGACATGACATAGGAACCCTGATACTCCTGGTGGCTTGTATGCATAGGGTTTGCTTTATCACACAATACATTTGATGACAGGCAACTGCAGGCAGTACCATAGTCATGCTAGAACCTCATATTCTTTCCATCTCCTTATTTACCCAAGATGGCTGCTAAGACTCCAGAAAGCCTATTTGCATCCCAGGCCATGCCGTTCCCACCAGTATCAAAAGAGTCAATTAAGTGGTTAGAATTATCTTCAGCAGACTTCTTCTTGGGCTGCATTGGTTAGGTCTGGATCACGTGACCTCCCATAGCTGCAAGGGAAGCAGACACTATGAGGAATAAGGCTGCTTTGGGTGCCCAGAACACTTGTACAGCTCCCCTGCTCCTAGTCCTCAGGGAGCTGCAGAAATGAAAGTAAATGGGAATGAGCTCTAAGGAAACTTGTGGAAATCCACAGCAAGCTGGAGAGGGTTAAGCAAAGCTGTGGGATGATTTTTTTCCACAGTGGAAGTGGCAGGACTATCAAATGCAAGGATCTGAGCTCACTGTATTGGGCTCAAGTCCTCAGCTCAGGGTAGAAGGGACCGGAGTGTCCTCACCAGATGGCTCGTTCCTTCCTCTTTTTCTTTCCCCTTTTTTCCTCCCTTCTCTTCTTCCTCCTTTTCTTTCTTTTGTCTTTTATTTCTCTTTTTCCTCCCTTCTCCTCTTCCTCTTTTTCCTCTTATTACTCCTCCTCCTCCTCCTCCTCTTTTTCCTCTGCCTGCTTCCTACCAAATCCACAGCTGATCTGAAATAGCTTGACAAGGGCCACATCTATCTCAGAAGGTACTTATCTCATTTTCATGGTCACTGGAGACAGCCAGGAAAGATAACCAGATGTTCTAGAATCCCCTACCCCCTTCGCTCACTTGCTCTCTCTCTCTCTCTTTTTTTTGTAAATTGAATTTAAAGGTCCTGTTTCTTAGCAACAGCAGCAGTCAGTGATTCCAAAGTCCTCCTTAGCCATTTTGGCGCCTAGGGTTTCTGTGAGCCATTGGACTCTTAGCACAGACTGGGGATTGGGACAGATAGCAAAGCTATTGTAAAGCCAACAATTAGAACTGTATTTTAGGGGAAGAGGGTTCCCAAAGATTCAGCTGAGCATGTTTGCTCCAGCTCTGTCCTGGGGAGCCATTATCTTGGATGATGTTTTGTTTTTGTGTGCTGGTAGTGGGGCTTAAACTCAGGGACTAGGTGTTGTCCCTTAGCTTTTTTGCTCAAGGCTGGTGCTCTGTCACTTTAGGTACAGAGCTTTTTGGAGATATACATCTCACAGCCTTTCTTGCCCAAGTTTGCACTGAACTGTGATCCCAGATCTCAGCCTCCTGAGTAAAGTTACAGGTAAGAGCCACTGGCCCACTAGTTCATGTCTGGTCCCTTCAGCATTATGGCATTACCTTGGGCAAGCCATTGGATTTTTCTGAGTATCCATTCTTGCACCTGTCAGGTGGGAGAACAGCTACCTTGCCAAGCTGAGGGGCAGTATATGAACATTGTTGAAAAGGTATTTTCTCTGGTCTGCTGTGTTTCCTTTCCGTCCCTCTGGAAAGAGGAAAACTAAATCCTGTTTGCTCTGGGATGTCTCTCCTTGGCCATACACCTGTGTACTTTCTAAGCTTGTGGACAAATAGTATAGGGTGAGGGAGTCCTACCTGGGAAGAAAAAGAGAAAGTCTTCTGCACACAGGTGGGGACCCAGCAATGAAATTGTTTGGTAACTACAGAAAGGCAGACTTCGGGGTGGGAAGAGCTCTTCTGGCTACTCTCCTGAATATCTGACCAACCAATGCTTGCATCTTGATGGTGAAGGTTGAACATTGATGGACGCAGGCTAGATGAGGCTCTCATGGCGTGTTATAATTTGTTGGATCGGATGCTAGCAGTTACAAGGGAGATGATTCTGGGGAAAATCATGAGTTTAAGCTCCATGGAATATTGAGAAGGAGTCCCTGCGCACCGCAGATCTGGTGTGAGCAGAGGTGCTCTGCTTGCCACAGTCCCCACCACTCCCAGCTGTCTTCTAATTTGCTCATTTCCAATCTAGTTATTCCTCAGAGGCACCCAAGTTCAAGATCTCTGCTGAACCAGGAACCTCTTTGATATCTGCAAGGCAGTGATGCCAATAAAACCTGCCAGAAGTCATTGTTAAGATGGAATAAAAGCATGAATATAAAGTGCCTGATGCAGGGTAGGCTTAAAAAATACTGGTCTCCATCTGCCTTTAAAACTTTTTCAGGACTGTACCATGAACTGGTAGCTCATGGCTGTACCACCTACTCAGGAGGCTGAGCTCTGAGGATTGTGGTTCGAGGCTAGTCTGTGCAGACAAGTCTGTGAGACTCTTATCCCCAGTTAACCAGCAAGAACCCTAGGTGGAACTATGGTTGAAGGGATAGAAAATCCAAGTGAGGAAATGAGGCCCTGAGTTTGAGACCCTGAGTTGGAGCCCTAGTTTTCGCACAGGCACACAAAACACTGTTAGGTCTGCATCATTTGTCAACTGTACTCAATCACTCTGGAGCAAAGCAACTACTATCAATCAAGGAGAAAGAGGACAGTTCTGAGTAGCAAGTGGCCCACAGAGTAAAAGGGGAGTAAAAGGGAACCTCTGGAGGTCACCAGCAATAGCTCCCACAGCCCATTTGCATTTCTCTTGATTCTCACATTTTATGTACTTTTCTTGGTTGCAGTTCCTCTGGAGTTCTACCTTCACCACTCCTGAGGAGGCTTTCAAGAGGAGGTCTGGTAGCTGAACTGTAGTCTTTCTTGCTGTAGTTGGTCTCAAGGCCAATCGGTACATCCTTATCTTTTTCATCTTATCTTGGGTTAGAATTTCTCCTGGGCAGGTGGCTTGCTCTGGGAGACGACCCGTCCAAGCACTGTTAATCACACCCTTATCAGACTGAGGTCGTTTATCTTACAGGTAATACTGGCCACAAAAATACCAGTGGATGCCTTAGTGGATCTCTTGAATTTCAAACACATTTCTGCATACTTTCATTAAGTGGTAGCAGGCCAAAACTTCCTATGATGATCTGAGCCTATTGTACCTGACAATATGGCAACTCTTTCTGCTCCTGATGATCTACTAACTCAAGGAGCAGAACAGTGGCTGGATTAATATTGGTGAGAAATCCATGCTGTCACTGATGGGTTCATGCCATGTGATTACTTGTGGAGCTCACTGGGACTGGCTAGCCTTACCTGACAGAGTCTTTCATGGTGGATGTGTTAACAAATGATTCAAACGTCTTCATACCATGTCAGTGCTCCCAGATCCATTGATACACCTCTATTCCAGGCTTCCTAACCTTCAGCCTTCTTCCTTCCAGGCTCTTGACTTACAAACTATGCAATTTTCCACTTCCCATCTCTCCTGCCTTGGGCTCCCTCTCTCTGATGCTTGACTTCTACCCTTCAGGAGGGTTTCAGGATGCTCTGAATTGAGGCTCTAGCAGAGCCACATCTGTTTTCATCTTGAATCATCATCTCTGAACAGAACTTGAGCTTTTACCTTCCTCTGTTAGCTGGCCCTGGGGAGCCTTCTAGGGCCACAGTGTAGACTGAGGGAGATGCCATGGTGTGAATATGTTTGGTACATGGAGGATGGACTACCTGTTCATTCAATTCTGCCCTCTGCAGAACCTGACCCTGAATCTACCATCTTCTGACCTTGTGACTGAGTGCAGTTGACCTTTCTGCCACTCATGATGGGTAATTCTAGTCTCATGTGTACTTGGTGTCCCCAGGTCAGATTCTCATCCGGTCTCTATCTCAGTGTCTACAGTAGCATGCTAAGGGCTGTTTTGGAATGATGTATAGTTTGCCACTGAGCATGCATAAGCTTTTTTAAAAAACTCTAGAACCTCATGGATTTGTCTGTGTTATTCACTAGACAGCACTCAAAATACTGTGTAAGACTTTTAGGCTATAAAGTGTATACAAAGCACATATGAGTTTCATGTATCAATGTGGAGCTATCAAAGATGATATCTCAAGTGTTGTGTACAACTAGACCAAAATCTGGGAAAGATAAGACCCTGAAATTAAAAATATTTCAGTATGGAATACTCCCCTCTACCTTGTCACTTTGTTCTCATATGCTTTCTTACCTACCTACTTGGCGTGATGTCATCAACAGACCAATGTGAAACTCTGTACAATGTCAACATGGCATAGGTCCCTTGCATCCATGATGAATGAATGAGGAGGAATTAACAGAACTGGGGGAGGATCTGTGGATGGATGCACATAAAATGCATGATTTGATTACATTTTCATATTTACATATATCCATGTAAATCATGATAACTATTCAGATACCAAACATCCACAGTCTCTAAAAGTCTCCTGTCCCCCTTCGTATCCTCCCCTGCTGCTCCACCTCTGTGTCCTAGCAATCACTGGTCTTTTGTCTGTGACTGCAGGTGAATCTGCATTTTCTAGCATTTCCATGGCGTGTACTTTCTCCCTTTTTCTACTTGCACTATGACTCTGGGATTCATTTTTGTGGTTTCATTCATCAGTCATTCACTTCTTTTCATTACTGAGCCGTATTCCACGGACTGGTCATACTGGTTTATCCATTCATCTGCCGATTGATAGACATTGGAATTGTTTCCAGTTTGGGACAATTCAACTGTCACTGCTCTGAGCATTTGTGTACACATCTTCCTGTGCACATATGCTTTCTTTTCTCTTGGGTGATGGCTAGCTGTAGACTGTCTGGGTCCTAGGACAGGGGTGTGTTTTCCTTGATGAGAAACTGTCACGCTCTTTAGAGTGGGGTTGCCATTTGCCATCCATGTAAGAGTGTGAGTTTCAGTTCTCCACACCCTCACCGACACCTGTCAACCTTGACCACCTTGGTCAGTCCTCTAGATTTATTTAGAAGGTAGAGCCTATAGGGGCTGTAATGGACAGAGGAGCTATTTATTCAACAACCAGTGGGGGCCTTTTAACCCTATAATTGTTCTAGGGGTGAGCAGGTAGTAAAGAACCAAACACAGACGATCCTGTCCCTCTTAGAGTGTACACACACGTGTCTTTTGTGCCTGGTTGGGTGGCTTTAGGCTCTGGCTGAGGACAGGATGAGGAGGAGACAAATGCATTTGATGGAAGAGAGGAAGAGTGAGAAGCAGCGGGGTGAGGACAGGCTTGGAGGTGTCATCCTGTATTCTCCAGAGATGCTGCACCAGTCCAAGCGTGGCTGGCTGAGTGGCCCTCTCCCGAATCGTACCCTTAGATCTGCTTCCTAGTGATCTCAACCTTTGGGCTCTGAGAAGGCTAGGGAAGAGAGAAGCCCCTTGGCCTCTCTTGGCATCTGTCGGAAGATGGCTTAGGCTCCCAGACTCCACGGGGAGCCAATGCCAGGCTATATTTAGGAGGCACAGCTGCGTCCCACAGTCCCTCCTGCGTCACTGGGTTTTAGTCCTCCTGGCGCTCGGAGGAAACACATCACTTGCCTACACTGTTTTATTTTTATTTTTTAAATCTCTGGGTTCCTCCTGGTCCCCCCCCTGCATTCCCTCCCTTCCCCCCTCCCCCCCTGAGCACCTTCCCTCCTGATTTGGGCGCTCCACTGCTCACGCTCCACGATGAGGGCTCAGGAGGGCTCCAACCTGCCTGCTTTGTGGCAGCCGTGGTTTCCGCCTCTTTGTGATGCTCTCGCAGCTGGGCGTGTGGTTCCCACTGGTGCCCCGTGTGTAGCCATAGCAACCCGACGAGCCACATTTGCTCAGTGTGTCTTGTTTACCCAGCGCCTTTCCAGCCCTCCCTGCTTGCAACCTCCAGATGGGTCTGGAGTGTGGCATGCTCATCGTAAGCCCCACATCTCTTGTGTGAGGACACGGAGATTCTCAGAAGCACAGGGACTTGCTTAAAGGCAGCGTCAACTCTGTGAGGACCTGAACTCAGGATGTGCCTTCCAAAGGCCAGTATTCATTTATCTATTTTTTTTCCTGTGAAGTTGTTGTTGTTGTACTAAATGTGCAATCTCGTAGGGCCTAGTTGGAAAAAAAAATTCTATTCCTGTGAGGCCCCACAGCTGGTGCAAATGATGCCTACTGGGAAAAGCCCTGTTTTCTCCAGGAGATCATGGATTCACTCATGGGCACTTCACAGTGCAGTGCAGAATGGTGACAGAGCTGGAGTGTAGCTTAACACAGGTCACATAGCCGCAGTGCACCTTTTGCTGCATCTTGGCTTCTTCAGGGCAGTATCAGTATCCCTCCTCTCCAGTGCCCCTGTACTGTCTGCTGTAGATGGCACTAGTTGCAAAAGTTCTGATGGTGTTGAATTCCAGATCTGTAACTCGCTGTCCCCAGAGCCTAGCCTGCAGAGTGCTTGATATTGGTCTGGGGAAGTTGTGGGTTTTTTTCAGAATGAATGGAGGCCTCTGATTGCTCATCTGTTGTGTGGAATAACCGCAGAATACTCAAGCATTAGCAGAGGTCACGTATAGTGTTTGCTCAGCCATCTTGTCCAATACTTCATCCATTGGCAAATGGGTGGTACCAGCTACCTTGTAAAGCATGATTCAACTGGTCTTCATTCTTCTATCATTATCACTTCTTCCTCCTCCTCCTCCTCCTCCTCCTCCTCATTTTTGTGTGTGCCAGTACTGGGGCTTGAACTCAAGTGCCTGGGCCCTGTCCTTTTTTGCTTTTTCCTCAAGGTTAGCATTCTACCACTTGAGCCACAGCTCCACTCCCAGGATTTTTTTTATGTTGTTTTGCCTATCCTGGGGCTTAAACTCTGTGCCTGGATGCTGTCCTGAGCCTTTGTGCTCAAGTCTATCACTGCCATTTGAGCAACAGTTCCATTTCTGTTTTTTTGTGGGTTAATGGGAGACTTTCCTGCCTATGCTGGCTTTGAATTGCAATCCTCAGGTCTCAGCCTCCTGAGTAGCTAGGATGATAGGCATGAGCCACCGGGGCCTGGCTCACTTTCACATTTTTGCTGGTTAATTAATTATGGACTTTTCTGTTGGGCTGGCTTCCAACTTCAATCCTCAGGTCTCAGCCTCCTGAGAAGCTAGAATTAATAGGCGTGACCCTGACTTTTGATGGATCCCACTGTCTTAAAATATTTTTTTAGGTTGCACAACTTCATTCATTTGATGCACAATTACTGTGTCTTTCCTGTGTCCTAGCCCCTGGCATCAAGGTATTGACAAAGACATTGAGGACCTTGGAGCTTCCTGGGGAGATAAGACAAAAATCTGTGAATCTGCAGTCCAGACCCAAGGTGGAAGACACTTTCTTGGAGGGTCCCCAGAAGGATAGCACCATTTCTCAAGGTTAGGAAGGGGTGCTTTCCACATTTGTAAGCCTCAGGGAGGAAGCAGCCGCTGGCTCTGCTGGGGACAGAAAGGCTGTGAAGGTTTTGATTTAGACCGTGGAAGAGGCTGTTCCTAAGGCAGCCTGCAGGGAGGGGCCACATTAACCAAATGCGCTTCAATGAGGAGGATGGAATTAAAAAAGCAACTGAAAAGCCAGATATCCATGGCTTAGGTCTATAATCTTAGCTACCCAAGAGGCTGAGGATTGAGGTTTGAAGCCAGCCTGAGCAGGAAATTCCGTGAGACTCATATCTCCAGTTAACCAGCAAAAAGCTGCAAGTGGAGCTGCAGCTCAAGTGATAGAGCACCAGCCTTGAGCAAAAAACCAAAAACAAAACAACAACAAAGAAACACCACCACCAACAAAACCCTAATAAAAATGGCTTTGATGACAGTGCCCAGGCATGTGTGCATGTGTGCACATCCCCTACACCCCCAGACAAATGGAACTGAGCGACCTGTAATTACCAAGTCAATGTCAACACCACAAGCTATTCCATTCATGAAGATGTTCCTGCACATGTACAGCTTAAGGCCACGCCCACACACCTCTTCAGCTCCACACTCCCCTGAAGACCCCTTTTCTGCACTCCATGGTGAGGAGGGGTACTACTCATCAGACACATTCTCTCCATGCCACACTGAGGCCCCACGGAGGCCCCGTTCCAAGAGGATTGGAAATGTAATCACAACAGTTTTTATTAGCAAAAGAACAGCAGGATCCCTTCTGCTGCCCATATGGACAGATCCCTATGGGGATTCAGGAAACAGTTTGCTACGGGAACAGCGTGCTTAAAGCGCCTCGGTCCAATTACCTTTGAACTTGCCTCCTCTGCTGCGGTGGCTGCGGCTGCCTGCACACAACTCACGTGCTTCTCTTCCTTTGCTCCTTTCTCTCCAAGAGGGAGAGGCTGCCTTCCTCTGTTTCAGGTTCCTTGCCTGGCAGATAGTAGTGGACCAGACAGGACCATGATGATCTTCTCAGTCTCCATCCTAGGTCTGATTGTCCAGTTTATGGTAAAGTCCCTCCGATCTGTTGGGGCTCAAGAGGTGAGAGAGAATGAAGAGTTACTGATACATGCACCATTTCTTGTTACAACTGGGTAGAGAGAGTCATTGGCATAGTGACCATATGGCCTGGGTACTTGGACACATCCTAATTGCTAGCACCCCTTCTAATTGTTCCTAGGGAGTAACTAGCAAGTGATATGTCTCAGTTTTAGGAAAGAAAGTAATGTGTGTGTGTGGGTTGTGGGGGGAACGTGTGTTCTAGTACTGGGATTTGAACTCAGGGCCTGAGTGCTATCCTTTAGTTTTTCACTCAAGGATCACTTTTATGACTTGCAGTTCAACTTCTGGCTTTTTGATGATTAACTGGAGAAAAGAAAGTCACAGACTTTCTTACCCAGGTTGGCTTCAAACTGTGACCCTCAGATCTCAGCCTCTTGGGTAGCTACAGTTACAGGCGTGTGCTATGAGTGCTCTGATAAAGCACAGCTTTTGTTTATGGAGGACAGGAAGGTGGAAAGCTGGAAGTAGAAAGCAGCCAGTGTCTTCTGAAGGTTGCAGGGGCCAGACTTGCATTTTATTAGCTGGAAGAGGACAGGGAGGGTCAAAACAGTTCCAAGTTGGCACTTGTCACTGAGTTCGTGAAAAAAAAAATCCAAGTAAGAGGTGAATCCCATCAGGTGGACATCATTTTCTCAGCTGGTGGCTGTGGTCTAAGCAGATTTAACCCTGGTATTCAGCTCTGGGAAGCTGAATGCATATCTGACCTTGTGTCATAAGGATGGCTTTCCTTTGGGGACACACCCTCTCCTGATATGGACAGGAGGGTCGGTCCAGGCTGGCTTCCTTTCTCTGCCTCTGGAAGAGCTAGGGAGGCTCAGGGATCTAGTCTAGAACGGGCTGACTTGGAGCAAGAAGAATCTGACTTGGGAGCTCCCCTTACAAGGGGCTCCTAAGCAGGGCAACAGGATACCTGGATGTGTGAGTGACCGCACAGGGGCCAGGTGGGCAGAGGTGCTGAGAATGGGTCCATCTCCATCCAGTGGAGTACAGGATCTTTCCTTTGGCTGCTTGATGTCAGAACCCACAGAGCCAGTGTGCTCAGATCTTTCAGGGAGCCTCTAGGTTCTGGTTGGACTAAGATGATCAATCCTCTTCCCAAACAATCATCCCTCCCAGGTCTTTTCTCTGTTTTCGATTCATTGCCTCCAGGCCTCCTTTCCTGGCCAAGGCTTAACTTCTTGCCCTGGCTGGAGGACAGTCAGGCCTCTTCCCTGGTTGTGGTTACATATGGCCATGTCAGATGGTCCTGGGTACAATCCTGGCTCATCAGAGTCGCTCATTCAATCATGTTAATAATCTGCCTATACACATTTCTGGGTTCTTTCCATTTCCCCATCCCTGTAGGCAGGGTCACCTCAGGGTTTTATCTAGAGTGTGGATTCTGGGATGAGGTGGAGCCAGGTCCTTGTCTGGAACTACCATTTCTAGCAAGGACTTGGGCAAGTTGTTCAGCTTCGGTGGACTCTGACTCCCGGAGGAACGAGTATAATGATGCTTCTCCATACTGAGTGCTTTGAAGGCTGAATGAGAAAGTTTACACACAGCCGTTCTTAGCCTGCATGTTCCATGTAGGAACTTATTAGTATTGTAATTTCTAGAAACTTCTCCAAATAAGTGTTTAAAGCAACTAAACCAATGCCCAGCTATTGTCATTCCACTGCATGTCTGTCTTTCTTTCCCTCTGTTATTCCTTCTACAGTGTCTACAAGGACTGGGTTTGTTTGCACTGGGCTCTACAGGTACCTTTGTACTTTGAGAGCTCCTAGACAGAAGCTCCAAGTACCAATCAGTCAGGAAGCCCACAGCAAGGAGAGTGTTCTACTGGAGAGTAAGAGCAGAGCTCAGGGGGAAGGGGAATGGGGGACTAGGGGAAGGGGACAGTCCTGCTGAGGGCTCCTGCATACCACTCAGCCCCAAGATGCTTTATTGAAAAGACAAAAACACTCCTTAATTTGTTGCCAGTACTAGGGCTTGAATTCAGGGTCTTGAGTTCTGGATCAAGGCTGGTGCTCTACCACTTGACTGACATCCCCACTTTTGGAACTTGTTGGTCAACCTCCTGAGTAGATAGGGTTATAGACATGAGCCACAGTGCCCGGCACTTATGAAGTTTAATGCACTAGCCAGTCTATAGCTAGCTAGAAGAAAAGAAGCTACCTACAGAGAAGAAAGCATATATAAATATTCATACAAAGATTGTCCATATAAGGATGTGCACACATCCTTATATGTTCATAGCAACTGTGTGCACAGAAATGTTCATAGCAGCTTTACTTGTAATCATCCAAACCTGGAAATAAAGCTGAGATCAGGAGGATTGCGGTCTGAGGTATTCTGGACATACACATGAGTCTATTCTCAATCAGCAGTGGGTGTGGTGGCTTGCACCTGTCATCCCAGCTAATGGGAAGCTGAGGTTGGGAGGATTGAAGTTCTAAGTAAAAGTCTGCAAGACTTCATCTCAAAGGAGATGGGTAACCAATGCCTGTCATCCAAGCTGTGGCAGGAAGTATAAAGTAGATGAACTGAAGTCCACATATGGGTCTGGGCCCAAAGTGAGAGCTTATCTCGAAGTAACCAGTGTGTGTGTGTGTGTGTGTGTGTGTGTGTGTGATTCAAGCAGTAGACCTTCTTCCTAACAAGTGTGAGGTTCTGAGTTCTAGCCCCAGTATCACCAAAAAAAAAAAAATCGGAAAAACCTTATTTGCAATTACTAGTATATGTCTGAGACAAGCAGAAAAGGTCAGATAAGTTGGTGTTAGAGAAATGAACCCTAAGATATGTATTCAAATGTTTTTTCTTCTTTCATGCGATTGTTTCTAACACATTTATAAGATAATTTCTTTGTTGCTTTGTATGTCCCTCCCCCACAGTATAACCCCTGCTTTCACTGTATTTGAGGTTGTTATAATTTGTGGAGGGAAAGGGAAAAAACAAATAGTTTAAATAGGGATACAGGTAGACCCATTGCAACAATGAGACGTACAAGTCGTATGTTGAAAACGAAATTTACAACTTTGGTGGTGGGGGGAGGGTTGGGTGTGGGGGGCGGGGGAGAGGGAGGATGGGATGGGAAGGGGAAACAAAGGAGGAGGCTACAATGCTTGATAAGAAATGCACTCATTATCTTGCCCATGTAATTGTAACCCCTCTGTACAGTATTTTCACAAAAAAAATCAGAAAAAATATAATTCCCTGGAAGCAACCCAAGTGTCTGTCAGCGGAAGACTGGGTACACAAACTCTGATATGTCCATATAGCAGAATGCTGCTCATAATGAAAAAGACTGGACTGTTACTATGTACAATAATATAATCTTAAAATAACTACTCAGAGAGAAAGAGCCAGAAAACACGATTCCATTTATATAAAGTTCCAGAAAAAGTGAGTTAATCTGTACAAAGAGAAAGCAGATCAGTGGTTGCCTGGGGATGTGGGGAAGGGCCGGTGGGGGAGGGGGTGGGAGCGGAGGAGGGAATTTCTGGGCATGATGGATAAGTTCATTATCTTAATTGTGGTGATAGCTTCCTGAGTGTCTATATATGTCAAAACTTATTAACATGTACACTTTAATTATGCGCAGTTTATTGCATGTCAATTATATATTAATAATGCCGTTAAGGAAAGGAGAGAATATGGTTCTCCCACCACACCTAAATCAAGAGGAAAAGCTTCCCTGTGCTGGGCAGGAGGGAGAGGATCAGGCCAGAGGCTTCAGTGTCCTTCATTAGTTCCCTGTCTCACTGCAGTAATAGATGCTTGATGTGAAAAAACTAAGGGAGGAAGGACTTATTTTAGCTTGTATTTGGAGGTTTCAGTCTATGGTCACTTTGTAAGAGGCAACTGAGAACAAAAACGTGTTTGCTGGGCTCTTTGAATTGACTAGAAGCCCCCATCTTTGTTGATCTGGGTTATTTTCTGTTGCAGTCAGTGTTGCCATCATCTTGGGCTTCAAGGAAGACCAGATCCACTGGGTAGCATTTTGTGTGGAAGGCAACCTACCCCTCAAACATGCCATGCCTTCTTATCTTTTATTTTTAGAATTTTTTTATTAATATTATAAAGGTGATATACATAGGGATTACAGCTATACAAGTTAGGTAATGAGTGTGTTTCTTTTGGGATGGTGTTTCCCCTTCCCTAATTCTCTTCCAGTTTTTCCCTCCCATTCTACCCACAAGTTGTAGAGTTCATTTTTTTTTTTTTTGGTCCAGTCATGGGGCCTGAACTCTGGGCCTGGGCACTGTCCCTTAGCTCTTCAGCTCAAGGCTAGTGCTCTACCACTTGAGCCACAGCGCCACTTCCGGCTTTTTTCTTTTTGCTTATGTGGTGCTGAGGAATCGAACCCAGGGCCTCATGCATGCAAGGCAAGCGCTCTACCACTGAGCCACCTTCCGAGCCCTAGAGTTCATTTTTAATAGTGTCTAGCGAGTACCACTGCTGCATTTGCTCACCTTTTGTCCCTTCATTTCTATGCCCCTTTCCTAATGCCTTTTTAAAGAAGAGTTAGGAGATCACCTTGTTCCTGTTCTGTTCTAGAAATAAAGGGATAACAATTCTCCAGAACTCCTCCAAGGACAAAGAGTTGAGGGTTGACCAGGACACATATTCCTGTGACTGTCTGCCTTTCTGAAATTTTCGTTGGTATGGATTCTTGCCTTGGCTGTTTTCCCATCTCTCCCCAGATGAGGAGGGAGCAAGTACTAGTATCTGTTTTGCAGCAGCAACAATATATACCTGAAGGTTACACCTGTGAAAGATCAAGAGGTCTTTTTCTTTCTCTCTCCCCCCACCCCCCTCCCCTCAATCACAAATTGCTTTTGGCCCTCTCCAAATCATGATTCAATCAACTATCTTCTCTACAGCTGGGCCTACAGTGACCTATAGTCCCAGCTATTATGCCATTGCAAATCTGGGTCACTGGCTTCCCAGTGACCTTTAAAAAAAAAATCTGCCTTTTTTTTTTTTTCAAGGTCCGAAACCTAAAAAAAGCTCAGTACCTGATGCTTTGGCTCCTTGGCTAGTGCTCTACCAACTGACCCATGCCTCCAAATCCTGGCCATGCTTCTAAACCCGGGCTTCCCTATTTCTAACCATTCCCTTCTCCAACGACCTGTTCTCAGCTCAGCACCCAGAGGAGCCTTCTGAAACTTCCATGGACTAACTTCCAGTTAGTTCCCTACATAAAACTATCTCCATGTTCTCAGAGTACAGCTAACCCCCTTCACTGTAACCTATAGAGCTGGGTCTAGCTCAGCTTTTGCTGAGCTCATGGTCCTGGCCTTGCTGACCTAGTCTCCTGCCAGCCTCCTGCATGCCTCAATTCTTCCTTCTTGGGGTCCAGGCCATGCACATACCCTTCTCTACCTTGGAGCTGTCTCTCTTGCCCACCTACCCTGGTAAGGCCTTCTTCCAAGAGGCCTTCTTGGAATCTCTGGAATATCTGTTTAACTCACTTCCTCCCCTCCCCTCCCCTCCCCTTCCCTCCCCTCCCCTTCTCTTTCCTCTACCCTCTTCTTCCCTTCCCTTCCCTTTCCTCTCCCCTCCCCTCTTCTCTTTGGGTCTGGTTATATTTTTCCAAGTATTTATTTTTCTACTCCACTCACCTGGGGGGCTCTGTAGAGCAGAGAGCCAGCAGACATTCTCTGTCTCTGCTGTGTCCCCAACCCTTTGTCCTTAAGGAGTATCTATCGACTGAACAAATGAGGACTTTATTGGGCTGGCTTCTTGCCATTTCCTTTGTCTTAATGACCTTGGAGCATGAGGTTATATTTTTCTTCCAATACACATTTCTGAAGGCACATTGGTACTATTATTATTTCATATATTTCAGGGGCAGTATTTTTCTCCACACAAGCTGCTTACTTAGGGATTCATTCTTGTGATGGAATGTTTTATATCTGGGAATTGAAGTATTAAGCAAATCTTTGTGTTGTCTAATAAATAATATGCTTAATAAGTGAAGACACCTGACTCTTGCTTTCTGGAAGCTTCTCTGTTGTTTCTCAAGTCATGGCACCTGCTTTGTGACTTCATTTCTGCTGCTGATTAATTGGTATTTGTATTTCTCATATTTACTGGTCGTGGCTTCTCCTTAGCTTAGATTGTGAGTTTCCTGAGGGCAGCCATGGTGTTTCATACTTCATTTTTTTTAATATGGGGTGAGTGGGGGTGGGGGTGGGGGGGTTGTTGCTGCTGCATCTGAGAGCTTCAAGCTCACCTTCAGTTTTTCTCATTCCCAGCAGGTACCCTATCACTTGAGCCATGTCGCCAGTCTGTCACTTTGCTGGTTGATTGGAGATAGAGGCTCTGTGAATTGTCTTCTGGGTTGGTTTCAAAGGATGATAGTCAGATCTCAGCTCCCTGAGTCGCAGGATGGTAGGCAGGTACCACACCACTCTCACTTTTGAAGTCGAAAGTGATTAAAATTTTGATAGTGGCTGTGTTTAGCAACTGGCACGCGAGCTTTCTGAACCTGCACCAGCTGCCTTCAAGAAGCAGCATAAGTGATCTCCAGCATACCTCGCAATGATGGCCACCATTATGGCTGGCCACCCACAGGGCACAGCTGGGCCTATTTGCAGTTCTTGCACTTTAGATCCCTTTCTTGCTTTTACCTATAGCTGGTTCTGCCTAAATGCTTGTAGCCATCCAAGTTGCCCCTATTTCCTGCCACATCTGCTTACCTGTGGGTTCTCTCTCTCTCTCTCTCCCTGCCCCGCCCCCCAACGTGCATGTGTGTGTGTGCGCACACGCGTGCCAGTACTGGAGCTTAAACTCTGACCCTGGAGCTCTGACCCTGAGCACTTTTGCTCAAGGCTTGTGTTCTACCACCTGAGCTACAGTTCCACTTCTAGCTTTTTGGTGGTTACTTGGAGATGAGTCTTTTGGATTTGTCTGCCCAGATTAGCTTTGAACAGTACTCATTAAATCTCAGCCTCCTGAGTAACTAGTACTTAAGGCAGTGGCTCAAACCTATCTTCTTCTGATAGAAGGTCTCAAGTATGTTCAGGGGTACATCTCATTCCTAAATCCCCCTCCCTCTCTCCCTCCCTCCTTCCTTCCCTCCCTCCTTCCTTCCCTCCCTCCTTCCTTCCCTCCCTCCTTCCTTCCCTCCCTCCTTCCTTCCCTCCCTCCCTTCCTCCCTGCCTCCCTGCCTCCCTGCCTTCCTGCCTTCCTGCCTTCCTGCCTTCCTGCCTGCCTTCCTGCCTTCCTGCCTTCCTCCCTTCCTCCCTTCCTCCCTCCCTGCCCCCCTTTTTTGATATAGGGCTTAAACTCAAGGCCTGGGTGCTTTCCCTGAGTTCTTTCATTTAAGGCTAGTGCTTTAACAGTTGAGCCATAGCTCCTTTTCTGGCTTCTTTCTTTTCTTGGTGGTTCATTGGAGAGAAGAGTCTCACAGACTTTCCTTCCTGGGCTGGCTTTGAACTGTGACCCCCAGATCTGAGGCTGTTGAGTAGCTAGGATTACAGGCGTGAGCTACTGGTGCCCAGCCCCTCTTTCCTTTCTGACTGGCCACCCTGCTACCCTCTTGACTCCAGTGTCCCTAGCTGACCTTGATGGGACAGTGTTTTCTGGAAAAGAACACATGTGGAGGAGGGACAATCACATTAGGATTGTAAAAGGGAGAAATGCCACATTACTTCTTGGGGGCAAGAGGGAACCAGCTCCCAAAGAGGACTTGTCCTCCTTCCCTCCCCCCTTCCCCTCCCCGTGACCTTGCCAGGATGCCTGCTCCTCTACTCTTGGCTACCATTCTTAGCATTTCTACTGCTGAAGAAACTTGGCAAATGAATCCCATAAATGTACAGAAATCTCTCCTGCGAAATTCAGTTCTCTAACCAGCGATAAATGCTCACCTCTGGCTTGTGCAAGCAAAAACAAAGCACAAACCCAGCAGCCTGAGTGGTAGCAATGGGGAGCCTGAAAATTTACAGACCTTAGAAATCCTGCAGGTCTGAACATCACCAAGTTATCAAGTGAATTACAAGACTGAAGGAAAGATACAGGGTGTGCTGCCCAGGGAACTGGGCACCCCCTGGTTTCAGTAATCCCTCAGTAGATCTGTCTTGAAACCTTTATCTCAGGGACACCTGTTGCAGAGGCTTGCTCAGGGACCAGGGACACCCTTAGTGGACAGGCCTGTCTCGTCCCTTGTGTTCTGTGTCTGGGATGAGGAGAAAGAAGGGAGAGAGGAAAGGTAGACTGGAAGATGAGCATGCATAGTGCCAAGAGCAGAGATTTTGGGAGGAACTGGCTTGGTTCAAGATTAGGTGTCATCACTTTCTGTTTGGATGACCTTGGCTATGTCTTGGAGTATTTCTGAGCCTTGGGTTCCTCCTCTGAAAATAGTATTGTAACAAAAGCTTTCAGGAGCTGTTAACTCTGTCTCTTGGCTCTCACCATTCCATACCAACCTGGTGATGTGTGTGTGTGTGTGTGTGTGTGTGTGTGTGTGCGCGCGCTGGTCCTGGGGCTTGAACTCAGGGCCTGAGTGCTGTCCCTGAGCTTTTGTCTCAAGGCTAGCCCTTTACAACTTTGATCTGTAGTTCCACTTCAGGCTTTTTGGTATTTAATTTGGTGATAAGAGTCTCATGAACTTTCCTGCCTGGCCTGGCTTTGAATTAAGATCTTTAGATCTCAGCCTCCAGAGTAACTAGAATTACTACCAATGCCCAGCAGACCGGTGACTTTTGGCCAGCACGTGTGGCTATTTGTCTAAGTCAGTTTGAGCAGGCTTATGGTGCCGATCAGCTGTCATGGGAGCTGATGTACCCCACTCTCCACAGCAAACATCAACCCCGCAGTGGGATGCTTAGGTATGCTCTGTGTCCCAGCAAGGTGGAAGCTCCCATGCCCACAGTAAAGCGTGCTCTGTGCCACCCCCATCAGCTCCTTCCCCATCATCCATTGCCTTTCCTTCCTGCCCCAACTTGTGCTTTTTTAGAATCACACCCCAAATCAACCACTTGCTTGTGTTTGGTGCCTCGTCTGGGGGACTCCAGGAAGAATCTAATCTAAGAAAGAATGCATATCGTAAGATAAGTTTGAGAGATATATACATATATAAACTATATAAAAATAAATATTAAAATATCTTTATTTGAAAACAAATATGTAAATATATGTATTAAAAAATACTGTATAAGCCTGGTGCTGGTGGCTCACACCTTTAATTCTAGGTACTCAGGAGGCTGAGATATGAGGACTGTGGTTCAAAGCCAGCCCAGCAGGAAAGTCCATGAGGCTCTTATCTCCAATTAAAGTAGGGCGATCAAGTCTGGCCAGTGCCATCTTGGCCACATGGTGGATGCATCTTGTCTTCATGGTGGGGAAGGGGAATCCCCTGCTTCACAGGTGATGGGCATGCCTGAAAATCTGGAGGCAGGGTGGGCACTTGGCTGACAGGTTACTAAACCTGTTATTCCAGTGCCTGGGACTCAAGTTTCCTGTGACCCTGCCCCCTGACCTGACTCTATGTAGACACAGACCAGCTCAGGTGCATGCCATGTATCTGCATGCTCCTGTCCTGTCTCCTGTTTCCTGGCTCTTTTCCAGTCACCATGGCATCCCAGTTCAGCTCTCCATTGGTCTTTTGTAGCTTTTTTTCCCATTTTTTTCCCCCAGGGCTGAGGACCGAACCCAGGGCCTTACGCTGGGCTAAACCCCCAGCCCCTCAGCTCTCCATTGGACCTGAACTTTTTTTTTTTGTCAGTCGTGAGGCTTGAACTCTGGGCCTGGGCACTGTCCCTCAGCTCTTCAGCTCAAGGCTAGCACTCTAGTGCTTGAGGTACAGCGCCACTTCTTTCTTTTTCTGCTTATGTGGTGCTAAGGAATCAAATCCAGGGCCTCACGCATGTGAGGCAAGCACTCTACCACTGATCCACCTTCCCATCCCTTGGTATTGTTTTGTTCTTTCTTTCCTCTCCGGCCTTCGTGGCTCAATTTCCTAACAGTGTTAAGTGTATTTGCTGGCTGCTGGTCTTTGAGACAGAAGTCCACCATGCAGTCGCCTGCCTTTTAATAAAGACTCCAAGATTTGACCTCTCAAAATGTGGCTTCTCTGTTTTCTCATTGTACAACAAAATCCACTAGCAAAAAGCCAAGAAGGGGTGCTGTGGTTCAAGTAGTATAACACGAGCCCCAAGCAACAAAACAAAACAAAAACTAAGGGACAACACTCAGGTCCTGAGTTCAAGCCCCAGTACTGGCACAAAATATGAAAAACAAACAAAATAAAACAAACAAAAGCTCAGCTACGCCGACCTTGAGTACAGACTGGTCTCTGTCCCTCGCTCTCTCTCCCTGTATCTTTTCCAGGAATGATCAGACACAGTGAGTCCATCATCTCCCAGGATTCCTTTCTACATAGAGTAAGTGGCCATCAGAATTCTGTGCTCATTGGAGAGGGCGTGTGGCTATCTGCAGGGCTGTCTCAGCTTGGTGTTGGATGCTGAGTCTCAGTAGGGTGTAGGGATCCCCGCCCAGGGGGGTAGAAGTGGAGCCTCTGGGAGTTCTTTTGGGGGCTAAACAGACTCGAGGATTAATTAGCTAATGCCTGTGGAGTGCCTGGGAATGTCAAGTGCGCGTGTGAAGTGCCATCATGGAGCCGGCTTCCCCTCTTTAAGCCCTCCACTAGAGAGACGCGTCGATTACCACGTGCAGAGGAGCTGCTGCCTAGTCTCCACTTGGGGCTCTCAAACAGGCAAATATTTACGGTCCCCATCAGGCACTCAGGGCCCCACAGCTCCACTAGAGGCTTAGGCTACTAGCTCTGCCCCAAGGCTCAGGGGACAGGAGCTTGGGGATTGTGTCTGGGCTCTTGGCTCTTCTGTAGTACCCACTGAGGAATCCTGCCCCATTGGTGTCCTCAGCCCAAATTCCAGTTCATCTTGCTGTCCAGTCGTGCAGCCAAGGCCTAAAGCAGCTCAGGAGTCCTTCCCTGACCAAGGCTCCACAAGCATCCTCCTTCCTCCCCAGCATCCATGCTGACATTGTCTTTCTCCCAATGTCCAGTCAAGCTGTTGGGATTCTTTCTCTGCACCATTTCTGCTTCACCTCCCAATGCCTGTCATCACTTGGCCTGGCTCAGGCTGTCATCCCCGCTCTGGGCTATTGTTTTCCCATCCTGACCACACCCCCACTCTCCTGTTTGCAATCACACAGGTAGCAAAGGTTCCTTCTGAAACCTAATTCTCAGCCAACTGCTAGCGGCTCACACCTGTAATTCTAGGTTTTCAGGAGGCCGAAATCTGAGGATCTGGGTTTGAAGCCAGCCCAAATTGGAAAGGTTGAGAGATTCTTACCTTTAATTAACCATCCAAAGAGCTAGCTGGAAGTGGATTTGTGGTCCACGTGGTAGAGTGCCAGTCCTTGAACGAAAAAGCTCAAGCCCCAGGACTGGCATACCAAAAAAAAATACCCCTCAAAATTCCACCAACAAACGCACAAAAACCTGAAATGAAAAAAAAACAAACCCACCTAATTCTATGGAGTTTTTTGCCAATGAACTCATGGCTTCTAGAATAAAACCCAAACCTCACTGCCTCATCATAATTGGTCCTAAGTGATCTTTTATCTTATTTCCCACTCTTCCATTTCTGCAGCTCCAGGAGTCTGAATCTCTCCCAAGTTCAGGATATTCAATAGGTTATCTAGCCCTTCAGTGTCCAACTTCACATGTGTGCTTAGAAATTACATCATTGTCTGCTCATCTCCCACAACAATCTGCTCCATTCCCAGGGTGGGCCGCAGAGGCTTGCTGAGTTTGTGTTCCAGTGATGAGCAGAGAATTGGCCTTGTGTCTCCTATATTAGCGCTGCTTCTGGCTCCAAACAGTTCTGACAGCCGAGCAGTGTTGTAATACTGCAATCCCCTTACCAACAGCCAGGAGCCTTGCGTTTAGCCCCAGATTGCCTGCTCTCTGGTTGTTAGGTAACTGAACGCATGTAGGAGAGTTTGTCTTTTTCTCCAAGCCTTCAACAAACTCCTTGTTCCTAATATTTTTTTCCCTCAGTGCTTGGAAATATTAGTTGTTCAATACTTGTTGAAACTCTGGGAACGTACAGCTTCTGAGCCCGCCGGATGTGTTAGGAAGATGAATTCTCTCTTCCACAGGATATATTGTTCAGGGCTGGATTGATGGAATGTCATAATCAGGGTGGAGCAGAGGGCAACTTCAATTGACTTCTAGATCCTGGATTCCCATGTGGCAGCACTTAGAGAGGTGTCCTGTGGGGGAGGGCTTGAAGGAAGAAGGCAGGAGGTAGAGACAGGCTCCACTGGACTCTGGTTGGATGCTTAGGAACTTAGGTGGAGGGGTTACTTCCTTGGCCACACCAGGAGTGGGTATTCAGGGAATCTAGAGTCATCATGGGTCCCCATTGGGTGGGGTGGCAAGGGCTGTGAGGAGTTGGGTCCCAGCAGGTTCTGTAGGAGTAGTTTCCTTCCTTGTGGGAAAGGCCTGGAGTTACTCAAGTATTGGTTTCTGAAAGTATTAGGCCTGGCTGTGGTTGTTTACTTTCTCTTCTTTCTCCTTAAAATAAAACATAATGGGGTATTATTACAGTATAACTTGCCCTGTTCCAGGAACACCCAATGACCTAATCTTAGGCTTGTATTTTTTTTTTTTTGAGATAGAATTTGGCTTATAGTGAGCTAAGACTTGAACTCATGATCTTCCTGCCTTAGCTGCCTGAGTGCTGGGATTCCAGGCTTCAGGTTTCTCTTTGATGGAGCCTCTATTTAGGGCTGAGATGGCCAGCATCTCCATGAGTACCTGATTTAGAAACACATTAGGAACCTGTCAGGTAGATAGGATCTTTTTATAGCTTTTAGAACTAACATTTTAAAATTGTGGCTTTTGCCAGGTGCTAGTGGCTCATGCCTGTAATTGTAGCTACGCAGGACACTGAGACTCAAGGATTGTAATTTGAAGCCAGTCCAGGCAGGAAAGTCCAGGAGACTCTTCCCTTCAATGAACAAGCAAAAAGTCAGAAGTGGCTCTGTGGCTCAAGTGGTAGAATGCTAGCCTTGAGCAAAAGAAGCTCAGAGACAGTGCCCAAGTCCTTAAATTCAAGCCCTAGTTCCAACATGGGCAGAACATGTACACCAGAGGGTCATGGCAAGCACCTGGCTTAGTTCTTATGCTTGCTCTCCTGACCGGTGGCCTAGCGTTGGACATAGTCTAGTGGAGAACCATCACGGTAGTACTAAGCAATGAGGCCAGAATAGTGCCATCTAGTGGCGTCTACCCAAACCACTACATGTCAGGGTTGGAAAGCCTTCTTGGGACTTTGTGCCTATCTCTCCTCTACCTGCAGATGTCTACCCAGAGCCTAGAGCTAGAGAAGGATATATCTATCTACTCAAGGGTCATGAAAAAAATAGAGACCCAAACCCAAATTCCGCCCCCCCGCAATCAGGATCTTTCCAAGTTGGGGACAGTGTTTCTTGTCCTCCCACCCCCTTCCCTTGTGTGCCTCATTTCATGGCCACATCAGCTCCATTGCAGTCCTCTGTAGGAGCCCGTGAGGAGATTGTGATGGGGAGGGCTGGGGAATAAAGGATAGGGGAGGCCCAGGGCTTCTCAGCATAAAGACTGAATGCAGGGGCGTTCAAAAGCCACTGGGCACTGAGCGAATTAAGCCATGCCTTGTCTCCGTTGCCCGGGTACTCTTTATGCATTGCACAAAGCCATTGTTCAGACAGAGCCAGGGGCCAGAATGCTCTCTGTCTTTGCAGGTAGGCAGCCAGAGCTGGCTTGGTAGCAAGAGAGGCTGGAATCTATTCCAGCTTGAAAATAGCAGCTGTATAATAAAGCTAGGCTGATTTGTCTCTGGGCCCTGCTGTCCCTTCTCCTTGCCTCAAAGTAGCAGCATGAATCAGTTCACTGCGGCAATGGTCCAGGCGATGTGACTTGCATCCCTATCAGCTACCTGATTGCAGTCCCTGGATGTACAAGGCGCTGGATGTGCCCGGCATACCAAACTACCTGCCTCTCAACCAGCCATGGCTGCTGGTAATGAAGATCGTCCACCCTGCCCGGCCCCGCAGACAGAGCGGGCATACTCCATGGCCCGCGGCTGGCCTTTTATCTCATCCAAGGCTCTGGGACAGTCATCGAAATCCTGAAGCTGCTTTTGATGGGGCCACGAGTCTGTCTCAGAGATGCCCTGACAAGCCCCTCTGGCCCTAGGCAGACAAAGGCTTGAGAGGAGAAGAATTGTGCATAGTCCAGACGCTGCTATGGCTAATACATTATTTTGACACACAATGAGCTCCACAATTTGCTCTAAGCGAGAAACTCAGTATTCAGGGTCTGTACCATGCAGTTCCAGCAGAATTCAGTCCTGGGCGAACCTCACCCTTTCTGAAGAGCTAGGGATCCGCTGGCTTTCCATGATAATGCTGCTGCTTTGGGGGGCTGGGCTTGGACACCTATCCAATGGGGTGAATCTACCTGCTGTGTCCCCAGCGTGGGGCAAGGGGGTGGGTAGGAGAACCATAGTATCAGTGTGCACAAAACCTCCCAGCAGAGCACCCCCTGAACAACAATCCTTCCTAAGATGGTGGCGCTTATCCTGTCTGACAAAAGGCTGATTTGAGTTCTCCCCAGAGGTGGGATGAAGCGTACACATCGCCTTTTATCTCCCTGTCGCTTTGAGAGGGGAGATGGCTGGTGCAGAGCAGGTGGAGAGCCCCGGCGAAGGTACTCTTGCATGAAAGACTTAATCTCCAGCTTCACAAACCAGGTTGGGGGGGGGCGTCTTTCATTCCCTACTCCACCCGAACGGCTCCTCCATCCTGGAGGCATCTGAATGGAAGCTAGAAAGACAGGCTTCTGCCCTGCACAATACCACACAATATTGTGTCTCCCTGGGAGCCCAGAGAAGGCCATAGGCACATGGCATCTTACTTTGAAACCATTGCTTGCTGCAATCAGCTATTTAAATAAGAAATAGAATTCACTGACCACTGAGAGCGGTCGCTCTGAGACACTTCCATTTATGAGGCACTTGAAGAGAGTCCCCAAGCCCTCGGTTTATCAAGACAACCAGCTTAGGATGATTTTTGGGGGTGTGTGTGGGGGAGATAGAGAGAGAGAGAGAGAGAATGCTGAAGTTGCTGTTAGAAATCCAGGCTGTGGGGCTGGGAAGGTGGCTCACTGGTGGAGCGCTTGCCTTGCATGCTCGAGGCCCTGGGTTCGATTCCTCAGCACCACATAAGCAAAAAGAAAAAAGCTGTGGCTCAAGTGGTAGAGCACTAGCCTTGAGCTGAAGAGCTGAGGG
>NW_012267302.1:6210724-6321543 GCF_000151885.1 Dipodomys ordii
AAGTGGTAGAGCACTAGCCTTGAGCTGAAGAGCTGAGGGACAGCGCCCAGGCCCAGAGTTCAGGCCCCACAACCGGACCCCCCCAAAAAAGAAATTCAGGCTGTGCACAGATAAAGGGGAGATATCCCCCCACCTCCCCACCACCCCACATTGGCTCTTTACATGGAGGAGAGGGCTGAGCTCTCCCAGCCAGAGAGATGCTCAATGAAGTTGAGGGGGGAGGGGGGGAAGGGGGGTGAACAGGACAGGAGGAACACAAACCAGAAAACCACTATTATCCTTTATCCTTTTGGAGGTATCCTTATGAGCATCAACTTAACTCATCACCACATCATTCTGTTTTTTCTTTTTCATGGCCTAGAATCCATTAAGACCTAATGAATGAAATTTCCCTAATGAGAATGCAAGAAGGAAGATGGGCCTGGCCAGGAGTTGGGTTGACAGACAAGGAAGCAAGCCGGGAGAGTGGGCGGGGCCAAGAGGAACGATGGGCGTGGCAAGCAGGAGGGTGGATGGGTGGGTGGGACAAGCATGGTAGGTTGTGCTAGACTGGACTGACCCTTGGCTTGAGCTCATGAGTCTGCCTCCATCCAGCAGTATCTGTCCTGGGGGTTCTGGCCATAGCCCTGTCTGGAGCGAGAGGCCCAGGCACCTTGGCGGACCGTCCGTGGCCTCAGCAGGAAGGCTGCAACAGTTCGCCTACCACTGACTAGCTTTTAATTCATGTGCATCTAGCTTGCCCAGAGCCTCCTTTTCCCTGTCTGTAAAATGGGCTGTGAGGATAACTGTGGAGTTGGAGGGCTTTGCTCCTCATGGCTTGTCATACGCAACCTACTACTCAGGGGCTGGCTGGCTTTTCTGGCCACCAGCTCTGTGCCACAGTGTCCCACCCCATCCTGCTCTGTTCTGTCCCATTTGTCATGCTGCCTTCCAGATCTTCAGTATTGACATCTGTCCTGTCAGCCTGAGCGTGAAGTCTGCCCGGAGGAGGTGTGTTGAGGGATGGGTGTGGGGAACATGGGGAATGGAGGGAGGCGAGGACTGAGGAGAACAGAGTGAGGAAGATGAGCAGGGAGGGGGTGAGGAGGGGAGGGAAGCCTGCCGCCTTCCTCACCAGCCATCACCGCTCATCCCAGGAAGCCGTTGAGACGCTTCTGTGGGCTGGGCAGAGATGGGGTAGTGAGGTCCGATCGTGCACCCTGGTGCTGCAGAGCACCGCGGGGCTAGGGACCATGGCCCTCAGTCAAGAGGAGGTGACAGGACGATTGTGTAAGCCACTTGGAGAGCTGGCGGGGTAGCAGCTGTGGTGCATGGCTTTGAATGTGGCCAGGGTGCCCTGCCCAGGGAAAGCGGGGCCTCAGGTGGCAGGTACTGGGCCTCCTTTCTGCCTTCTCACCTCTGGGGGCGGGAGGGGGGGGATGGTCCAGTCCCTTCTCCTTGCCAGAGGGGCACAGATGTCCTTGTCACAGAACAAGACAGCAGCTTTCACCTTCCTATGACATTCTGTCCCTCCCCGATGCACCTCTGCACCCCAGGCTTATCAGGAAGAGGAAGGCCCCAACCCTGCCCGCTGCCCACACCTGCCCTGCCTGTTCAAAGAGCTGGCGCACCCGACTGACTTCCATTAAACATGGGCCGCATAGCAGAACTGCCAAGAACCATCCATCATGCCTCCCCTCCCCTGCCTGCTAGCTCTGTTTCTAGGGAGAAACCCCAGCCTGGCCTGTAGCTTGTAGCTGCCGGAAGCAGAGGGTGTGAGGGCTGGGGGCCGGGGGGGGGGGACAATATCTGGCCACAGGGGCAAAAATAACGAGAGCACCACTTGCCCAGTTCTCAGTGGAACCCAGCGAGATCTAAGTACTTTATAGATTGCCTCTCATTGAGTGTCATGGCTGTGATATTAACACCGCAAATGGCCTTATTTGTTTATGGTCACTTTGACGGTGGTTGAGCCCCACTGAGCCTAAATGTACTCTGAGGTTGGAGCGTGTCCCTGCATTAGAAACCAGTCCCCAGTGAGGAGGATCCTGGCCAGGGCTAGGCTGAGGACCTCAGCACAGGGTGATCAGCAGGACCTGGGTGTCTCTGTTCATAGCAGGATGGACTGGAACTTAGCAGGGAACATTCTAGAAGCCTCAGTGGGCGAGGTTTGGGCAGGGGTGATGGCTTGTGAAAGGCTCTCAAGTCTGTAACCCAGCCTCCCACCTGTCTCTGGCTTCATCTAGCCTCCTCCCAAGGTAGCAAGAGAGAGGATTCTGGAGCCTGTGTCTGCCCAGGGCTCCTGTGTCCTGGGGCCAGCTGCCTTTCCCCCGTTGGGACAAGCTCTCACTCCTGACTTAGGCAGGCTCTCAGAGACCCTGGCCTGGTCCTCACGTTGGGGCTTCTGTTCCTGTCTTGTTCACAGCAGCAGCAAGATTCTGTTCCTTGGTATGCCTGGCTGACCTCTGCTCCCTGTGCAGCCTGGCTGAGGTGAATCCTGGGAGGGGCTGGACCAGGGACTTTTTATGTCCTTGCTTCCCAGTCCCTTATCTTCCTCTTCCATTGTCTGTCAGATCTGGGAAGGCAGAGGGCGGGGGTGGGCAGCCCTCCCCCTAGGTACAGCACAGAGCCCTCCTACAGCAGACCTCCAGGAACAAGTGGTCATGGCCCAGATGAACGAAGGACATCTGACATGAATGCACTGTGTGAGGATCAAGGCTCAGCCCAGCAACGGAAGTCAGTGCTGTGTGGACAGGCTGGACACCTGGGCTGGAATCAGCTCTTGTGCTTGGATGCCTGGGTCCTCTGCTCTGCTTCACCCAGACCCAGCTTGCTTGTGGGTAACAAGAGGACAGCAGTCTTTATCCCTGGGCCGGGCACAGAGGAAAGGATGTGGGGTTGCTCTGGGGCCCGGTCACTGGCTGAAGTGGAAGCTTTTCTGAGACTAAGAGATAGGGCTGGCAGGGATGGGTGAGTCTCTGAGGTGTGTGTGTGTGTGTGTGTGTGTGTGTGTGTGTGAGAGAGAGAGAGAGAGAGAGAGAGAGGAAGCCTCAGGGACAGCCAAAGAAGACAATCTCTTCTGCTTACCCTGGGCTGGCCTCAGACACACGGAGGCTGGACTCCCATAATTCATCTTCCCTTTGTAGTCAAGGTTGTTGCTGACTTAGACTTTACTCTGTGTGTGTTTGTGTGTGTGTGTGTGTGTAAGGGAGAGGGGGAGGGGGAGAGAGGGAAACAGAGAGAGAAAGGAGAGAGAGACAAAGAGAAGAGGGAGAGAGAGAAAGCTGGGACCTGGATAGAGGAGGGTGATTTATTAGTTATCTGCTCTGGTATAGAGGTGTTTTCACCCTTCACGGCTGTGCTGAGAATGAGCACTGATGTCATCTATACGTGGGTGTATGGTTGTATAAAATAGGCCTTAAAATCTCTTCCACCATGGCCACCACTGTGGGAGAGCAGGTGACAGTGTAAGGCGGAGACTCCCAGTGTGGTGGCAGGGCTGTTCTGTGGCGGCAGTGGGGCCTGGTAGATCTCCTGATCCCTGTTTCCAGGAAGGGACACAAGGCCCAGAGCAGGCAGAAGTGGAGAGCCCAGGGCCACACAGCCACTAGGGGCAGGGGCAGTGGCAGGAGAGACGCTTTTCTTCCTACCCCCTAATCCAGGGCAGGCATACTCTTTCATGGCGCGCTTCATCATTTCAAGTGGAAGCTCCATCTTCAGTGGCTCATCAATCTGTGTGTGTGTGTGTGTGTGTGAGAGAGAGAGAGAGAGAGAGAGAGAGGGAGAGAGAGAGGGAGAGAGCGAGAGAGCTTGTCTCTGTGGAAAGCAGAGAAAACATTTATATTTGCGGCTTGAACTGTTAGAAAAAAAAACCACGCAAAAACAATTTAAATAATATTAACATTTTAACAGCCTCTACGCATAGCTCTGTGAAATTAGCCGTTATCTTCTTGGAGTGTTTGTTACTGTTCAGCAGGGAGTGGAGTGGTGAACCCTTGGGCTTTTAGGTGTGTTTGGGGAACCAGGTGGGTCTCCGGGGCCTGGTCCCATCGGGCCCACCAGGTGCTCTGCCAAGCCCAGCCCTGTGTCAAGGGAGCAGGGGGAGGGGGCTGCAGCAGGAGCTGTGGCTCTTGCCGTCTGGGTTGGCTGGGTGCTGAGACCTCACCTTCCAGGGCCCCCTGTGGTAGGGTGGGCCTGGCCCCGGGCTCCTCATGGGAGGGCATGCGTGTGTGTGTGTGTGTGTGTGTGTGTGTGTGTGTGTGTGTGTGAAGAGCACATCTCAGATGCTCCCTGGCAGTGTGGATGGCTTCTCCGGTGGTCTTGGCACAAGGATGCCGTTGAATGAGGGACAGACGATCTCCAAGGTCTGGGCCTACTCTAGCCTTCATGAATCAAAGAACATCATGGGAGCAGAGTGCCGGTGGCTCATGCCTGTCATCCTAGCTACTCAGGAGGCTGCGATCTGAGGATCACGTTTCAAAGCCAGCCCAGGCAGGAACGTTTGTGAGACTCCTATCTCCATGTCAGAAGTGGAGCTATGGCTCAAGTGATAGAATGGTAGCCTTGGGAAAACAAAACAAAACAAAACAAACTCTCAGGAACAGCACCCAGGGCTTGAGTTCAAAGCCTTTGGACAGGCGTGTGGGTGTGGGTGTGCGCGTGTGTGCACACACAGACACAGAGACACACACACACACACACAGAAGGGTGTTAGGTTCTGACAGTCAGGGAGGGAGAAGGGACTTAGGGCCATCTTGTTCCTCTTGCATCTGGTCGGGCTGTACAGGCTAATCTACAGTGGGTCTACAAGCAAGAGCAAGGTCAGGGTGGACCCCTGCTGGGAGCATCTGACATTTGGGTAGCCCAGGAGTTGATGAGCCTCCCAAAACTAAGTGTGTGTATGTGTATGGGGTGGGGGAGAAGAGCATTCTTTCCATATCAAGGGACAGAGGGGTGTGGGGAGGGTTTGCAGGCAGAGGTTAGGGGTGCTGGAGCCCTTGTACCTATACTGCTTCCTGATCTGTTCTTTCCTGTGCATTTCTGGCCATGATGGGTGGGCTGGGAGCAGCTGCTGGGTGACAGTAGCTTCTGGGACTTTATGCAGAGGGACTCCTGCATAGGGACACTTAGGAAAAACAAGACCTGATTTTTGCCCTTCAGGGAAGCTGCAGACTGGGTCTGGCCATGCTCTCAGTGTGGATGTCGAAGTCCTGGTGCTCCACGCACAGGGTTGTATTTGGAGACGAGCCCTTTAAGGAGGTGTGTCAGGTTAAAGGAGGCCATCTGGGTGCATCTGATCCCACAGGACTGGAGTCTGTTTAAGACTCCAGGAACAGACACTGGGGATCTCTGGCATTCTGGAAACAGCAGGAGGAGGCCATGTGAGGACAGGCCAGAAGGCAGGTCCAGGCAAGCCAGGAGGAAAGCCTTTGTTAGCTGGTCCCTGGAGCATCAGGGCAGGCTCCCTGGAGAAGCGTAAGCGATCACAAGGCTGGGGAACAGGTGAGGCCCGGGTTGGAGGATCCTTCTGCATCTTTCAAGGAAGGCTGTTTAGAGACCCCCCTACCTGCTGTCGGACGCCGTGATTAACGACTGACTGGCTGAGTGACCTTAGCCTAGTCACTTAACCTCTCTGTGTCACCATGCTCTCATTTGTTAAACAGGCACAGGACCTGTGCCCTGCGTGCCACCCGGAGGCTTTGTGGGCTCCATGAGCCAATGCACGTGCAAGCGTGAAAGCAATCTCACGAAAACTCCACAATAGCACCGCGGAGAAGGAGGCGGTGTTATTATATAATCAGCCCGACTCCTGTCAGAGAAGCGTGGAGTCAATTGGAGTCTTGAGGGGTGTCAGGGAAGGGGGCCGCTCTCTGAAGCTTGTCACGGAGACCTGTCTTTTCATTGTCCCTTGTTCAGATCACTGCTGGCTGCGTGAGAGAAGGGGAGAGAGAGCCTTTGATGCGTCTAAATATTCCGTACCCACCAAGACGGGAGGAATTCCGAGGCTGAGCTATTATTAGAGGCTGAGCCTTTGCAGATCAGAGACTGTCAGCATGCATAAATAGCCTCCTGCTCCCAGCCTGCCAGACTCTGCTGCGGAGAGCAGGGGCTCCAGCCCTGCTGGCTGAACAGCACTGGGGTGGCCCTGGGAGAGAGGAGGACCAGCTTCTTTCTATGTTGCATCCACTTTGCTGGGCAACCCAGAGCAAGTTCCTTACCCTCTCTGAGCCAAGAAAGATGATATAGTACCTTTTTAAGAGCATGCTGTGGTGAAGATGTGCATCAGGAGGGGGAACTTCATTTCGGAAAAGGTTCTCATAGCTCTTGTCTCAGAAATGGCCGGGAATGTGAAAAGTAAAATACGCGGTGTTTCCTGGAACTACTCCAGGCCTTTGAGTTAGGATCTTCGGGCTTCAGCTTGGACTGTGTTCAGGAAGCTTCCAGTTGCCGTGCATGCAGGGACCAGCAGCACTGCCGCTGCTCCTGCGTCTGCAGACCTGGCATGTGTGGGGTTTTCGGTCTGGCCTGGAGACATTGTGACTCCACGGGGCAAGACAGGGCATCCGCATGGTACATGCCTCCTTTCCCTTGAGTAGAGTCCAGAGCAGTGCCTTTTACCTGCTGGGTCAACTCTGCTCACCTAGGGCCTGTGTTAGTGCACAGGAGGAGGCGCGGCCCCCGCGGGGCCTCCCGATCCAGTCTGTTTTGTGTTCTGGCCTGGGCAGAGGGCAGCTGGGTCTGCGCATGCTCTGGGAGGCCTGCTGCATCTCCAGGCTTGTTAGAGTTGTCCTGGACTGGCATCGCCCCTCACAGCAGCCCCCTGCCTCTGCCTCGCCCACCCCGGCGCCCGAGAGCACCCAGGAAGAGGCCGAGCCCTGGGTCCTGCCTCAACTTCCCATTGGGAAGTCCCCAAAGGGTTAATTTGTCCCCCCACTCTCCCAGGATATAAATGACAATGTCTGGGAACACTTCTGGCTGTAACAACTCGGGGGGGGTCTCATCATATCAGGGGGTCCTCAACACATCCCACGGTGAGCCAGTGCTGGTACTACTCAGGAGGCTGAGATCTGAGGGCTGTGCTTCAAAGCCAGCCCAGGCAAGAAACTCTGTGAGACTCTCATCTCCAATATACTACTCAAAAACAGCTGGGAGTGGTGCTGTGACTCAAGTGGTAGAGCACTGGACGGTCCCTAGGCTCTGAGTTCAAGCCCTGGGGTATAACTCTCTCTCTCTCTCTCTCTCTCTCACACACACACACACACACACACACACACATACACCCCCCCACACACCCACAGTGCACACACAGCCCTGGCTATGATGGTCCAGGGGTCTGGGACTCAGGCTTCTTTTATCTTGTGGCTCTCCCCAACCCAGCACTGCCCTGCCATAGTCCATGGGCGCTGGGCTCCCACAAAGACAGAATTTCCCTGGCAGAGGCTCCCTGGTGCTCTGAGGACTGCAGTGAGGGCCTTAGATGTGCCCACTTCACAGATGAGGATCAGGACGTGTGCACAGAGTTAGGACTGGAATTCAGAACCCCCTCCTCTCTGAATGGTGTAACCCAGCAGAGGACTGAGGGGATGTGGTCCCCATCTAAGCCTTTCATATCTCAGCTCTGGGTGTCATTACCTCGATCTCTGGTGTCTGCACTCTGAGTTGAAGGCCTGTGGAGATGAGCAGATGAGCTAGGAAAGGGGTTGTCATGACCGGAGCCTTGGCATTCCCCAGGGGTATGTGTGTGTGCTGAATCAGCAGCCTGGGTGGGGGGTGACTCTGGGTTTTACCAAGCCTCCTGGAGGTCCTGGCTCGACACCCTGAAGTTTGAACAGCTTTGCTCTAGGGGGTGCTGGAGCCAGCTTTGCAAATCCCTCATTCCAGAAAGGTGCTGGGAATTGCAGAAACCCGGGAGGGAGGTGGCCAGGGGGGGACGAGCTGGTCAGCCACAGGAACAAAGTGACCCTAAGAGACAGCAGCTGGAGCAACGGGTCTGGAGGCAGCAGCGGGACAGGGGTCCCAGGGGTCCCAGGGGTCCCAGGGGTCCCAGGGTGATGGAAGCTTATGGCACTGGGACCCCTGGTCTTCTGTCCAGAAGACTCTGAATATCATGAAAAGGATTACTCTCTTATAATCCTCTTTCCCTGGAATGATCGAGACAACAACAACAAAACAGAAACAATAATAAACAAATCAAACAAAACCCAGGAGATACCTAAGACCCAAGGAAGAAGACTATGAAAAATGGAGGCAGAAACGAGAGGTGTTTTTTCTTTGTTGTCATTGTTAGTTTCCTTCCTTGTTGTCTTATTTGTTTATCTGTCTTTGGGAAGGCAAAGGGGGAGGCACAGAAAGGGAGGGAGAGAGGGTGAGGGAATGCTCCAGTGGCACTCACTAGACACGATGTGGAAAATGAACTATACAACTTGTGCGTGTGTGGGGGGGGGGGGGTGGGAAGGAAAAACTGGGAGAGAGTGAAGGAAGTGAGGGATATTGTCCAAAAAGAAATGTATTCCTTACCTGGCTCACATAACCGTAACCCTTCTATACATCACCTTTATAGTAACAATAAAGAAATTAGAAATGTAGGCGGAGGCCAGAGTGATGTGGCCACGAGCCAAGGGACTCCAGTGGCCACAAGAAGCTGGAAGGTGTGCATTCCTCCGGATGGCATTGGGAAACACAGGCGCTCCACAGACACCCTGGTGTCAGATGTCTGAGGGGTGTGTTCCTGTTGTTTTAATCTCAAGCTTGTGGTGATTTGTTGCAGCCGCTGCCAAGAACAAACATAATATGAAAAGAGAAAAAGCTCGGCTCACAGGCTCTTCCTGAATCCTTTCCACAACCCCCTCCCCCCTCCCCACCATTCCCTCCCAGCGCGGCTCTGTCCTGTTTGGCTGGTCTTCTTCTCCCCTGGCCCCCAACACCTATATTAGAATAAGATTGAATTTTCTAGCTCGGGTTACTAAGCTTTCAGATCTGGAAACTGTGGCCATTCGTCACCTGTCAGGGGGTGTTGTAATCATGAGGCTTTAAAAACCGTGTTTGCTTTGGAGGGCGCTAATACTCGGAGGTGAGTCTGGGATGGTTATACATAATGCATGCATTTTAATGGGCCGCACACTCCAGCCCTCTTTAGTCGGAATGATTCGTTTTAATGTTCAAAATAAATATCAGAGACAATTTGCCAACAAAGCTGATTTTCTCCGCCCGCCATTAACTTAATCTTTATACCTCAGCCTAATGACAGAGAGGCTTCGGGGGTGGGAGGGGGGCTTTGGGTTGCCAGTCAGCAGGGAGAAGCAGTCAGGGTGGTCATGAGCTAGCCATGGGGTGATCAAACGGCCTGATTTGCGCGTGACAGTCTGGAGGTAAGCCTGGCATCCTGGAGTCATTATTGTGAGGTTGGATCAATTGGTGTTGCCAATGCTTCTGACAGACCAAATGGCAGTTTCGTATGGTTTAATGCGACACGTGAAGAAAGTGTTTGGTTTGTGGGGTAATTGCATGGCTGTACTAAATATATCCTTTCTATAGCCAGTGGCCCTGAGGTCCTTGAGAGCCTAGGAGCATTGTCTGACCTAGGAATCGTTCTCCATGGGGGCCAAGCCTTGCGTTCTGGGGGCTGCATGGCTCTTCCCTGCTTAATGGAGTGTACCCACGTGTAGTCTCCCCTTGGTCCCAGCCTCTGCCTGGAGCAACTTCCTGCTGGAGTGAATGCACCGCTGAAGGCAAGCTGTGAGGCCAGGCCTCCTGCTCCCCCAGCTTCCTGGGGGGGAAGTGGCACTCGGGGAAGGTCCCGAAAACCCATGACCGGTCACGGCCTCACTCTACACCCCAGAACATGGAACCCCAAGGTCACACACGCTTCCTGTTCATTCATTCTGGATGATCAGTATGGAATGGGAGGGAGGCATGTTCCCTGCTTTGTTGAAGCTTACTGAAGGTAGACCCAAGACAGGCTGAACCCCCTCCCCACACATACAGCAGGGCCTGATCACCCTGGCCCCAGCCGCTCAAGGCCGCTGGTTGTAAACCTCAGTGACCTCACCAAGTGCCTCCTATCTTGTCCTGTCCTGTCCTGGGTAATTAATTGTAAAGAAAGGAAGTTTCAGCCCAGCGCTAATGGCTCATGCCTATCATCCTAGCCACTCAGGAAGCTGAGATCTGCTAATCATGGTTCAAAGCCAGCTCAGATCGGAAAGTCTGGAAGACTCTTATCTCCAATTAACCAGCAGAGAGCCCAAAGTGGAAGTGTGACTCAAGTGGTAGAGTGCTAGAAAGCCCAGGGAGAGAGCATGATCTTGAAGTTAAGCCTGGGTGCTGGAAAGGAAGAGAGAGAGAGAGAAAGAGACAGAGAGACAGACAGACAGAGACAGAGAGAGACAGAGAAAGAGACAGAGAGACAGAGAGACAGAGAAAGAGACAGAGAGACAGAGAGACAGAGAGAGACAGAGACAGAGAGACAGAGAGACAGACAGAGAGAGACAGAGAGACAGAGAGACAGAGAGAGACAGAGAGACAGAGAGAGACAGAGACAGAGAGACAGAGAGAGAGACAGAGAGACAGAGAGACAGAGAGAGAGACAGAGAGAGAGAGAAAGAGAGAGAGAGAAAGAGAGAGAGAGACAGAGAAAGGGGGGGAATGAAAAAGTTTTTTCCCTGCCAGTGGTCAGGGCAGGTACCTGGAGAAGAACTTCACACTAGGACCCCCGCTGGCAGGAAGCAGAAGAGAAGAGCAGGGGAGAGCAAGAGCTGGACCTCACTTTCTGACCTGATTGCTTTCTCAGACCTGTCAGGATGACAAGATGCCCCCCCCCCTGCACCCAAGGGCCCTTCCCACCACACATACGCCCTCCTCCTAGCACTGGAGCCCTGGGATGAGGCTCCCAGCCAGCACATGTCTTTTGGGGATGCAATTCAAATAGTATCACACAGATCTTCCTTCTCTCCACAGCCCCAGACCTTTTAGCTGTTGGTGGTGGAAATCTCCAGTAGTGTCCCTGCTGAACAGGCCTTCCTGGACCCCTGTCCAGCAGGCCTTGAGCTGGCAGAGGTAGGCCCCTTCCTGGCTGAGCGTGGATGGACATTGGGTCCTTAAGTGCCAGCTCCTCTGCTATACATCAGGATAGGTTTACCTAAAAACTCAAGTATTAGGCTATTTGTGGGAAAAATGTTCCATTGTGCTCTGTCTAGCAGCTGTTGGTGGCTCCTTGAGCCATGGCTCCTTCGTCCAGTCTTGCCTTCACGTGGCCGGTGTCACTTGTCAACGGGGCCTTAGACCCTTCAGGCTCCCAAGGCTGATGACCCTGGGTGAGTCTTTGTTTTCTGGGTATCAGGCAGGCCCTGGTAGGTATCAAAGGAAAAACTGGCTGTTGCAGGAATGGACTCTAGATGGCGCTCTTGAGAAGGTGCTCGTCTCCGGCTTGCATTTCCACGGCTTCCTCCAAGTGTAGGTACCTCCACCTGGGGACCATGAAGTGTCATAGTCTAGCCAAGTTTGGAAAATTGCATCCTCTGGCTCAGGTGGTCCAGGGTCACCATTCCACACAGGTGTGAGCAAAAGTGCATGGAGAGGCGGGCACGGGGCCTGGCTGACTGCTGCAGAGACTTACACCAGTACTGCAGGGGAAGGGGAGCATGTTGGTGCTGAGGTAGAGATTCAGAGTCACCCTCTCAGCAGCACACAGCCAGGCACCGAGCAGCAGGTGCGACACTGATGTTGTGTGGCTGGAAAGGACAGTGGAAAGCAGCACAGCCCTCAGCTCTGCTCCTGTGTGATGGGGTAAGTCACTTACCTCTCAGGTCTTGGTCTCCGAGACTGTAAGATGGAGTTCATGGCAGCCTCTCATCAGTTAGGAGGCCTCGTGTGTTCATGAGTACAAAGTGTGCACAGGAATTATCTTTAATTATTACTGCTATATACACATATCTTTTTGTTTATCTCCCCTTTCTCTTCCTCCCCCCTTCTTCTTTTTTTCTTCTTTTGGGATTGAACTCAGGGCCTTGTGCTTGTTAGACAAGCACTTTACTACTTGATCCATGCCCCCAGCTCTTTTGCTTTAAATTTGTTTCTTCAGATAGGGTCTTTTTTTCCCCCTTTGGGCCAGGCTTATTCCAGGCTGCTCCTACCTCCACCTCCTAGGTAGCTGAGATTATTGATGTGCTCCATCACTCATAGTTTGTTTTTGAGACAGGGTTTTGGACTTCGCTGGTGCTGGCCATAGAATCCTCCTCCTCCTCTCTTCCAATCCTAGGGCTTGAATTGTGGGCCTGAGCACTGTCCCTGAACTCCTTTTGCTCAAGGCTATCACTCTACCACTTGAGCCACAGTGCCATTTCTGGCTCTTCTGTTTCTAGTACTGAAGAATAGAACCCAGGACTTCATGCATGCTAGGCAAGCACTCTACCACTAAGCCACATTCCCAGCCCCAGAATTCTGTCCTTTTGTCTCTCCCTCCCAAGTAGCTGGTGTGAACTACTATGCCTGGCTTTCGCTTTTACAATTTCTGAAAGAACACAGAGAGGCATGTTTTGATATTGGTTTGTGTGAAAGGCAAGACTTCCCTTTCCTTTTATACCTTTATAAAAAGGTAAAAAGTATTCGAAAGGTGTGTGTGTGTGTATGTGTGTGTGTGTGTGTGTGTGTGTTGGTATTAGGGCTTGAACTCGGCCTGGGCACCATCTCTTAGCATTTTTGCTCATGGTTGGCATTCTACCACTTGAGCCACAGTTCCACTTCCACCTTTTGGGTGATTAATTGATGTCTCATGGACTTTCCTGCCTAGGCAGGATTTGAACTTTGATCCTCAGATCTCAATTTCCCCAGTAGCTAAGATAATAGACATGAGCCACTGGTGCCTAGCTCAAAGACATCTTTAATAAGTTGAAATTAATCGACCAACCAGCCACAGGGGAGGAGAGTCTTTCTGTCTGGGGTAAAGTGGAGGAGAGGAAAACTGAATAAACTGGTTATATTAGCTGGATCATATAGGACCATCCAGACCAAGAAAAGCTTGGGGAGCTAGGCTTCAGGTTAGCCCTGAGATGAGGGCTAGGTAAGAGCAAATCCAACCTTCTTCTCCATCTGAAGCAAGGACTTTCTCTCTCTCTCTCTCACACACACACACACAAACACACACACACACTCACTCCTGGTACCTGACATAACCATACTGTGGATGTGTGGCCATGACTTTGCTTGTCTGTCCCACACAGCCCCAGGAACTCTCACGGCCATGCATTATAGGGGTCACACATCTTTCACAGCTCTTGGAGAGCACTTGCCCATGTGAGGTGCTGGGCTCAGGGTTATCTCCTTGCAGAACCCCTGAGACCCCACTCTGCTGGGCCCCATCTGTTCCCTGCCCCATGTTCCATGGCTCCAGGGACCTCAGCCCCATGCTCTGGATTGGCCCAGCTGGGAAGGTTTCTCTCTGCCTTAGTTTCCCTGTCTCAATTTCACGGTAGGGACCAAATCACCCCAGGCCACAGAACAGGGAAGAAGAGAGGCCTGGCCTAGAAGATTGGGACCTGTGCCTGACCCAGCCTGTCCCTTCCCTGATCTACCCAGGCCACCTGTTTGCATGGGAGCAGAGGAGGAATCCCTAGAGAAAAGGAGCCCAATGGGAGAAGCCCCCAGGGGCTTCAGGGAGGTGAGTGGCAGGAGATGTTAGGCCAACAGAACCTTGTTTACAGTGAGGGACCAGCACATGGCGACCCTCCTTAACTCTGCCCCCTTGGGGAGTGCTGCTTGCCTGGCATCTTGCATCTGCCTCTCCCCTCTGTCTTTGGGGTAAAGCCAGAGGGTTGTGAGGGAGAGGAGCTGCCCTACAACAGGAAGGGGAAGCCCCCCATTTCCAGGGTCTTCCTGGCACTTTGCGAGTGTCCAAATGACAGAGAACCCCAGGTTCCAGGAGACACAGGGAGGCCTCGCCTCCAGTTCCCAGGCCCCGTGTTCTGTGTGGCCTCACCCCTCCCCGGGGCGCAGGGCTGCTGGCAAGGCCTCTGATCCTCCTTCTCATTTCCAGTCTCTCTGAACATGCGCTCCTACAGAAAACAAGAGCGGTCCTGACCCTGTTCGTCTCTTTAATGCTTTTCAAGGAAGCAGTACCCTGGCGGGAGGATCCTTTGGCTGATTGACATCTGTTTTAATGCCAGCCTCTGCAGTGTGGCTTCATGCTGGGGCACTCAGGAGCAGGAGTGAGCGAAGATCAAGGCACACAGAGAGAGACTTGGGTGGCCCAATTCTCTCGTCATTCTGCTCAGGTGCGAGATCTACAGTTTCTGGGGTTTCCAGGGAAAGGAGCCACCAGCCAGCCTCAGCCAGAATCCTCCTGTTCTGTCCCCACCCGGTCTGGCCACCCTCGACCTTGCGTGTTGCTGAGGGTGATTGGTCTTGCCCTATAAACCCCAGTCCACCCCAGTTTCTGATGCATGTCCTTGGGGGCTGGGAGAGTGCTGAGTTGGGGTACGGTTTGTCTCCTAAATGTTCATGTGCCTGGAAGCCTGGTCCTCAGTGTGGAGAGATTAATTGGCGGGGACTAGCGGGGGGCAGGGACTAGCGGGAGGCGGTTAGGTTATTGGTGGCACAACTGTTGAAGGTATTAAGGTAGTTCTCAGGGGGCTCTGGTTAGTTCTTTGTGAGAGCTGTTATAAGAGATCAAGACAGGGATGGCTTTCTGTCTTACCATGCACTGTCTCCTTCCTGTACCGGCTTCTGCCACCGGCTGTGTGGTGTAGCCACAAAGACCTTCTCCAGAGCTGAGAAGTAATAGGCACAATAGTTTGAAATTTTTCATACTGTGAGCTAAATAAACTTCTTTTTTTTAAATTTAATTTTTTTTTGTGAACATACTGTACAGAGGGGTTACAATTACATGGGCAGGATAATGCATACATTTCTTACCAAGCATTGCAGCCTCCTCCTTTATTTACCCTTCACATCCCTTCCCTACCTCCCCCCTATCTCCCCACCACCCAATCCTCCCCCCTCTCCTCCCCCCGCCCCCCGCACCAACGTTGTAAAGCTTGTTTTCGACATAACCTTGTACTTCTCATTGTTGCAACAGGTCCACCTGTATCCTTAAACGACTTGTTTTTCCCCATCTCTAAATAAACTTCTTTATTCCATGAGGCATCTGGCCACAAGATTTTTTTTATAGTGATGGAAACGAGACTAACACAGAGGGCATTTCTCTACTCCATGCCAGTCATGACCACCTCTAGGGACTGGGGTTCAGAACTCAAGAGATCTAGCTTTAAAGATGAGCTCTATAGGCAGTAGCTCTGGGACTTGTGCAACTCACCAATCTTTCCTGGGCCTCAGTTTCCCCATCTCAGAGAGAGGCTGCAGAAATGGTGACTTATGTTTATAGCTTTGGGTCAGCACCATCCACAGACTGTTCATGACAGAATTGAAATTAAAGTTTAGAAATGTGTATAGACAACTTGACATTATGGTGACATTTTAGTTTGTTTTATCTATAATAGATTAGAAAATAAGCCAATTGTAAGTGAAAAAAAAACCTGGTCTCTTCACATTGAAAATTTGAGAAGTCTTATCTCTGGATGGAAGAAATCTCAAGAAATAGTTATTTCTACCCATCCATCCATCCATCCATCCACCCATCCATCCATCCATCCTCTATCCTCCTTCACCTGTTCATCCATCTATCTGTTTAACCATCTATCCATCATCCATCATCTATTCTCCATCATCTGTCCATTCATTCATCTGTCTGTCTATCCATCATCCATCCACCATCATCCATTCATCCATCCTTTCATACATCTATCCACTGTCCTGAATTGATGGATGCTCGAAGGAGTTGCACCTGGCTTCCAGCTCTGATTCCTCTTGTATTGAGCCTTGTGGGGAATAAGGCCTCCAGATCCTTCAGGGATTGACAGAGGCTCTACCTCATATTGTGTATTTGGTTTGGGCAGGAGGGACCAAAAGAAGCCCTATCCCTGATTCCATCCTTTTCTCTGGCTGGGCCCTTGCCTTCATTTCTGTCCTTCATCTCTCCCAAACTCAAAGTCAAGAGTTTGTTCCCCCTTCCCTTCCCTTCCCACCCCCTCCCCAATCTAATTTCCTTTTATTATGAAAACCAGGAAAATGACAAGTAATTGCTCGAAGATGTGAGAAAGATTGCATTTTGTTTTGCAACTATCAGCTTAAAAATAATGTTTAAGAGATTATGAATGGGTGATTAACTATTTTTTCCATTACTTCTCTCTCAAAAGCAAAACCACAATGATTGTAATAGGCAACCGTAAAACTGAGGTCTCACTATCAAACACCAGGCAAGCAAGCAAAAATTGTTACTCTATGGGGAGAAGATAGTGACTGGGAGGTGGTGGAGGTTGCTATAGACACATTTGGGGCCCGCTTGCTTATTTCTCTGTCCCCCATCCTTACAGGACCACAGTCAAATGGCCATCCACTCCTTCCCTCAGTCAGTCAATACTGGGAAGAAACATCTCCAATGAGGCTCTGTTGCGCCATGCCAGGGGATATTTTTCATTTAAAAGGAACCATTTTAATCCCTACATTTGCTGTACAGTGTGAGCCGTAAATGTGATTTAGGCTTCCCTTTATAATAGACTGTACAGGCTATTGTGCAGACTCTCCAAATACTGGCCATGCACACAAGCCCACTTTTCCTTCTGGTCTGAAAGTTTTCCCTTTTTAAAAATGCTTTTGAAATTAATTGAATGGAAATGTGGGCGATGGGCCAACTTGCACATCTGTGTGTGTGTGTGTGTGTGTGTGTGTGTGTGTGTGTGGTGGGGGGGGGAGAGTCTGGAATTCCCTCAGGAATGTCTTGGGAGAGGACCCGTCTCTGGGCTGAAGTCCTGGTGGCCTGCTGTGCACAGATCTGTAGAGCTTTGCCGTTTCTCCTCTCCTTTCTGGGTTCAAGCCCCATTCACCTGCAGAGGTGATGCCATGCCTATACCAGTGCTTCAGGGCAGGAGGGGGGTTGGTGGCTCACCAGCAAACCCAAGAGCTTGTTAGAGCTGTCATTCTTCATCTCTGCCCAGATTGAGCAGTCGGAATCCCCAGTGCTGAGGCTTGGGTGTGTGTGTGTGTGTTGGAGATCATGCAGGTGGTTCTGATGTTAGGGCAGTGCAGACTGGCTGGGAGCAGAGCTGGGAGGTGAGCAGGTGACCTGCTCAAAGCACCCATGAGCTTCTATAGCCCGGTGGCCATGGCCCTGGGAGCTGAGGAAGGCTTAGGCTCCAAGGTCCAGTCTTAGACCCCACAGACTCAGGCCATGCTGACAGACAGGTCCATGTGCTGAGACAGTAAGGGGGATGGTGACAAGTGGGAAGAGAGAGACCCTGAGCCATGAGAATGTGTCCCTGCACCCATGGCCAGCCTGCATACCACTGCCTTTGGCCCCTCCAATGGGGGTGAAGGAGTGGGTGTGTCTGGCCTATGTTTGGTTCCGTGTTTGACCTGGAGCCTCTGGCAGACTCTGGAGGGCTGGGTCACAGGTAATGCAGTCTTGGAGTGCACATTTAGACAGATGTCTCAAGAGGAGGGAGGCATGTAGGGGCGAGAAGGCAGGGGGCATTGAGGGCCGTGTACCCCGACATTTCAGTGGCTGTCTCTTTTCTCTTTTAGTCTAATTGACCTTTCTTTTATTTTTTTTGGGGGGGAGAGGGCAGTGCTGAAATTTGAACCCAGAGCTCTGTGCTTCCTAGACCAGCTATCTACCAGGTGAACCCTTTTCCTCTTTAGTTTAGTTTTTAGATAGAGTTTTATGCTTGTCACCTGGGTTGGAGTCAGGCAACTGTGATCCTTCTGCCTACGCCCCCTGTGTCACTGGGTTTATAGGTGCTTGGCACTGTGCCTGGATTATTTCTTGCCCAGGCTGGTTGTGAATCATGATCTTTCTGGTCTCTTCCTCTCAGGTAGTTGAGATTACAGGCAGAGGTCATCACACCCAGCCTTACCGCTGACCCTGTGTGGGATGGCTTGTAGCCACAGGAAGGGAAAAATACCTATGGGGACAGGAGGCTTCCTGCTGAGAGAAACACCTTTACTGGGGGGAAAATGGGATTAATTTTTTTTAGTAGAAGCAGCCATGGCGGAACATGCAGTTTTCAAATTGTTGACTATGATATTAAGTAACAAGCAGACTCCTGTCCAATGGATGTTATTAAAATTAACTGTTTTAGCACTACATTTAGAATCAAACCCAATCTGTCACTCCTCAATTGCTTTCTTTCAACTGCTATTTGCGGGTAAAAATGAACAGTTTTAACAATTACATCTCCAGTGCAAATCATAAAGTTGATTTACAGGAAAACACTTAATTTACTGCATTTGACTGGGCACTGGAGCTGCCAATTATCCCACAGGAAATTTCCCTGCTCTTTCATTTAATGCTTCTTAGACTGCAGCCCTGGCCCATTGCCTACCTCACCTAGGGGCTAAGGGCCTCACTTGGAGGAGTAGGCCCTGACTAGGGCTTGCCTAGTTGGCTGCCTGGGGAGAGCCTTATTTTCCACACTACTGCAAGTATAAAGAGTTTATGGAGACTGCTTCACACCTGTAATCCTTGCTACTCAGGAGGCTGATATCTGAAGATTGAGGTTTGAAGCCAGTCTGGGCAGGAAAGTCTGGGAGACTCTTATCACCAATTAAACAGCAATAAAAAAGAAAAAGAAAGTGAGAAAAAAGCTGAAAGTACAAGTGTAACTCAAGTGGTAGAGTACCACCTTTGAGCAAAATAGCCCAGAGATAGTGTTCAAGTCCTGAATTCAAACCCCAGGGCTGGCACCAACAAAGAAAGAAAGAAAGAAAGAAAGAAAGAAAGAAAGAAAGAAAGAAAGAAAGAAAGAAAGAAAGAAAGAAAGAAAGAAAGAAAGAGAAAGAAAGAAAGAAAGAGAAAGAAAAGAAAAGAAGGAAGAAAGAGAGAGAAAGAGAGAAAGAAAGAAATGAAAAAAGGAAGAAAGAGAGAAAGAAAGAGAAATAGAGAGAAAGAAAGAAAGAGAAAGAAAGGAAGGAAGGAAGGAAAGAGAGAGTGAAAGAAAGAAAGAGGGAAGGAAGAAAGAAAGAGAAAGAAAGTTTCTCTTTGAGCTGGGTCTTAAAGGCTGAGTTCTTCAGGAAGAGGAGAGGAAGGGGTCTCCCAGGGACCAGCACTGGCTGACTTTTGGCAACACAGAAGGGAAGGGGTGATTTCATTTGAGGGGTGCATAGCCTGGCCTGGCAGGAGTGGAGGAGGTACACTGGAGCCAGGACACTTTTTATTGCATGTGTGTGTGTGTGTGTGTGTGTGTGTGTGTGTGTGTGTGTGTGTGTATGCCTGCGAGCCAGTACTGGGGCTTGAACTCAGGACCTCATGTTCTTGTTTGGTCTTGTGCTCAAGGCTGGCACTCTACCACTTGAGCCACATTTCTACTTCTTAAAAAATACCTCTTCTAAGGAGAATGAGTGGAGACGACTCTGTCTGAGGTGTAGCTGAAGACCTTTTTTCTAGTTGGGGAAAGGGAAGGCCGGAGCGCTGAAAGGCCCCGTGCAGGTCAGCAACAGATGCCATGAAGTTATGGGTCGGGGGTTAGAGGATGGTACCTTGGTATTGTAAAAAGTCAGAAAGCATATGCAAACCTTATGCAAATGACATGCAAGCCAGCACCTGCTGTGCATTCTGGAGTCAGCCTGTTCTTTGCATCAGGGAGGGTTGAGCTGTGGGGAGCATCATGGGACTGAAAATTGCCCCAAGACTTTCTCAGCCATTCCTCTTGGAGGGAGTGTCCCTTTGGAGAGGAAGGACCAGAGGTCAGGCCTCACAAAGGCAAGATACAAGAACCTGTACCCCAAGCACTAGGAGATTGGATGGGAGAGTTGGAGGTGCTCACTGTGTGCTCTGTGATCCTTATGGGGAGGACCAGTGGGGTCTATCAGAGCCAAAGCCTATGATCCATGGCTTGGGTTTTCTACTGGTGTGTACCCTGCTCATTCCCACCTCTGTGGCTTGGGGATCCTGGAACCCCCAAAATGGTGAGATAAACCTAGGGTGTGGGTGAAAATAACTTTCTATTCAGATCTTTATTTCCTCAGACTTTCTGTCAGGAAGAGAATGAGAATCCTCACTTCTGTTCATAGGGGCTGGAGTGGTGGTGGTAGTGGTGGAAGGATGCTGTGTTTGGCTTCTGGAAGTGTCTAGGGTTGATTGCCTAATCGTTAGTCTTGGGTAAGTTTCTTCCCTGACTCTCTCTGCACCTTAGAAGCTGAGCAGACATTTCACAAAAGAGCCGATATGACTCTGCAGGCTCTGTGTGTGTGTGTGTGTGTGTGTGTGTGTGTGTGTGTGTGTGTGTGTGTGTGTGTGTGTGTGTGTGTTTCGGGGCCCAAGGGTCAGGAACAGGGTGACAAACACATTGAGGAAACCCAGCCTCTAAGACAGCTCTGAAAGCTCAGGACCACAAAGGGATGGAAGATGATAACCTGGCTGATTCTCCTGGGGCCAGTTTGGAGGAGAGTCTCAGCCTGCTCTGCTGCCCACCTTCCAGCAATCCTTTCCCCATCCCTCCCCATCTGCTCTCCTCACCCATTTTCCAGCAGTCCTGGCTCTCCTGCTAGGGCCTTTTCCTTTCCAGTCTCTCTCATATTCTTACCTTGTCCTTCTTTGCTCCTGGCTGGTCCCTCTCCCTCCTCTCTGCTCGTTGGCTCCTCGCCGTGTTTTCGATCCTCCTTTCTTCTGCCCCTCTGTGTCTCACTCACCTTTCTCCACCCAGATCCCAGACTCTGGGTACCTTGGAGGAAACTAAGGGGGTCGGCAGGCCCAGGGAGGATGAGGTAGGAGGGGAGAGGCTTGAGGATAGCCGCTGTCGGCAGGTGGCGCTGTTGGGCGACTTATGCTTGGGAAAACCTTGTGGTGCTGAAAAAACAAAACAAAACGCAACAACACTCTGTAGTCTGTTGGCATTCAAGAGCTCTTTTTTCTCTTCCCCTCCTCCTCTTCCTCCTCCTCCTCCTCCTCCTCCTCCTCTTCTTCTTCTTCTTCTCCTCTTCCTCCTCCTCCTCCTTCTCCTCCTTCTCCTTCTTCTATTCTTCTTTTTTTAAATAAAAATAATGAGTCTCATTTCCCGGGCATCATTAAACAAGGTGTGGTGTTTGTGTGCTGTGATTTATGAGAATGATGGGTGTGCATGTGTGCATATGAGTGTGTGTGGCTGGAGTGTGTGCATATGTGTGTGTGAGAGCACTTGCCAAGTGCATGGGTGACTGTGTCTATATGTTGGGGTGACCTGGGTGGCTGTGTGCATGTGGGTGCTCTGTATATACAGGATCATGGGTAAGAGGAAACACTGTACAAAAAGGCCTCACACCTATAGATGTGTGTGTGTGTGTGTGTGTGTGTGTATGTGTGTGTGTGTGTGTACTGGGGACTGGGGCTTGAACTCAGGGTGTAGGCCTGCGTGTTGTTCCTTAGCTTTTTTCATGCAGGGCTAATTCTCTACCACTTGAGCCACACCACCACTTTCAGCTTTGTGGTGGTTAATTGGGGAGAAGAGTCTCACAGACTCTTATCCAGCTCAGGCTGGCCTTGAATCACAATTCTCAGATCTCAGCATCCTGTGTAGCTAGGATTACAGGTGTGAGCCATTGGCATCTGGCCCAATTGTGTGATCTGACTTGGTCCATGGCCTCTGATTCCTCTCTGGGATAATGGGAATCGCTAGGGTGCCTTTCCTGATGGGTCCGAGGATTAAGCAGGATCAGGTCTGCCATGGCATTGGACAGTGGGTTAGGGCCTGGTGGACTGTAAGCCATGCTGTGTGTGGTTTGGGGTCTATAGGACACAGCTTCCTGCTGGTCAGTTCCATTGCTGATTGGACTGGGCTTGGTGATCCCCCAGCCTGACACTGCTGTGTCCCCTGAAAACCAAAGGCCTGAGGTGAGCATGCTCAGAGTCTGTTGGGCAGAACCAGGACTGTGATGCCCCATGTTGGAGACTCAGCTGGGTTTGACCTCATAGATGGCTGACCACAGCTCCTTATGTAACAAGAGGAGAGAGGACAGCCTAGAGAGGCTGGTGCCCTGCCCTGGGCCACACAGTGTCCTGAAGAAACTGGCCAGCAAAGCCAGTCACAAGATGTACCATTCCCACAGCTACCTGTCTGCAACCATCCACATGGGACCTTGGGTAGCCTCTCTCATTCCCAGTACCTCAGTTTCCACATGTGTAAATCCTTATCCACTAGGCCTGGCTGATTATGGGTCCTCAGAAGTGTTCTTGTCTTCAGCCATCTCTGCTCCTCATAGATGAGGAAACAGAGGCTCAGAGAAGTTGAGGGGTTGGCTCTGCACTGCACAGCTTGGAAATGCTGGAGCAGAGCCTGGAAGACTGGCTTTGCCACATTATCCTCTCTTCCTCTGGTGCTCTGGAGAGTGGCGAGAGGGTTGGAAAGGAAGGAGCAGCACCAAAGAGGAGTTGAGGGGTTGCGAGTTCTAGACTACCTAGAGACTTGTAGACACACACAGCGCTGTGCTGAGCCATTGGTAGTCCTTGTGTTCTAAAGTGGACACAGGCAGGCCAGACTCAAGGAATAGCGTCTCAAGTTCTAAGGGTTATGGCCTTTGGGTAGGTTAGATGTCCTAAATCTAGGGGAGCGTCTTGGTCACCCCTAAGGACTTGGGGGTGACCGCACCTCCCAAAATTTGGATAAGATGACCTCTTTTGGGCTTTTCCCTCCTTACTGCTTCCCAGGATCCCGGAAGTCCCAAGGGGAGGAAGAATTTGGGGACACAGGAAATGGTGTTGGGGGGAGGCCAGTGCAGGGATCCCCCTCCGCAGTAGGGCTGTGGAAGGGTGCAGAAAGCCTGAGGAGCCCAGCTACCCCCCACCCCGGCTCTTGGAACCACTTGCCCCCCCACTCACGCACCACAGTTATTTTTAGCACGGAGATGTGCAGAACGTGCTCAGAGAAACAGAGTGGAAAATCCAGCACTCGGAGCCTGGCTGTGAGGGAGCCCTGGCTCCTCCACCCGGTGCCCACGTGTCTCATTTGCATCGTGCATGCATCTTCCAGCAGCCCAACTCGGGGGCCAGTCGGCCCCTAGACTCCTGGGTTGTGTGTAACTGGGGTCCTTGGGCTTGGAGGAGAGTGGCCTGAGCTCCTGGTCCTGCTGACCTTGTGCATGGTGTATCTGAGCATGGGACCCTACACAGAAAAGCCCACCATCACTTCTGGGGCCGACAGCCATCTTGGGAAGAGAAAGGGAGAATCTTAGGACTGCTGTTGGATAGAAGAGGAAACAAGAGAGGGTGCTGAGACGCTTAAAGCCACACAGGGGAAGAAGAAGAACAAAAACAACACAGTTGGTCCCAAGAGAGACAGCATCTCTGTTCTTGGGAGTCCAATGCAGAGTTAAATGTCTGAGAGGCCTGGGGCCAAGGTCACAGGGGCCAAGACAGGTGTTCATAGGACAGGATAGCTCCCTTCCTGGTCTGGGGGTGGGACTGTACTGGGTATTTAATTAAGATTATTTTATGACAAAGAGTGAACAAATGCAGCAGTGGTAATCACTAGACAGTATGTGGGTGGGACAGGAGTAAAAAACTGGGAGAGATCAAGGGAAGGGGTGACATTGTCCAAGAAAAAATATACTTATTACTTGACTTATGTTACTGTACTCACTGTCCATTACCTGTATAACAACAATGAGATATATATTACAAAATTGTAGTGTGAAAATTACAGGCTCACGCCTGTAACTCTAGCTACTCAGGAGGTGGAGGTCTGAGGATCACAGTTTGAAGCCAGTCCACCCTAGGCAGACAAATCCAAGAGACTCTTATCTCCAATTAACCACTAAAAAAGCCAGAAGTGGAGCTGTGGCTCAAGTGGTAGAGCACCAGACTTGAGTAAAAAAGCTAAGAGACAGGGCCCAATTTGAATTCAAGTCCCAGTACCTGCACACACATAAAAAAAATCCATTAAACAAAATTTTCTTCATCTTTGCCTTTTCTCTTATGACAAAAACAATGTGTTCTGTGTAGAAAAATTTCCAATCATGCAAAAGTAAACAGAAGAAAAAAATTTACCTGTTGGGTGCTGGTGGCTCATGCCTGTAATTCTAGCAACTCAAGAGGGTCACAGTTTGAAGCCAACTTAGGCATAAAATCCATTGAGACTCTCACCTCCAATTAACTACCAAAAAAAATCTGGAAGTAGCTGTGGCTCAAGTGGTAGAATGTTAACCTTATGCAAAAATAGTCAGTGCCTAGGCCCTGAGTTCAAGCCCCAGGACTGTCCCCTGCCCTCTAAAAATCTCACCCATCATTCACAAACTCAGAGACAATCCATGTAAATATTCTGATATTCTAGTAGCCACACTGAAAGCTTTTCCTTTTACTTCTTTACAATGGTTCATTATTTTTAACTATTCATATAATTGGAGCAAATTGTTGTTAGGAACCTTCCAGCAATACAGATATAGGTAAGTTCTGTCTCTGTCATCTCCATTTGCTGACAGGTGATCCTGCTGACAATTTTGATGTGTCTCTCTCCTGATCTTTATAAAAATGTATTTATACTGGGCATTGGTGGTTCATAGCTGTAATCCTAGCTATTCTGGAGGCTGAGAGCTGAGGACTGTGGTTTGAAGCCAGCCTGCATAGAAAAGTGAACGAGAGTCTTATCTCCAATTAATAAAGCAAAAAACTGGAAATAGGGATGTGGTTCAAGTGGTAGAGTGTTAGCTCTGATCCAACAAAGCCAAGCAAGAGTTCCCTACCCCCCCCCACAAAGTGTACACACACATTGACATCTGTTCACATAGAAGTACATGGCTCTGATTTGAGTGGATTTGAAATTGTGTTGGACAGAAATGAAATCACGCTGTGTGGCTTGCTCTAACTATTAATCTAACACCTATTAGTCCCGGGGTTCCCCATGGGGTAGAATTCTTCGATGGATATGCTGGTAGCTGTGTAGCCAGGCGTGTGAGCGGCCTTCCACGGTGCTTTGTTCTGCGTGGCTGCTCCTGCACTTGCATCCTTGGATGAGAAGCCTTCCCAGGTCAAGGTGGATTTCACACATCCTCCTTTTACATACAAGAATGCAGGCGCTCCTGAGACCTGGTGCTAGAACTGCCTTCTGTTCTGTCCGTGCTGGCAACAGTTCCAAGTCCTGTGCCCAGGGAGGCTCTGGCAAGCCCTGAGAGTGTGTCAGGAATACGTGAGGAGAAATGTACGTGAGGTAGATGTACAGGTGAACTCCGTCCAGGTAGATACATGGGACATTCCTGGAAGATCACCCATGTCCATTAGTGGGCCAAAAGCTGTCAACGGAGCAGACAGTGTTTCCCCATTGCAGAGACATGATGTAGGGCATGAAGTGTGGGGGGGCAGAGGTAGTGCCCTGCCGGCTTCTCCTGGGCCAGTTCTGTGTGACGCTGATGCCCATCCTGCGTGCAGGCCTCGGTGATGTGTTGCTTGAGGGCTTTCTCTCATCAAAGGAACAGGTTGGATGTTTGAAAGATCCAACACTGTCCTCGTGCCCCAACAAAATTCAATGAATATACACACGGCTCTCAGCTGGGATGGCTTTGAGGCAAGTTTTCCGTATGGACCCTGGGCTTCTCAGATGGGTGGTGCCTCAATTCCACTGGGGCTGTTGGTTTGAAGGGTCTTTACTGTGGGCAGCCTTCCTTCCTGGCCTCGATCCCCCACTTCTCCAGGCCACCACTCTGCATCAAGGTCTAGCTACCTTAGAGTCCTGGGTGTGCTGCAGGGGAGCCCCAACTAAGATGGAGGCTTACCTTTCCTTTTCCTTTTTTCTTTTTGTCGTCCTGGGGCTTGAACACTGAGCTTGGGCATCATCCCTGAGTTATTGTCCTTAAAGCTAGCATTCTACCACTTGAGCTTTACTTCTGGCTCTTTGTGTAGTCTATTGGAGATAAAAGTCTCATGTACTTTCCTTCCCCAGCTGCCTTTGAAACACTATCCTCAGATCTCAGCCTCCTGAGTAGTTAGGATTACAGGCATGAGCTGTCAGGGCCCTGCTTCCTTTGTGTTTTGGAGGCTGGGTCTTGCTATGCTGCTCTAGGCTGATCTGGAACTTGCTATGTCATTCAGCTGGCCCCGGAGTTAAAGATCCTTTGTCACCTTACTCCTCAGTGATGGAATCATAGGCATCTATCATTACACCTGGCTCTGGTGCTTATTATTATTCATTTTTGCCAGTTCTTGTGAGGTAGGATAGATTACAGAAAATGAGGCATGGTAAACAGCAGCCAGGATTAAAAAAAAACTTAGCTTGAAGAAAATACAGAAGACTGATCTCTAGCCATCAGAGGCCAAAGTCTCTTTAGGGGAAAATGAGGCAAGAGAGATTAGACACATGGATTTGAACTCAGGACCATCTAGTTGCTAGGCCGGCTCTTTGCCACTTTTTTGCTATTGCTTTTTTTTTTTTCAAGTAGGGCTTCTTATTTTTGCTCTACTGTGATTATTCTATGTTTGCCTCCCAGTAATGGGATGTGAACTACCATGCCAAGACTTGATTGAGACGAGAGAGTCTGCTATCTTTTTGCCTAGGCTACCCTCCAAATTTCAACTTCTCAACTAGCTATGATTACAGGTATGAGCTATCTCCTGAGTCCTATGCTTACTTTTTAATGTCTCCATTTCACTGTCCAAAATAGTTCTCCCAAGTGGTCTTTTGCAGTTGGACATGTTTCTGTGTTTTTGCTTTACATACTTATTTGTTAACTTATTTGTTGGTAGCTGTAATATCAGACAGGAAGAAGGAAGATCTTGAGTTCAAGGCGACCCTAGGTAAAATGAGTGAAACCCTATCTTTAAAACAACATGTACATACATACCCACAAAAGGAGTGTGGCTCAGAGATAGAGCACTTGCCTAGCATATAGGTGGCCCTGAGTTTGATGCTCAACACAACCAACCAACAAGCAAACCAGCACCAAAAGAACAAGACAATTCCTCCTTAGAGCTTGGATTATAGGCATGAGCCACCAGGGCCTGGCACGGGCCCCACCTTGAGGCTCATTCTGTGGAGTCTGTGTCACATGCAGTGGGTAACGGCCCTGTAAGAGTCAGTGTTATGTGTGGGACAGATCCAGGAACCATGGATTCAAGTTCTAACTTTGCTGTTGATCCTTATGAATGACCTGTGGGTCCCTACCTCACCTCTCAGCCTCTCCCTTGCCTCTCTATGCCCAGGAGCCCAGGGGCTGGGCTGTAGCATTGTCTGAAGCCTTTCTTTTCAGCTTTCCAGGTGCAGGTTTCTGGAGACAAATATACCCTCAGTCCCAGCCCCTGGATCTGTCTAAACACAATTTGACATGCCTTGCTATTAGCTTAGCACCTTATCAAATAATGCGGCCTGATCGAGATAAAAGGTTTTACAACCCTTGCTGCCTTTGTTTCTGCCTGCCTTCACCCACCGAGACAGCTAATAATTACCACCAAAGACAAAGAGAAATCTATACGCTCAGCTTCCAGGTTCCCCTGCGCATGTTAAGCAGCAGTCTGAAGAGAGAACTGGGAGGAGATGCCCCCTCCCCCTAGTGTAGCCAGGGCAGGCGAGTCTGGGCCTTGTCACCCACTGGACAGAATGGCCTTTTGGGATTTGGGAGTCTCTATTCCCCTTGGTGGTTGGGTGAGCCTGTAGTAAGGGGTTGTCCAACTCTGGAGGTTGAGAGAAAGGTATAAGGCTAACCTTTAGATCTCAGCCCTGGACCTGCCCTGGCCTGATGGATGGGTGGGGCCAGGTGTGAATGGCAGTCATTCAGGGACAGCTGCTGGAGAGGGATGCAGGGAGCCTGGATCCTGTCTCTGCTGCTGAGTGGATCTGACACTGGACTAAAGGCTCCTGTTCTTCATGAACGCGAACTCTGCCTCTGGGACTCTGTGGTGGGAGTCTGAGCTCCTTGGTTCTAAGGCGAGCTCAGCATGCTGTTCTGGGCCTCAGTTTCCCCATCTTGGGCTGGGTACTGGCAATGGGTATTTACGATGGGGATTGACTCAGTGGGCATCTCCCCAGTGTCTGTCTAATCCATAGCCAAGCCTGGGTAGGGCTTGACTATAAGAGCTAGAGAAGAAGGAGTCAGGCATACACCATGATTCAAGGTGACTACTTGGGGAGAGCTTGAGGTGGAGCAGCTTCAGGAACTAAAGCAACCTTGGGGGCTTCCTAGAGGAAGCGGTGCTGACAGGAACAGAGAGTGGTTTTAATGGGAGCAGCCAGGAGCACTTTGTGTAAAGATGATGGCAGGGTCAAGAGTCTTGATAAGACAGTCTGTGATCCAGTGTCTGTGATCCAGTGTCTGTGATCCAGTGTCTTTAGGCTCTGTCAGGTTCCAGGGATCAATGCTGTAAGGAGCAGAGCCAGTGGTGAGTTAGTGGGTTATTGGTGGGGGAAGTAGGGAAGCTACAGGTTGGACCTTCGTGTAGAACTCAGTGGCTCCCAAGGTGTCAGGACTCAAAAGACAAGAGATTGAGTAGGGCACATACCTATTCTATTTCTAATTGACCTATGGCAGACATCACTAATCAATTGCACTGCTTCAAATCCCAGGATCTATCCAATCCAGTTGCTCCAGGTGGCCCCTTCTATCTGATGACAGTGAACTTGTGACCTGCTAACTGCTTCTCATTGCGGATGTGGATTCAAGATCCCATAGATGAGGGAAACCAAGGTCTAGAGAGGTCATTCTCTTAAGGTCATCCAAAGAGTTGGAGAAAGTTAAGGCTAGAATCCTAGCTCTTCCACACTGTTCTCTCTCCTTTTGAGAGCAGCAATAAGAGAATATAAGCCCTGCTCTAAAGCAACGTGGCCTTGGCTGGGTGGGCGGCTCTCTTTGAAGCTTGAAGACAGGCTGAGGCCTATCTTGACCACTCAACCTTGTTAGAAAGACCCATCTGCAATAAATTATTTCTGCTCTGGACCCTTCCTGGAGGTGTGTGTGTGTATGTGTGTGTAGATGCAAACATCCCTGCACACACAAAAGACATAGGTTTTTAAGTTTACTATTATCTGGTGACCAACTTGGGGGTCCTCCCAGGAGAGCACCTGACCTGAGCAGCCCACCTGCCAGCCAGATTTATTGGCAGAGCTGGACATTGTGCAGTGATCCATCCGGAGATGAATTCTGCCTGAGAAACATCAGCCTGCTCTTTTCCTTTCCTTGGTCAGCTTTAGACATGGAAGCCTTCCCTGATCTCGAAACCTGTCCTTGTCCCGAGTGTCCCTTGAGCCTTGTGGCCTAAAGCCAGGTTGGCTTGAATGCAGGCATACCTTAAGCTACCTCAAATTTTGTTCCATGCCCCCATGCCAATTAATGTCCCAATAAAGGGCATGCTTCTTGGTTTCCTAGCACATAAAAATATTATGCCTGCTGGCACTGGTGGCTTGCACCTAACAGCTACACAGGAGGCTGAGATCTGAGGATTAAGGCTTGAAGTCAGCCTGAGAAGATGAGACTCTCCAACTAGCAGCAGAAAACTGGAGGTGGAGGTGTGGCTCAAATGGTAAAGCACCAGCAAAAACGATAAGGGGTCTAAGCCCTAAATTCAAGCCTCAGTACAGGCACGCACACACACACATACACACACACACACACACACACACACACACACACACTGCTGCAACCTATTAGGTGTGCCATAATAGCATTCTGTTGAAAAAATGTGTATTTTAATTAAAAATAATATATTGTTTAAAAAAAGCTAATGATCATTTGAGCTGATGGAGACAGGGTGTTGATGGAATTGTTCCACGTGAACTCCACAACCTTCAATTTGGTAAAAAACAAAAAGCCATATTTGAGAAGCGTATGAAAATTAGGAAATGAGGTATGGCTGCCCTCATGCTTGTCTCTGCCTTGACTGGGAACTCCTTGAAGGAGAGTGGTGACTTCTACAGCTAAGGAGGCCTCATTGCTGAGTACTTGGCCTTATACTCCATCTGTCTCCTTTCCTCTTTTACTTCCTCTTCCTCCTCCTGCTGCTTCTCCTCCTCCTCCTGCTCCTCTCTTCCCCCTGCTTCTCCTGCTCCTCCTCCCCTGGCTTCATTCTCCTTTTTCCTCTTCCTGTGATGGATGGGCAAACCCAGGAAGTACTCTGGGCCTTGTGTCCCTGTTGTGTTCCTCCCCAGTGTACATCAGCCACGATTTTAGTTCCAAGCATCAGGAAATGATTGGCTACTGTGGAGAGGAAGGTGATTTGTGGACGGGCCAGCAGGTACTCTTCAGTGGTGGGAAGCTTGGAGAAGCCGGTACAAGCGGTAGACAGGAGTCTGGTCCACCACCAGGACCAGAGCTCTAGTCACCCTGCAAAGGTTGTCGGACAGGGAGGACACTGCCTGGCCCAGACACCACCAGGGTGGCCCATGGCAACTGGATGTGGGTGTAGCTGCTGTAGTTGACACAAGGTGGAATTTCTATTCCTTTGCATGCATCTGTGTGTGTACACGTGCATGCATGCATGTATGTGTGTGTGTGTGTGTGTATGTTCTCAGCTCAGATTCTGTCTTTGAGCAGCTGGGCCAGGTCACCTGGGGTACCTTAGCTTCTGGGAGCCCTGGAGTCTCTGAGGTTTAACCCCTGAGGGTCATGGAGTGTGAAAGACTCATCTGTCACTGTGCAGTGGGGGCCGGGGGGTCACATGGTGACCTCTCATTGGTAGTTGTTATTCCTGGGCAGCATTAACTCCTTGACACCCTGCCTACCATGCCCACGGGCATGCCCCTTCCTCCTCCGGACACCCCCTCATCAAGGGGTCAGGGGCTTCTCTGGGGAGTGGGCTGAAGTGATAAGGGCACCTGGTGACCCATCTGTATAAGCCTCCAAGGTCACCCCAAACATGTGAAGGGCTTGGGGGGTGGATTTAGAATGTGGATTCCAAGATGAGAGAGCACATGCCAAGCTCTGCTCCCTGCCCCAGGCCATCGGGCTCCCCAGGCTGGTCTTGGCAGGAGGCTGTCCTAGAGTAGCCGGACTTATTTGGAAATGGGAAATGGGGCCGGACTGTCCCTGTATTGCTCGCAGATCCTCAGAAGACCAGCCTGGTGCAGCTATAGACTCTGATCCCCAAGGGACTTCCGGAGGGGGTTTTGTGATGTAGTTGTGACTGACCTCTTTGCAAGAAGAATTCCATTTTGTGGGTCAGCCTGGGCACCCGCAGCTCCTAGGCAGAGGCAGGGCCATGAATGAGGTGGGAAGATGATGTTTGCAGTGATCATGAAGGTAGCAACTCATGGCCAGGTACCAGGATGGGGTAGTTAAGGCTCATCTATTTCTGCTTCTCCCCAGCACTGGGCTGCAGCAGCTTGAAGGCCCGGAGTTCTTATGTTCTGGACACAGAGAGATGATAATCTGTTAAGAACTTAGACTGGTCAGGTGCTGGTGGCTCATGCCTGTAATCCCAGCTACTCAGGAGGCTGAAGATTTTAGTTCAAAGCCAGCCCAGGCAGAAAAGTCCATGAGACTCTTATCTCTAATTAACTACCAAAAAGTTGGTGGTGGAACTGTGGCTCAAATGGTTGAGCACTAGCCTTTACAAACAAAACAAAACAAAAAACAAAAAAAAACTCAGTGGACAATGTCCAGGCTCAAAGTTCAAGCCCCAGGACAGTCTGTCTGTCTGTCTGTCTGTCTCTGTCTCTGTCTCTCTGTCTCTCTCTGTCTGTGCTAATGGGAGGAGCTGAGATTTTCAAGTGGGGCTAGAGGCAGATGGGTAGGGCTGGAAGCACAGCATGGGTGAGAGAGGACAGGTGCTCCATGCTTCTCTGGGGCCTGAGCTCAGAAGAGTGAGCTGTGTCCAGGCCCTATCATGGTGCTGCCCTTCCTAACTGTTGACTCAGCTCTGCCTCAGGCCCTCTTTGTCCTTTATCTGGGGGAGAATGTGTCTGCATCCCTGTTGACTTTCACAGCTGCAAGAGTGGTATCTCTAGGCACAAGGATGCCACCCTTGTCCTAATCAGCACTGAAGCAGGTGCTGCAGACAAAGGAGACCCCCACTTCTACCTGTAGGAAGAGCAGAAGCATTTGCTGGATGCCCAGCTGTGCACTTTTGTGCTCTGCCAGGCCCTTTAAGTACTTGTCACGATGCACTGATTTAATAATATCTTAGTAATGTAATAATATGACACGATACCACCATCTCATTTAATTTATTAATTAATTTATATTTTTGCTAATACCAGGGTTTGAACTCAGGGCCTTATGCAAGCTTTGCTGGCTTGGTTTGTTAGCTTGGCTGGAGCCATACAACTTGAGCCACACCTCCAACCCAGGTATTTTGCTTGCATGGCAAGCATATTGAGGTCATGTGTGTGCTTGTACCTCATTATAATCATAGACACCCATGGTCTGGACTCTCCAAAGTAACACCTGGCAGAGCACGAGTCCCAGACAGCAGGCTGCTGCTCTAGGGCTTTTCTTGTGGACCAGTATGGCATGAGGTCTCTGTGGCGTAGAGAGGGTTTGGGTATGGGTCTACTTCACATCTCCACAAGCGAGACCCTCCCACCCACAACTCAACCACCCCCCATTCTGTGTCTGCCACACACTTCCATCCATGGGAACTGGCCCAGCAGCGCGCAGCCCCTCCCTCCTCAGCAGCTTCAACAGAGGTCCAGGGCTCTGCCCTTCCTCCCTATAGTCCATCCCATCACTGCAGGGGGTAGGGGGGCTCCAGAACGCTTGGGGCCCTGCTGGCTGCGCTTTCTGACTGGTTCTTGGTTGCAGACCTCCAGCCTAACCAGGAGGCAGAAGGGTAGAGTCTGAATCTTTGTTCTCCCTGTCATCTTGTCACCTTGAATGTGACCTTCAGCATCTCTGAGCCTTAATGTCATCATCACCTGCATGATGACGGTGACCTCATTGGGTTGGTGGAAGATTAAGAAGGTTAAGATTAAGGCAGGAGGCATGCTTAGCCGCTGGCTGGCTGGCTGGCTGGGGGTTCAACAATGCATGTAGCATTGTGTTCTGGTGACCTCCTGATTGGTAAGCTGTGCCTGTCCTGTAAAGATGGCTAGAGAACGCAGTGAGAAAGTCCACCTAAGTGCTGGGCATGGGTTTTGACACTAACAGGCTGGCTTGTTAGTGTCATACCCATGAACATTGAACACAGAAGTGAGGTGGGAGCTACTGGATACCACTTTCCTGATGTACATCTGAGATTATAATAATATAAATAATAATATAATTATATTATTATGTTATTTACATTATATTTTATTACCCTATATTATATAATATTATAATATATTCCCCTATATTATACAATAGATGTTATGTATCGTATAATAATATGTAGTATAGAATATGTATTATATTACATATATTGTATGTGCTCATCTCAGTGGGGTATGTCCGTTAGGACAGGCCTGACTGCTTGTCATAGCGAAACCAAGTCAAAATGGCTGAAAGAATACAGAACAATAAAGAATAAAGAAGTTAACTTAATTGTTTTTTTAAAAAAATACAAGGTCATGCTATACAGCCAAGGCTAACCTCTAACTCACTTTATAGCCAGGTTAGCCTTGAGTTTATGATCCTTCTGCCTCAGTTTCCCAAGTTCTGGGATCACAGGTGGGTCCTACCATGTTTGGCTAGGGATTGGATTTTTATGTAAGATAGAACTGGAAGGCCACTGAATGTAGTGGTTAAGAAAGTATTTGAAGCTGGGCGCTGGTGGCTCATGCCTGTAATCCTAGCTACTCAGGAGGCTGAGATCTGAGGATCATGGTTCAAAGCCAGCCTGGGCAGGAAAGTCCGTGAGACTCTAATCTCCAATTAACCACTAGAAAACTGGAAGTGGTGATGTGGTTCAAGTGGTACAGTGCTAGCCTTGAGCAAAAGAGTTCAGGGACAGCACCTAGACCTAGAGTTCAAGCCCCACAATAGGCAAATTTAAAAAAAAAGTATTTGAAACCTGGGCCAGTTGCTTAAACCTCTAGGCCTCTGTAAATGGTCTATTAACAAGGTCTTCCTCCCAGGGCTCCAGTGAGGATTAAATGAATTAATGAATGCAAAGAGCTCAGGACAGTGCCTGGCATATGGTAAGTACTCTATTAATATGGGTTCTTCTTTATTCCAGAGCTGTAATGATTCTTGGGGTCACTCATGTAGGGGCTCAGCCTGCAAAGTATTGGATTTTTTCCATTGTTTGGCCTTCCACTGTCCATGTATCTTTTTTTTTTTGAGTCTGGTCGTGGGGCCTGAACTCTGGGCCTGGGCGCTGTCCCTCAGCTCTTCAGCTCAAGGCTAGCGCTCTACCACTTGAGCCACAGCGCCACTTCTGGCTTTTTTCTTTTTGCTTATGTGGTGCTGAGAAATCGAACCCAGGGCCTCAGGCATGCAAGGCAAGCACTCTACCACTGAGCCACCTTCCCAGCCCCCACTGTCCGTGTATTAACTTTATCCTAAGGTTTGTGCCGGCGTAGTACATGATGGCGGCCTGTACACCAAGCATTATTCATCATACAGTACAGTGCAAAGAGAGGAGAGAATTTCCCCTCCTCCCTCCTTCCTTCTCTCTCCTCCCTTTCTTACTTCTTTCCTCTCATCTTCCCTTTGAAGAAAGGACTTTTTTCTTATTTCCTCCTCTCCCTTTGTTTCCCCTTCCCTTTCTCCCTCTCCTCTTTCTCCTTGTGCTGGGGACTGAACCTAGGGTCTCTTGCAGGTTGCTGTACTGTTGAGGGGAAACTTTCTTAACTGACTTTCTCCTAATTTAATTGTCTAGAAGTGGGTCTGATGCATCTACTAACCACTCAAGGAGAGGAAAATGGAATTCTGTATGGGCTGGAGCCTAGTCCTTCTTCAGCCTTCTGAAGCTGCTGAACCCAGTAGGGGTTGGGTGGGGAGGGGGGAAAGGGGAGGGAGTCACAGTGAGAAGGAAGGGGCCTGTGATGATGAGCCAGCCCACGATGGATGTCTGACTTGAGGTGACAGGTGCGAGGCCACAGCCACATGGCTGAGGAGCTGCCATTGTGGGCAAATACCCAAAGGCTGTGTTGGTTTATCCTGTTTACAAGGATGGCTCACATGGAGGCCTGGGGCAGAGCGGAGTCCCTATCCCTGGTCAGGAGCTGGGTCAGACACTTTTGTTTATTGGAGAGTTGCTCCTATTTATCCCTCTTTCCCCCCCTCCTCTTTTAAGGGGTAGGTTTGGTCTTCATGTGGAAGGAAGGGAAATGGACTCAGGAAAAGCTAGTAGATCCTAGCAGATCTGCAATGGGCAATAGCAAATCTTCCCAGTGCCTTTACTCACTGCCTTTTGGATCCTCTTAGAGATACATTACCTTGGAAGTCATTTTCTTGGAGGTCATCTTCTTGGAGCAGTGGATGATGGCTGTATGGACCAGTGGCTTCCTGTGGGACTGCTTTGTGTGCAGGTCAGCCGGGGAGCATACAGATGTTAATGCCATGGGGACAGCCCTTTTCGAGGGAGAGATAGGTATTGGTGGCTGAACACTTCAGCTTGCCTCAATGTATACCACAGTCTCGAGTGAGCTTGGCGGTAACCGCCCACAGAAAAACACTTCTGTGGCTGGTTTCTCTCCCTTGCCTCTGCTGGGACATCATCTGACCCCCATCCTGGACTTAGTGACTGCTTTTGGTATAATTAAATTTGAGCTTTCATCCCAGGTTCAAGGGCTGGTAAAACCCAGAGCTGAGTCACACACTACATGGACCAGCCTGAGCCATCTAGCCTGTCACTGGAAGAATCTGGGAGCAAACAGGAGCCCCCAACCTCCAACCCCAACTACCCACCTTCAGCCTTTCCAGCCCCCATGGGAGCAGTGATCCACCTGTGCCCAGCACCTCAGCCAACCCCGGTGTTTCCTCTGGGTGTGACCTGCAGACTCCCACAGCCAGTAGCAGGGGCCCTAAGCCATCTGATTGACTATACCCAGTGACCCTAGATCTGAACCCAGGAATATCACCCACCCCCTCGCTCCCTGAGCTGGCTGCAAAGGAGTGATTATGGACCATCCATCTAGGAAAGAATACATTTCATGGAAAAGACCATAATTATGGAGTATTGAGTAAATAATATGTGCTTTTTAAAAGTCTGCAATTATGTATTTATCCTATCTGTAATTAGGGAATTTTTAAAGGGTGCATTATAGGTAATTTAAAAATAAAATAATGATATCACTCAAAACAAACAGCCCCAAACAGAGACAGTTCAGGCCATCCCAAACTCAGCTCAGTGGGTCTGGTAAGTTGGCTCAGTGGTAGAGTGCTTGCCTTACATGCATGAGGCCCTGGGTTCAATTTCTCAGCACCACATAAGTGGAAAAAAAACGGAAGTGGTGCTGTGGTTCAAGTGGTAGGGGGTTAGCCTTGAGCTGAAGAGATGAGGGACAGTGCCCTGGCCCAGAATTCAGCCCCCATGACCGACAAAAACAAAACAAAAACAAACTCAGCTCAGTGATGATTTTAGGGGACCTGGTACCTGGGTTTGTTGAAGTGGGGGAGGTGACCCATTTTTGACTCATATGGGTAAGATCAACTTGACCTACCCCTTTGGCTGGGCTTTTGGAAATGCATCAAATTCATCTGGGAATCTCCTTCTTAATTAGACTTTTCTTTGGCAACTTCCTTCCTCAGAGAGTTCTTCCTTTTGTGATACAATCGGCAAGTAACAACTAGGAACCAGAAATATTCCTCAGCTCCCGTTCTTCTAGAAACTTCTGCCACAGGCCATGGCGGTTATGGAAATTTAAATAAACAAAAATTCACAACATTGAAAGCATTCGACTTTTCAGTGACACTAGCCACATTTTAGGTGGCCACACCCCCATGGGAGGCTCAGGATGTGCAATATGCACATCGAGTATTTTAGTCCCTGCCATATGTTATATTGGAAGGGGTAGCTGCTGTTGAGTCATACAAAGATTATTTCTTTTTTCTGGATGATTCCCCCACCTCCAATCTGATGGTGAAATACTTCCCCTATCCATGACCCCATTGGTATGGCTCTCCCTTCTTTTATATGTATTGTTTGAACCCAGCTCCTCCAGACTGTCATCCTTTAGCACAAAAAAGGTAGCACTGGAAGGTGGTAGATCCTTTAAGAGGCGGGGCCTAGAGGGAGGTCTTTAGGTCACTGGCTGTGAGAGTCAGAGGGGCTTATGGGACTCTGACACTTTTCTCTTTTTCTTCCTGGCAATGCTCTCCCCCAGTTTTCCCCTCTTGTTCCCACTCACAAGTTGTATAGTTCATTTTCAACATAGTGTCTAGTCCCTCCATTTCTGTGCCCCTCCTGCCTCCCCCAAGACAGATAAATGAACAAACAAGACAAAAAACAAAACAAAAGAACAACAAAGAAAAAAACCCTCTTGTTTCCATTTCCTGGAATATTTATTTCAATAAATATTCTTTTATTTGAACAGAGGCACATTGGCATTACACCTTTGCATTCCTCTCTTAAGTGTCCTGCTTTGGTCTCACTGTGTGTGACTGCAGAGAATCCTGTATAACGTTTTCCTTCTTTATTTGTAGGGGAACAAGTTTCCTTTGTCTCCCAATCTGCAGTCTTCAAGGGGAGGATATTGTCGTTTTTACTCAGAATTACAGTGTGCTAGACCACTGGGCCCAGGTCTAGACAGCCAGGGTACCCTTCTGGGTATGAGCTGGGTTTGCACCCAAGATCCCTGCTCACCAGCTGTGTGGGACATAGTCTCCAAACCAGCCCTTTCAACAGTCTGAGAATGGCCTCAAGTAAAAACTCCAGAACCTACTTGAAAACCTCCATGAAAAAAAAGTACTGATAAATTTGCATATTGAAAAACTAAAAGTAAAGTAGATAGGCACTGCCGATTCCTTCCTGTAATCCTAACGACTCAAGAGGCTGAGATCTGAAGATAACCTTGGAAGCCAGCTCAAGCAGCAAAGTGTGTGAGACTCTTACCTCCAATTAATAACCAGAGAAGCTGGATGTAGAGCTGTGACTCAAATGGTAGAACATCAGCGTTAAGCACAAAAGCTATGGTACTATATCCAGGTCTTGAATTCAAGCCCCAGTACCAGCATACAAAAGAAGGTAAGTAGAAGCATTACAGAACAACACTACTGCCTGCCGTTGTCTATGTCCATTCATTACCCATCCCCAGCTGGACACAATTTCTTACATCTCTGAGGCTTTGTTTTTGATGTGTTTACATGGAAGCAAACATGGACGTATTGGGTGAACACACGCTCTGCACTTTAAGCTGTGCAGGGTGCTATATTCATGCCAGAATGATGACTCTTGAAAAGTTGCCACATCCCAAACTCACTGGATCTTCCAGAACAAAGGCAGTGCTCCCCTGACTCCACCTTCCCGGCTTGTAGGCCAGAGCACAGATTTTTGGAGTCTGGAGCATATCAGTCGTGGTGAATTGGGTGGCTTTCTCCACCTCTGAGAGATGGTGACAAGACAACAAGAATTCCTGGGGCAGCCTTTGGAAGAGCCCGGCACCCTGTGGGTGCTGTCTGTGGGGGGCAGAATCAGGAGCATGATGACTTCCTGTGGTGTGGAGCACCAAGGAGGTGGTGATGGAGGTGGTCTGGCACTTCCCTTCAAGATGGTGAGGTGGGGAGGATGGGGGCCTTGTTGGCGACAGAGCTGGATGCTTGCACCTGCTCATTTGTGCCCCACCAGAGGCCAGGCAAGGCGTGAATCTTGCCTGAGAGGCAGTGGTATGACAGCTGGAAGGAACCTGTCAGATTTGATCAGAATCCTAAGACAGGTCCCTTACAGCAAGGGCCCGGAGAGGATGACACCTGTGGCTTGCCAGCTTCCTGCCACTGCCTCACCGTGTCCCTGTTATTAAGAGAGTTAAAGACCTCCATGACACTCACTGTCACTTGGGCACACTTAGAGCCCACCAAAGTGGCCCTCAGATCTGGGGGACGGAGGAGGGAGAGACTGAGGCTCAAGTGCTTTCTTGTGTTTGGGTGCTTCTAGCAAGCCTGGGTGGGGTTCCGAGGATATGCCCAGTGGAGCCCTCTGCTTGCTCATGCCACACCCATTGTACAGCAGAACCTTGCTGCCCTTCTGGTCCCAGGCTGCCAACCTTGGGCCTGTCTTCCTGGTGGTCCCAGGTATCCTGGACTTCTGGATCAATACTGGCTGTCTTTCTCTTGGGCTGATTGAATGAACCACTGGCCACACCCATGCCCTCAAATCCTCCCTGTTGAGCTTGGCATTCAAGGCCTGGTAGGCAGACCTTGGCTGGATTCCCTGCTGCTCCCTTCAGACTGTGCCCAAAGTTACTGCTCTGGCAGGATTGGGAACCAAGAAAAGGTAGCCCCAATCTCCTGGTGTGTTTACACAGATGCTTCCCATACATCTCCAGGACTGGCTTTAACCTCCTGCCCCCCAGCTCCTCCCCCTGATTGGACACAGATTACCACATGGCAGCCACAAACTATTTTGCCACATGCCAATTGGTTCAAAGAAAACAGGATAAAAAGGTAGTTTTAATATGGCCTTCAGTGTTTTCCTACCTGGATTCAGATCTTTTCCTGGCTCTGAACCTGTGTACCTCACTTTCCTCATCTGTGCTCAGCTCAGGGATGCTGATCAGATGCAGTGAACTCATCTTGCACAGCCCTGAGCACAGAGCAAACTGCTGGTACTAGTTAGCTGTTAATATCAAACCATTGATCTCTGATTTCTATTACTAGGAGGGGGTAGCCTGCCCTTTGACCCTGCCCACTCCACTGACACAAGAAAGAACCAGTCTGTTTCCCTCCACCCATGTTTCCTTACTACCTATCCCTGCCCAATCACCTACTCCCCATTTCTCTTTCCCCCTCCCCCCTCCAGCAAAGGGATTCTCAGACTCCCCAAGCCCCGATCAACAAAAACCCCAGGCCCTTCAGTGGAGCATCAGACACAGGAGTGGTAGGCTCACAAGGTAAGGACATATAAGATGTGACAGGCCCAGAATTAGCAATGCAGTTCTCTGTCATTTTTCTCATTGGCCTCTGCAGGGAGGAGCTGATTAAATGGATATTCAACTCTTTGCATTAATGTGCATCCAGCTTCAATTTGCATTTCATTAGCCACACAAAAAGCATAATTTTATTATTTGCCATTGGAAAGCAGATCTCCACTAACAAGCAGCTCCATGCTGCTTTTGCAGTTCTGTGTGGCTGGCTTGCTCCACCGGCGTCCTCAGTGCCACACATGACTGTATATGGCTGTGCAGAGCTGGCCCTGGTGGGCGCAGCGGCATTGTGGCACCCCGTGTCTCCTCTTGCCTGGCTGTGCAGATGCTTTGCTTTCCCATGCACCTCTGAAGCTGGTTGATAACTGCTGTCTTTCTGGAAACTCACTATCCTCACTGGTAACTTCAGATTCATCCATGCCAAATAGCGTGTCCACCGTCATGAGACCAATCAACTTTTCTGCTTCCGCCATCACCAGGCGTTCCCACCATCCTGCCACATCCCCTAGTACTGTCAACCACATCACACCTGTCTTTACCACAAGCTTACCTCCAACACCTCATTTCGATCACCATTGCCTCCACCCTCACCACCATCATCACAAGCTATATCTCCTCCACCACTGTCTTAGTGCCCCCCTCCCCCGCACCAACCACATGTCTGCACCACTTGGTCTCACCACCGCAAGCGCACTCCAACGCTGACGTCTATCACCACCTACCTCATTTCCATCACCACTTCCTCTACCATCCTCTTCCTTCAATCACTGCCTACCATCCCTTCCATCTCCATCATCATCCGTGCCATCCTGCTCTGTCAACACCTTCATTCACCTCCATTCCCATTCCCTCCAACGGCATCACCGTTTCTACTTCCATTATGGTGATGGCCTCACCATTCCGTGATCATCTCCATCACTCTCCCTTCACCACCACCTCCTGCATCCTACCCACCCCACCACCATCACAGCCACCACCGCCACCACATGGTAACCACCTCCATGGTCTCCTGCTCCACCTCCATCTTGCCTTACTACGGTGAGCCTAACTAGTGTTCCTACTGTCCTTCCCATCACTCTTCCACGTTTACCCCACCACCTCCATCTCCTCCACCTTCACCTCTACCTCCGCTACTAGTTCCACTAAACCAACACCAGCACCATCTCCTTCAGCCTTTCCCTCCCCACTACCCCATCCTCAAGTGCTTGAAGACACACACAGTTTTATTTTTTAATTTTTGCTGGCTTGAATTCTGGGTCTGGGCCCTGTCCCTGAACTCGTCAGCTCAAGATAAACGCTCTACCACTTGAGCCACAGCGCCACTTCCGGTTTTCCAGTGTTTCATTGGAGATAAAAGTCTCTCGGACTTTCCTGCCCAGGCTGGTTTTGAACTGTGATACTCAGATCTAAGCCTCCTGAGTTGCTAGGATTACAGGTATGAGCCACTGGTGCCCAGCAGCAGTTTTATTTTATTTTATTTGTCGGTTGTGGGCCTGAACTTGGCCTGGACGCTATCCCTCAGCTCTTCAGCTCAAGGCTAGCACTCCACCACTTGAGTCACAGCTCCACTTCTGGTTTTCTAAGTGGTTTATTGGAGATAAGAGTCTCATGGACTTTCCTGCCCAGGCTGGCTTTGAACCACGATCCTCATATCTCAGCCTCCTGAGTAGCTAGGATTACAGGTATGAGCCACTGGCACCCAGCATTGTAGCTTTTTTTGGCGGTTAACTGGAGATAAGAGTCTCACAGACTTTCCTGTCCAGGCGGGCTTTGAATTGTGATCCTCAGATCTCAGCCTCCTGAGTAGCTGGGATGACACCAACACCTAGCAGCCACAGGCAAGTTTAATTGCCGTCTGCTGTCTCTCCCATACATCAGACTTCCCCTGTTCATCAGATTCCACTGTTATCTGCTCTCATTCCTTATCCCCATCTTTACCTCCAGGTCCTCCATCTCCATCTTTCTACTGATGAGTATCTTGACCACATCATCAGCAATGGATGGTGTGTCTTTTGTTTGGAAATCTTTTGTATTTCTGTTTCCATTGGAAACTTCTGTCACTTCCAAACTCTGTGGTCTGAGGACCCTGTATAAGGTTGATAGCACAGGCAGAGTAAATAGAGCCCTAAGTTGGGCAGGACTGGGTGAGTGTCTGGTTTTAGAGGCAAACAGAGCTGAATCTTCTGCTGTGAGTGAGCAAGTCACTTTCTGAGCCTTTGTTTTTCATCTGTCAAGTGGGACTCATAAACCTCCTTCACTGAATACACTCCTAATGATAGTACTATTATTAGTGGAACTAATTGTACCCCCATCACTGGCTCAATATTAATTAAATGGCAAAATATGTATTGAGGACCCGCAGAGTGGACATGTCTAGATCCCACTGGATCTCCTAGAAGAGTACTGACTGTGCACAACCACCCTCTGTGGGCATCTCTTCTGGCAGCTTGCCCAATAGGCTTCCTCTCCCAGCACCTGTGACCTTGGGCCACTGGAGGCTGCTCCTCCTAGGTCTGCTGGAAGCCAGAAGTGCCCAAGGAGGCTGCAGCTAGGGAGAGGTGGAGGCTGGGGTTGAAGAAAGGCAGATCCTTTGCTTGCAGGCAAGGAAATTCACACTCAGAGCTTCCTGCAAGGCCAGGAGTGGCCTCAAGATGAATTTTATCATCCAGTGGCTGCTTCCCCCTCCCTGTTGGGGTCCCCCAGGGTGGATTTCCTGGCACATGTTTACCACAAGGTCCCCATGTGACAGGATGCATGGCAATTGTCCCTTCTTCAGGTCAACTTTGTCAAGTACCTTAGCTCAGAGTAGACTCTCATGATGTCTACTATTCATTAGAATCTCCAGAAAGTTCTTAAAGGACAAATTTATTTATCACACTTTGTAGGTGTAAAACTGAGCTCCTGTACATGACCAGAGAACTGGTAAACCATGTCTTCTAAACTGAACCTTGCACCATCCGGAGCTCAGGGCTGGCTCATGCCTAGACCAATGTCTGCTGACAGAGCTTGGGCAAAAGCTGCTAGGCCCAAAGCTCAGACTCCTACCGCCTTCCTCCTTCAGCTAGAATACCAACAGTAGCCAATTCCAGAGGGCTCACTATGAAAGAAGATGTGAGCAAGGGATTAAGTGACTGGCCTTCCTCCACCCCCCAGGTTGGACAGTCTTGGGCAAGATGACCAAATGCCTCTGATCCCAGATTTCCTTCCAGCCAGGGAGGCAGAGGCAATTACCAGGACCACTGACAGATGGTCCTGATGAGGTCTGGGTGGGGGAAGCTACAGAAAGCTTCTTACCTTATCTACCAGCTCAAGAATCTTTGATCTATATTTCTTTCATCATTCTTTTCTTTCCTTTTCTTTTTTTTAAAGTGCTGGTATTGGAGTGTGATCTAAGGGCCTGGGCATTGTTTGTTTGCCGTTTTTGCTCAAGGCTGATGCTCTACCACTTGAGACACACCTCCACTTCCAGCTTTTTTCCTTTTTTTTTTTCTTTTTTTTTTTTTTTTGGCGGGAGGTGGTTAATTGGAGATGAGAGTCTCATGGATTTTCCTGACTGGGCTGGTTTTGAACCTTGTTCCTTAGATCTCAACCTCCTGAGTATCTGAGGATTACAGGTATAAGTCCTAGTTGCCTGGCTTCAAGCTGCATTTCAGACAAGGTACAGAGACTTCCCAAGATTCTCCCCTGGGTGTGGGTCAGTTCTTGGCATTGCTCAGAATGGCCAGAATGCTCAGAATGTGTTGAACATTGTCTCCTGTGCCCTGCCTTTCCCCAAGCTGGTCCCAGCACAGAGGCAGTGGGAAGTCCCTGGCATATGAGCATGTTGCTCCAGATCCTTCACCTTTGTGGCACACTGGGACTGTGTCTTTATGGGCCTGGATCCTTCTACCTTTCCCTAAAAGTACCTGGTGAGAGCCACACTTAACTTTTTCTTTTTCTTTTCTTGTTTGAACTCAAGGTCTGGGTGCTATCCCTGAGCTCTTTTTTTTTTTTTTTGTACTAGTACTAGGACTAGGACTTTACCACTTGAGCCATAGTTCCACTTCTGGCTTTTCAATGGTTGGTAAGAGTTAAGAGCCTCTTGCCCTGGCTGGCTTTGTACAGTGATCCTCAGACCTCAGCCTCCTGAGTAGCTAGGATTGCTGGAGTGAGCTACCGGCCCCTGGCCCCAGTTTCTCCCTCTTTAAATCCCATCTTCCCAGTCCTGACTGCCCAGAGGGGATACCCAGAACTCAGATCTCAGTTCTACTGCCCCTGAGGGGCAGGGTCTTAGGTTTCCTTGCTTCCTTAAGATTTTCCTCCAAGGCCTCGTGCCCTGCACAGACCCTCTGGCAGATGCTCAGCTGTGCACTACAGGATGGAGGAGGCCCTCAGGCAGCAGAATACCAGAGCTAATCACATGATCTGCTTCCTACAAATTTCTCCCCCTTCCATGCCTGGAATCCCAGTGGTGTGAGCTGCCCACACCACAGGTCCTAAATTGGCATTGTGTGGTGTGAGCTGATGCGACCCTGGCAATATTTCTGGTTTTCTAAGGGACTGAATAATTTAAAATGCACAAGACAAAAAGCGATCCCATAGTCTCTCCAGACTGAGCTGTCCATTATTCACACACAATCCATTCCCAAGACCTATTGGTGAGATTCAGAATTTATTATCTGTCTGCAGCACTAATTACCGACTTCTCTCTTTTAGTCTTAAAGTCTCTTTTCAAATTTATTTTCTCTTCTCACCTCACCTGGGGCTTATTGCTACAGCTTTTGAAAGGGAAGTAAGTCTCTTCCTTGGGGATGGAGAGGAGCTAGTTGGGCTTGTCTGTGTCTCCAGCACTGTGGAATGGTAGAAAGGCTGAAGACAAGGAGGAGCCTAATCTATGCACGAAATAAGCTTAGCACTTTCGTTTCAGATTTGGTCAAGTTGTATGTGCTTATAATTTCTTGAAGTGAGTAGTTTTAGGCGATGTACTTTATTTTTCCTTTCCCGCAAAAGGGACCAAAGTTATTTTGTTCTTTGTGCCTCCTAGAGCATCTTTGCTTTTTTTTTAAACCACTAATTCAACTCCAGAAACTGCCTATTGCTACAGTTCTCCCTCTGCCAACAGTTTCATCTTGAAGTGTTCACCAGAGCCCGCCTACCCTCTGTCCTTAAAAATGGCCACACGGGATGTCCAGACACATGTGTGCTGGGATTCTCCTTATTATCCTTCTCTCCTGGGTCAGAGTTCTATGTTTGCAGTCTCCTACTTTAGTTTACAGCTTTGTTTGGCCACAGCATATGCTTCCATAGCTTTTTAGAAGAGATATGTAGGAAACCTTCCTAGAAACCACCTTTAGTTATTTGCTTGGATGTAGAATTTAGGGTTGGATGCTTCTTTTTCTTCATAAAAGGTAAAGACTTTTCACCATTAGCTTTTTTAAAAAATTTTTTTTATTGTAAAGATACTATACAGAGGGTTACAGTTACATGAGTAAGGTAATGAGTACACTTCCTATTGAGCATTGTTACCCCCTCCATTATTTTCCCCCTACCATCCCTTCCCTCCCTACCTCCCTGAGGTTCTTTTTTTTTTTTAATTGTGATTAAGTGATTACATAATTTCCGGAATTTCACAGTATTGTGGAATAATGATGCTCATTTAAAGTCACAAGTTCATTCTAACTTTTCTGGAGCAAATTGTCTATCACAGTCTATAACATATAATGGTGTACACATATACACCATACATGTGATCAGCAGCATGAGGATATTTAGTAGTTCACCATTAGCTTTTTATATTTGAAATTTATGAATTTATTTTAATGTTCTATAAACACCATTAACTTTTGTTTTCTAGGGATGCAAAGAAGTCAGTGCATTTGGCTTCTTGGTTCTTTATCTCTTTTTCCCCTCCCCCCTTTTAATTTCTTTAATTTAAAAGCTCATGAGCTGGGTCTTGGTGGCTCATACCTGTAATCCTAGCTAATCAGGAGGCTGATATCTGAGGATCGAGGTTCAAAGCCAGCCCAGGGAGGCAAATTGGTGAGACTTATCTCCATTAACCACCCAAAAACCAGCAGTGGAGCTGTGGCTCAAGAGGTAGAGTGCTAGCCTTGAGCATAAAAGCTTAGGGCTAGTGCACAGGCTCTGGGTTCAAGTCCCAGAACCAGCATCAAAAACAAAAAAAGAAAAGCTCATAGCTCTTCTTGTTGCTTCCAGAGATCTGAAAATTGACCTTGCCATATGGTGGTGAAGATCTGTTGTGATGTGTTGAACACCTGCTGGAACTTATCTTGAATAACTTCCCTCTATTTTCTTTGGTTTGATCTTCCTGAGCATGTTTGCAATCCATGCATTAGATAGTCTGTGTTGATCTAATTTTATCTTCTAAGAATCTTTTTCTCTGTTTTTTAAAAAATCACTATTTAGCTATGTCTTCCAATTCTTTTATTCTGTTTTCACCACTTTGTTGTCTTACATATTTAAATTTTAGATCATTTTCTGTTCCACCCCATAAAGATTCTGCTGAAACACAAGACCCCATCAAATTGAAACCTCCCCTGGCCTTCTATCACCTTGAAGGTGGAAAGTCTCTTGTTTTTGGTGTAATCTATAGGCCGCAGCCAATTTCTCTCATCACACAAGGCCTCTCCATGTGGCTAAGGTTGCTGCTGCTTCAGCCAACTTACCATACTAGATACCATGCCACCTCTTACCTCATGCTTTTGCTCAGACTGACTCATTCTCTCTAGGGATGCTTTTGCTCTTGTTGCTTTCACAGTTGACTTTGGCTCTACCTTCCTCATTTACTTGAGAAGTCCCCATGGGCAGGACCTATGTATTTTAAGCACCTGCCTAACTGTTGGCCCATGGCAAGAGGGTGTTTAATCAACACCAATGACAGCTGATTGAATACCCTGTGTTTGTTGAGTGCACTCTTGTGTAAACCTCTGGCCTAGTCTTCTGGCAGCTCTAGGCATGGATCCAACACAACCCCTGTGCTTTACTGACTATACAGGGTCTATGCAAGAAAGGGGCAAGAGTCCACAAGTATGTTCCTGAACATACATACACACACACACACACACACACACACACACACACACACACACCATCAACACAGTTAACTATGATCAGTGTGTTGAGAGGAAAATACAGCATACATGGAGAGTTAAAAATAAAAATTCTGTAAAAAGGAAATGTACTCATTACTTTTCTCATGTAATTGCAATCACTCTGTACATCACCTTTATAGTAACAATAAAGTAAATAATAGTTAAAAAACGAAAATAAAAACAACCCTCTTGCCAGGCACCAGTGGCTCATGTCTGTAATCATAGCTACTCAGGAGACAGAGATCTGAGGATCAAGATTTGACACCAGCTAGGCAGGAAAGTTCATGAGATTTTTTTAAAAATCTCCAATGAACCACCAATAAATCTGGAAGTGAGGCTGTGGTTCAAGTAGTAGAGCTCTAGCCTCTAGCACAAAAGCTCAAAGACAGCACCCAGGTCCTGAGTTCAAGCCCCAGGACTGGCACAAACAAGCAAGCAAACAAAAAGATGCCTGTGATGGAGTCTAAGCAGGTTCAGTGCTAGACTTGAGTGAACACGTGGAATGCAGCTCAGGAAGCAGTCCACAGGCCAGGGGGCCTCACCAAACCTGTTTGAATGGTTCATGCCCTAAAAAGAGATGGCCAGATGTTCACTGAGGACAGACAACACCTGTGCATCTCCTGCAGCATCTCACAGCCATGGCGGGGGTGGGGTGGGGGGGTGGCTAGGGGGAGTGGAGGGGGGAAGACTTTTGGAAAAAAGTGTTTATATTTCTCAGTTAAGCAGGTGGGAACTTGGAGCCACCAGGGTTTGAATATTAATGCTAACCCAACTACATTGACATACACAGCTGTCATTAAATACTATTCAATTAAATGATTTTTAATAGTTGCCATAGTAATCTATGCTTTGGATGTACTGGGGTTAATTTATCTGCTGCTTTATTGTTGGGAAATTGTTTCTCTCTACAAGCAACTCTATAATAAATATTTGTGGATATTCATGACCATTTCTGAAGAAGACAGTCTTAGAAGGAGACTTGCCAGGGTTTACAAACTTTTAAAGGTTTTGATATTAATTATTTAACTGGCATCTGGAATGAATATGAGAATTTATACTCACATCCTTGATAAATAAAAGCATCTCTTTCTCATACTGGCTAAGGAGAGAGATGATGATGATGATGGCGATGATGATGATGATGATGGTGATGATGATGATGATGGTGATGATGATGATGATGCTTGTTTTATTTTTTGTGCTGGTCCTGGGGCTTGAACTCAGTGCCTGGGCACTGTCCCTGAACTTCATTTGCTCAAGGTGAGTTCTCTACCACTTGAGCCACAGCCCTAGACTGCTGGGATTATAGGTGGGAAGAACAATGCTGGACTACCTCCTTGAGAGTAAGTTGCTGTTGTCCCTGAATGCTGTAGCATGCATTTCTACACTGAAGACTTGTCCCACTTACCACAATGACATTGTCACACTCAGGAGGCTGATCTCACATATGGATGGGTACAGCTCTTATTCCTCAGACACCTTTCAGCCAATCATTCTAGCCACACTCTCCATAGCATTCAACCATCCTTCATCTGACTTGTTTCTTTGACTTTTATGACCTTAACACTTTTGAAGGACACAGGCCACTTCTTCTGTTGCATGTCAGCTAGTGTGTTTTGCTGAAGTCTTCATGATCCGCTTCAGCTTGTCAGTATTTGTTAGGAACACCAAATTCACTTTGTATTGCATCCACGTTTGCATGAGACTTGGATTTTTCTCACTACTGGAGGGCAAAGATTTTTCTTGGCAGTACTGGGGTTTGAACTCAGGTACTCATGCTGAGCAGATGTTCTAACACCTCCAGTCTGAGGACAAAGCTTTGATTTCTTTACTGAGGTAGTTATGCTTGACTAAGTACTTCCTTTCCAATTTTTAAATTTATTCATTTGCATATTTTAATTTTATTTATTTATTTTCGTGCCAGTACTGAGGCTTGCACTTAATACAATATGCTCCTTGTTTGGCTTTTTTGCCCAACGCTGGCACTCTGTCACTTGTGGTTTAATGAGACATAGGAATCTCATGAATTTGTCTGCCTGGCTTTTTTTTTTTTTTGTCATGGGTCTTGAACTCTGGGCCTGGGCACTGCAAGGTGAGTGCTCTACCACTTGAGCCAGAGTGCCACTTCTGGTTTTCTGGTGGTTAATTGGAGATAAGAATCTCATGGACTTTCCTGCCTGGGCTGGCTTTAACTACAATCCACAGATCTCAACCTCCTGAGTATTTAGAATTGCAGGCATGAGCCATCAACTCCTGGCACATTTATGTATTTTTTGTTGATGCGAAACCATGGATTTTTATTTGATACACTGGGTTATAATCCATTAATACAATTATTTATTTTTGTCCTTAAAGTTTCCTAGACTTGGCCAGCTGGTACCTTTTCCAGCAGGCTTCTGTACAATTTTGAGTTTTTCCCCCATGACTCATTCACCCCCAGAGCAGATATTTCCTTAGAAACCCTGGTCCTTTTGATTGGAGACTGCTGTTTAGAATCTGGATTGTAGGTATGCTTATTGCTTGGGATACATAATAGCTCCAGGATTTCTCAGGGGACACACATCCATAAGCCTACATAATAAAGCCACATCGGTATTTGTCATATGTGTTACATATAATTAGATCATACTGGATTCATTTTTGTGTATGCCAATACTAGGACTTGAATCCAGAGCTTGGATGCTGTTCCTGAGCTTTTGTGCTCAAGGCTAGCACTTCCATTTTTTTGGAACTTCCAACTAATTGGAAATAAGAGTCTCACAGACTCTTCTGCACTGGTGGGCTTTGAACAAGATCCTCAGATCTCAACCAGTGCTGGGGCTCACACTTAGAGCCTTACCTTACCTTCTTTGGCTTTTTCAGCTTTTGACTTGAGTCATAACTCTACTTCCTATTTGACTAATTTTCAGTGGTTGCTAGAGTAAATTTTAAAAACATTTTTATGGTTACCATGTATCTACATACCATATAGATAGATGACCTGCCATGTATATTTAAAATCTATCACAATATATATTTAAAATCTATCTATAGTTGTCAATATTATATGATTGGCATCTGTGTAAGAAGGGTCAGGAGCCAGACTAGGGCTTGAGGGGATTGTGGGATGTCAAAGTTCACAGTGATACTTTCAATCTTGGTCACACATCTTAGTTTGTAGAATACCTGAGGTCAGGTGATTTCTCAGTCATAAAGGTTTACTTTGGCTCAGCACTCTTGAAGCTGTTAAGTCTAAGAACATGGCATCGGCATCTGTTGGAGTCTGGTGTGGGCTTTGTGCCATTTCCGCTCATGAAGAAAAGTAGAAGGACCGTACAGATCCTCTGGGCCCTATAGTGACATCTGCATACCTCAGTTTCTCTTTGTCTCTCTTGGGGACTGGTGGCGGCTGTCCAGTAATTCTTGAGTTAGTCCTTCCACTCTCCTTATGAACTCTTTCCAGCATGAACCACCTGAAGTTTGCACAAGCGCTCTGGGTATAGCAAGGTGGTGGGTTCTTTGGATGAGGTTGTTCTTGCTCCTCAGTGACACTGTTCTTTTTCATAAATTTCAATTATCATAAAGAAACAGGGGGTCATTTGTTTCCTGGTGGCAGGAAGACAGGATAACTAAAGGTCTGGGGTGCCAGGATTATTGTATAGGTCACCCCATTTGGCCTGCACACCAGGCTCTTAATGGGAGAAGGAAACGTGGGTTACAGGGATGGCAGAATGGTAACACTGAAGACAGAACAAACCCCAGGTCTTTTAAACTCCAAGTCCCACCCCACAAACATGTCAGCTCTTTCATGTGCCAGACAAGGGCTTTGGTCTGTAGCTGCATCTCTGCTGCCAAGACGTTGCACCAGTCAGATTTCTAGATCTTCTCTGGGTAGCTGTATTTTTCTTAGAGCCATTCTTCACTATGAGTATGCTGTGTGTGGATCTTAGAGGCTGATCCGTGGTTCTCCGAGCATGCTTGGAGTCTTGCTGTAGTGAATGGATACATCCCATGAAAGATGGAATCTTAGGATAATTTCTTGGGCCAGTCAAGCTTCCTGTGCTTGTGGCTTTCATTTTCCTCTTGGCTCAGGACAGGATGGTTGGGTTTTGCAACGGCAGACGGAGATTTTTTTTTTTTTTTTTGGCAGCCTGCTAACTGCCTTGCACCATTCAGATACGGTGAACTTAGGGAACATGGCTCCCAAACTACAGGCCTACACTTCTGAGACTGCTTGAACAGTAAAACACTCATTTCCCTTTGCCAGAGAGGTGCCCAAAGCAGATATTTCAATGTATTCCAATTTAGCCAAGGGAAGCCGGCACATGGATGCTGTTGCCAAGGAAACCACTTCCTTCCTCCCCATGTGCTGTGGATGTGGGTATCACTTCATCTCAGCTCTCTCAGGTAATATCACAATCCTGTGCTTAGGGAAAGGTTTTTTTTTTTCTTTGTAAAAGACATATAAAACCTCTTAACATTGGGAAGATTCATTAAATGATCTCACTCTAGAGAAGCTTAAATTATTCTTTTAGACCCTTTTATGCCAAAGACATGGAAATGGCTGAGTCAGTCTTATCTCTTGTAGTTTAAATCAGTGTCTGGATAGATTTTTTTTTTCTAGAAATAAACAAATCGGGATTTGGAAACCCAGACAGGATGAGTGTGTGTGTGTGTGTGTGTGTGTGTGTGTGTGTGTGTGTGCATGTAATAATAATAGGGCCAGCTGATGTCACCAGCTAATCCTTCCAAAAGCACCTGCCAAGACCACCTTGATCAGCAGCCCTCCTTGGGTGTGGGATCACGTTTCATAGGCCAGGCTTCAAAACCGAGCAAGGGAGGGTCACTGTTGTAAAGCCACCTGCCAAAGGCCTCCTTGCTGAGACACTGCATGTGGATTTCTGCTGTCCAATCTGTTCTCAGGCCCAAGCCTGGGGCTATTTGTATCCCATGCTGGTATCTGGTCTGAGTTCACATCCCTGGCCTCCTGATCATGGCCCTCTTCTTTTCCATTCCTGCTGCCTGCTTGATTCTGGGTGTTAAAGTGGGTACAAATTACCCCAAATCTCCCCACCTGAGAGACAGACTGGACTCGGCTCTCCTTATCATTGCAGAGTTCCAGCATGGCCTTCACTTCACATCTGGCTTCTGTGCTCAGACTTCTTCCTCCTTATTGGATGGACGGATCATTTTGCCTTTGCTCTTGTTGCTAGTGGCATGAGCCATGGAGATGAGCAGATATCAGTGGTCTCAGCTGGGGTTTGAAGACATTTGTGGATGATATCTGTGGGGGGGGGACTCTTGTGTCCAGGGGGCAGAGGCCTGGGATGTGGAGTGAGCAGTCACAGCACACGATGGACCTACAGCATTGGATCATCCAGCTCCAAGTGCTGGCCCCAGCACTTGGCCAGTGGCTTAGCCTCGTCCTTTTTGCTCATCCACTGCTTCAAGATTCCCTGAGTACCTACTCTAAGTCCAGATCTGGACACAGAAACTGGAGAAGATGGAGATCCTCTCCCTTAGAGCCAATAATTATACCAGGACACAAGTCATAGCTGAAATCTTGGCCCCGTTCAGAGGCTCACCTGGTGCCTCAGCCCCACTTCGTTTGGTTCCTGTGGATGGAGTAGCTTATAAATATCAGGCACTTATTTCTCATAGTTCTGCAGGCTGCAAGATCAAGGTAGCAACAGGCTCAGTGTCTGATGAGGGGCCACAAACTGCCTTCTCACTGTGTCTTCACAAGGAGGAAGGGCTGAGGGATCTCTCCAGTGTCTCTTTTATAAGTGCCCTAATACCATTCACAAGGGCTCCACCCTCATGACCCAATCATCTTTCAAAGGCTTCACTTCCTGTTAATGTTACTTGGTGGGCTAGGACTCATTCTTTATTTCCTTCCTTTATTTATTTCCTTCTTTCCTTCTTTTCTTCTCTCCCTCTTTTCCTTCCTTCCCTCCCTTTGCTGCCTTTCCCCTGCCGCCCCGACCCCCGCCCCCCCCCAGCTCCTACTGGAGTTTGTGCTTGCAAAACAGAGGCTTTACCTCTTGACTCCTCCCCCCAGCCCTTTTTGCTTTCAGTTTTTTTTTTTTAAATAAGTCTGATGTTTTGGCTTGGGTCTGATCTGAGACAGAGATTGTTCAGCTTATGCCTCCCAGATTGCTAGGATCACAGGTGCACTTGTTTGTTAAGATGAGATGGGGTCTTGAAAACTTTTTACTTGTATTGCCCTTGAGCTTTGATTCCTCCAATATCTGCTTCATAAGTAGCACAGATTATATAAGGAAGATACCATGATGGGTTAGCATTTTAATGCATGAGTTTGAGAGTATGAAAACATTCCACCCACCGCATGTATGTAGTTGTTTGTGGCCACAGTATCCAAGAATTGGTACAGGGCCTCTTCATCTGGTCATTCCAGGCGAATAGGGTCAGAGAAGATACTCTAGCAGCTGAGGACCTTCTGCCTCTGTGGTGATGGGCTGGGGATATCCCAGTGGTCTGCTGCAGGTGAGGGGTCTCAACAGAGCTCCAGGAGAGTTTAGCTGCCCTGGACCCAGAGGTTCTACTGCAGGATATCATGAGCCATCTCAGGATCAGTGATTTGTGTCAGGGCTGGGACTCATACTAGCAGTTCTTTCTGCTCCTTCCATGCCTACCTGCTAATCTGGCTACACACACACACACACACACACACACACACACACTCCCATTTTCCTCCCAACCCCTTCCCTGCATTCATGCTTTATGATGCGAGGACTTGGGTGAGGAAACTCATTAAAGTCATTATTCCGAGAACAGATATGTGTCTTTCATCCCATTCATATTTAATGCTCTCCCCACTTGATCTTTTGATGCTCTTTAATTCCTGATATGACATGACACACGCACACAGCTCTCTTTGGGGAGAATTCTTTTTATGGAGTTGTCATTGCTGCTCATGACATGAGGAGGGCCCTTGTTACGTATTTATTAGTTTCAAAAATGATTCCTGGGTTTGGGATTGATGCTGTCTAAAGCCATTGACTGTAAGTGATTGTGAGGAATGAGTGACATTGGCCTTAGAGGAGGTGTGAGAACAGGATGGAAGTTCTGATTTCTTGTCTTAATGGTCAATTGCCCTTTCTGGTCCAGATGTCCATCCGTGCAATGGGTAGATCCATGTCTCACGGGTTCATCCAATCTTCACATCTGATATCAATTGGGCTTTTGGGGGTATAAGCAACTGGTTCAAACTCTATCACAAAAGGATCATGTGGTGAGTTGGTGGGTGACCCACAGAGTTACAAAACAAGCTGAGGACCTGGCTCACCCAGGGGCAGGCTGACAGCTCCAAGGCCCTAAGAACAGTTCTCTTCAGACATGTGTGGAAAAAGGAGGTCTAAAAGGGAGGTCTAAACCACCTTCCACCCAGGTCCAGATTCCAGGGAGGGGACAGGGATTGGCTCCATTTAGGTTATGTGCCCAAAGGGCAGCGGGGTTTGATTGACAGTTGTATCGCTCTCCAAAGAAAGAGACTATTTCTGGAAGGAAGAAACTAGAATCTGGGTAGGTGCCATCTCCACCTTGGAAGTAAGGATGAAGATGAGAGGAAGAAACAAAGCCTCTGGGCTTCAAAGCCCCCTTCCCCAAGAGACATATTTCTGGGACTCAGACAGGGGGTAAAATGCCAAATAGTAAACACGTTGGATTTGGTGGGTCAGATTGTTTCTACCATGATGCTGTGAAAGCTGCTGTGGACGGCATGCCAATGAATCAAGTGTAGTCATGTTCTAATAAAGCTTTATTTAAAAACAAACAAATAAGCAGTAGGTTAGAGCAGACCTATACGAGGCAGTGTGGTGATCCTATGCTATTGACTGCCCTCATTTTTGTAGGAAAGGATTTTTCCCAGCTTTAGCCAACCTGTCAGTGCTAACACAATTAATTATTCTGTGGTATGGCTCTTCCTCAGTCCTCCAAGAACCCCAATGGAGGTCCAGAGGTGTGGGACCCATTCACCCACATCAGGATTCCCGCAAGGCATTTGGATTTTTAACAATGGCCCTCAGCGGTTCTGAACTGGGTGTGAGCTGGTCTGAATTCAGTCCCCTGCAAAATGGTTTCCATGGGAAGCCATTCACTTCCATGCAAAGTGGCTCCAGCAGATAAAAGTGGATGGGCCTGGGGTCTGTGGAGGGTGAGGCCCCCAGGACTGGGGATGGGTGTGTGAGGATGGGCTGGGTAGAGGTATCCAGGCTGGCTCTCACTAGAGAGCACTGTCTGGGCTGCCTGGGTGGGAATTAGGTTCTTCCTAGCTGTCAGTCTTCCCCCATCCTGTGCTCTGCTATTAATGAATCAGGAGGGGAGTTGATTAAAAGTCCAGGTGTGAGATAGGAGACATTTAGTTCCCTGCAGAGAGGCTGCCAGGGTTCAGACAGGTTTGCTGTTTTGATCACTCTGAAAGGGCCACACCCACGAGCCAGTCTCATCCCCCTGCTGTCCTGTCTCCCTGGCCCCTGGTGACGGTCACTTTCCTGTCCACAGACTTGCTTATCACGAAATCCCTTTGCCTTTACCCACGTGTCATTCCAGTGACATCCAGATTCCAACAACCCCAGCTCCTTGCTAGAATTTGACCACTGGGAGTGGCTTTCTCTCTCCCATGGTTCTCTTCTTTGTGTATTTTCTTTTCCAACAAAGGCCTCAAATCTAAAACTTCTGGGGCATTTTCTGTTGAGAGGGTGAGGCTTATTAGTGCCAGGGGAGTAGTGCTAGTCATAAAGAAAGGGCAGATCACTGGCATGTCAGGGATCCCAAAGATTCCTGATCATTGCTGCCTGCCTCCTAGCATCCAAGCAGGGTCTTGGCTGCTTACAGTAAGGGACACCTCTGTTACCTGTCACCCGCTCAATACACATCTCTTTGCTGGTAGCAGAGCCTCATTTGCCTTGAGATTTCTCCCCACCCACACTTTGAGTATACCTGGTTCAGGTGGGTGATTCTGGGGGCAAGGGTATGATCCCTGCCTGGCAAATCAGTGCCTCAGGCTTCCCCGGGGCCACAGCCATTTGCTAAGGGATGGATGTACAGGCAGTTAGTCCAATATTAGGACTTGTATATGGTTGTCCAGGGGAAAGAACACTCTGGACCTTGGATTTGGATGCTGTTAGCTTAGAGCTTTGGTGGGGGTTGGGGTGGGTGGGTGGAGGATGTTTTTATGAGTAAATATGGCACAAGGAAAACCAAGAGACAACTCAATAGAAGGTCTAAGAGCCCAGAGCTTGTGGTTTGAGTTTCTGGATCAAGCTGGACCTGAAGCCAGAAAATCAGCCAGTAGCCTTTTTTTCTTCCGGATGGATCTCTCATTCTTTTTTTTTTTCTTTTCTTTTTTGTGGATAAGCCTAGTTCAGGTTGCTTAATTAGAGAGCCTTGGTTGATAGGTCCTTCTGCAGGGATGCCTGTACCATGGGAAGACTAGTGAGTGGTGAGTTCTTTAGTATTGCAAAAGTACAATTTAAATACACTCTGGCCTGGAATCATGACAAGGAGAAGCACAAGCATGGGGTGCTCAGAAGGCTTAGCCAAGATAAGGTCTTCATTTGGGGTACTGTCCACCGCCCTCCAGCAGCCAGCAGGACCCTGGTAAATAGATGGATTGGCAACAGATTTGGAGGGGGGCATCCTGGCCTCCTCTGGACTGAACTAAACACTTTCAGATTGCCCCAGGCTTGAGTCTCATTCCATTAGGGAGAATCCTCCTCATTCTCCACATTCCTTCTCCCTCCTCCCCACCTGTTCAGCCAGACCTCAGCCTTCCCCAGGAGAAGCCCTTTGGGGAAGCCTCATGGATCTGGGAGGGCTCAGGTTCCTTCTTTGTGAAATGGGGGGTATTCTCAAGGGTTTAGTTGAGAGGGGCACACAGCAGCCCTCTCAGCACTCCCTGGAGACATTAACCAGAGGAAAGAGATGAACAAAGGCATGAAGATGTCTTCAAGAGGCAGAGACCAAGGGAGCTAAGAAACCACATGAACCACTATCTGAATGCATTTACAGGTCCCTCCAACAGGAGCCTGGGAGGCCAATGGGAGCAGAGAAAGAGGGGGGACCCACGGGGCACATGCTGGCAGGGACCTGGGAGCTGGAGCAGGCCTTGCCCTCCTGTTGGCCTCTGCCATACAGAAGGACATGGCAGAGCCATTGGCTTCTCTAGCAAAGCTCCATAGTGTGGGCTTCCTGTGGGCTTCCAGCCATTGGGGAGAGAGGGGCTGGTCAGATGGCAGAAGGGTCAGTGGATGAAGATGCTGGTCTTTGGGCTTTGTTCATCCTCCTGGTGAGATTTCACTCAACACTGGAACTGTCAGGTCTGAACATTGATGACTGTGTTTCTGGGTTTCAAGGCTTGGACAGCTTTGACCATTGGCAGTTATCACTGGAGTCAGTGGTCTCCAGCCCAGAGGTTCTTGCTGGTGAGGTTGGGTGGGGCCCAGGCCTTCTGGGCTCTGATGTACAAGACCCAAGTACAGTGCTGTCAGACATCAGGTCACACCCTAGCCCCAGCTGCCCCCCAGCCTGCCTCCTGTGGAGGATGCACTCCCTTTCCAGATCCTCATTGGCTCTGCAAGATCAACCAGTCACTCCTCTACCATGGCTCAGCCCCAGGGCTTGACCGAAGATTCAAAAGTGCATAGCACAGTTTAGTAAGTGTATAACCTTGAGATAAAATGCCAAGGGCCAGACTGTCAAATCAGATTCATACGACTTAGAGATGGGCTCAGTCTGCAGCTTCATTCATAGTCACAAATAGAGAGGTACAGGCAGGTGGAGAGCTGTCTGGAGCCATGCTTGTCACACAAGGCTGTGACCTGCCCAGATATCTCACAGCCTGGGTCTGGAGCCGACACATGGAGGGATGCCATCTCTATTGAAAAAGGAGCTCCTTTGGCTATGAAAATCCTTATCAGATTCTCTGGTAGGTGTAGAGCTTGCTTAACATCTTCACAGAAGCCGTTTACCATTGATTTGTGGGTTTGATTGTGTGCCCTGAGCATGCAGTGGGAGACAAGATGCTAAAAGCATCCCTCAGCTCCAAGTTCTTCTGCTCAACAGCACCATGAGGGGGTTGGCCAGGAAGTGATGTTGCTAGCAGGGTTGGGAGGGATTTGTCAGGCTGTTCTTTCTGTGTTGTTCAGGGCCTCCCATGGTGAAGGCAGAGGATGGATTGCGGGACCAGCTGCCCCATCTTCTTCTTCAGGTGAGCATTTCCCAGAACTCCTCCCTCCTCTCTTCCAGATCTACACACATAGCATGGGGACCTTTCACACCTCCCATTTCCTGTGTGTCCTTCCTTGAGCCTTAGTGCAGGTTTGTTTAGCTCATGGCACTAGGAGTTTGGGAAGTTCAAGACTGGGAAGCCATGCCTCCTGATCTAGGGAGACATGCTGCTTCAGCTCCTCTTGGAAAGCAGAATGGCACGCGAGTGCATATAGAGAGAGGAAGGAGGAAGACAGTTGGACACTCTGTAGTAACCCACTCTCACGACAACAAATCCATTCTCGTGGGAACTACACTAATCCAGACACCTCTCAAAGGCCCCATTGCTTCTCCATTCCATTCCTTTGGCAATTAAATTCCAAGAAGAGTTTCAGTGGGGACAAAACATATCTATCACACCACTGTGCCTGCCTTTCTCAAATCCTATCTTAACCATCATCCCTGAATAAGAATATTGGTTTTATTTGTTCTGGAGAGTCTTTCAGGAAGAGGGCCAGAGCAGGCCTTGTGCCAGGGCTTGAGCATCTTATTCCCAGGATCTGCTTGAGGCTGGAGACAGCATTGCCTGAGTATTGGCTCTATGAATGCCCTTGCATTTTTGTAGGGTCTCCCAGGTCACCCCTCCTGCAGAGTAATGGGGTGTCTCTCCTCTTCTGGCATCTTGAATACTGCATGTTACCTTTTAGCTGTCAGCTGGGTGCTAATGGCTCATGCTAGTAATCCTGGCTACTCAGGAGGCTGAGATAGCAGGACCAAGGTTCAAAGCCAGCATTGGCAGTTAGTCCATGAGACTCATTTCTAACAACCAATAAACCATAAGTGGAACCTTGGGCAAAAAAGATAAAGGCTTGAGCCCAGGCCTTAAGTCCAAATGTAATAAAATAAGGCCCATCTTCTGACCCTCGGTGGCTCTCCTCTCTGTCTGTTTTCTGTGGACTCGGTGGAGGTAGGGTTGAGCCTCCTCTGAGCAGGGCTGGCTGGGGCAGGGAGAGGAAGGTGGGGAGCGGGGGTGGCTCCCGCTCCAGGTTGAGACTGATTTCTTCTAAACCATCAGCAATCAAATCCACATCACCACTGTGAGAATTAATTCCTCCTCAAGCTCCCTTCAGATAGGTGAGAAATTTGTATGCCTCCTATTAGCATAATTGTGACCCCATTTCTTGAGAAGTGACAGGCTGGGCCTGATTACACTCTGGGAGCATCCCACCTCTTTGCCCCAGGCTGAGTGAGAAAAGCGTCCTCACTTTCACTGGTAAATGAGCATAGCCAGGCCCACCCTTCTGCTGTGACCCCCTACGCAGGGCTCTTGCTCCATCCCAGGCACAGTGAGGTCCAGAACCCTAGCTTACCTGACCATAGAGTGCATGGGTTACTGGCAGGTGTGGCTGGATGTGGTGCAGGCTTGGGGTGGGATCCTGGGCTTGAGCCACGACCTGCAAACTGTGCTTTGGGAAATCAAGTCCCCTGGTCCCCATGGGGGCAAATGGATGGCTCATTTGAGATAACCAGCTCATCCTAGGTCATCCCTGAGTGCAACCATAGAACATATAGACTGGGCTTCCAATTTCAGTGTTCAGCAAAGGTTCTAGAAGGTTCTCTGGAAGACTAAGAACACTTGTTGGTGGTTGGAGAAAGGCCTTCCCCCAAGATACAATGCTGCTCAGGGCACCAGAGGGGCTTCCTTCCTGAGGGCAAGAAAGTGGGCTCAGTGCAGAGCCCAGCCCTGCTCCGTGCACCTGGTGGGAGACACATGGAGAGCAGGAATAGGATGGTGTGCACAGCCCTTTGTTTAGGCACTCTCTGGCTTATCAGGTATCTACTGATACCTGAGGCAGAAGGAGAGCTATTAGGCAGATTGCGTGGGGATGTGATGAGTGGAGGAGGCATCCCTTCTTCTTCCTGGAGACCCTGGGAAATGGACAGGGTCCCAGAGGAGACAATGCCCCTTCCTCTTTCCAAAGACAAGATACTGAGAGATGGGGATAATGACTCTGTTGGAAGCAAAGCCTCTGCTACCCTGGAGCAGTTCTGCTCAGGGGTCAGGTACCCCCACACCTCCCCAACCAGATGCCAGAACAGCTGAGATTACACAAAAAGGCTACAAAAGAGGAACCCTGGAAGCCTACATGGGGCTATTGATTCCCAGGCCCCACTTCTCATTCTCTTACACGGAGAAGAAGTCAGTACTATCCTCCTCCACTTCGTCCTTCTCCACCTTTTTATTCTCCTCCTCTTCTTTCGTTCTTGCCTGAGAAGCCGGTGGATATGACCCCATATGACGTAAGATGGCTCCCAGGTGGGAATCTGAGTTAGGGGCTCATACCAACCTACCAATAGCTAAGAAACTTTCCCTCAGTTTCTCCTGGCAGCTAACTCTTACTTTCAAATGAACTTTGTCTCTGCTCCCACTTCTCCTACCTAAGACTCCTAGATGAATTCTGATCAGGTAGCATGAGAAAATGGAAAAAAGGGCCGCAGTCAGTTGGAACTATGTGGATGCCCTGCTGAGCCATTAACTCATGTGAACTGGACACATGATTCCTTGTTCCTGAGATATGGCTGTGCACCTGTCAGTCCAAGGTAAAACTGAAATGTCAGACTCTGCCCCAAACTCCATGAGTTTTACATTTCAGTGCCCATATTTTCTAAATAAAAAAGCATGAGAGAGAAGATTCATCATTGGACACAGGCAGCCATGAGAAGAGAGATGAACTTCAACTCACCTTCAGCCATCTTCAGGGTACAGATATAACCTACGTAACCTACAGGTTTAAATAGACAAAGACCTGGGGTAGGGGGAGAGAGGTACACATAATTATAAAACAGTCCTATTTCAATTATGTCCTGGTTGATATGATTTCAATGTGTGTGAGTGTGTGTGTGTGTGTGTGTGTGTGTGTGTGTGTGTGTGTAGGTAGATACTGGGGCTTGAACTCAGGGCCTGGGTATTATCCCTGAGCTTTTCTGCTCTACTACTTTGGTCACTGCTGCTCTACTTCCGGCCTTTTGGTGGTTAATTGGAGGTAAGAGTCTCACAGACCTTCTTGACCAGGCTGGCTTTGAACCATGATATTCAGCCTCAGTCTCCTGTAGTAGTCGGATCAAAGGTATGAGCCCCTGTAACTCAGCCAGCTTCAGTCCTTTTTTATTTTTATTTTTGTGAGGAGTGGTCATAGAGCAGTTGTTTCCACTGTTGTCATTGATCAGGATAAACAAGTTACCATTGCCTAGTGGATGTCTGTCCTGAACAGGCTTGACTGTTCCCTAAGGATAATTTGGGTCCTTTGTCATAAAGATGTTTTGGATCAGTCCTGTCCTTGGAACCCAAGGTGCTTTCAAAATGACTGCAGAGAGAGCAGCTTAGAGCAGACACGGACACAATGGAAGGAAATGCGGAGCTTTTCTCCTACTTTTTAGTTAATTCATGGGCACAAGTTAGGAGGTAGTGCTTTTCCGCAAAAGTAAGTATAGCTATTTCGATCTTTCCTGGTGAGGATGAGGTAGACAGTGTTCCTGACAATAAATAAGCTTCAGAACACAGGCCTCATACCGTGCCTTTCCCCCTTTCTCCTCTATGTGGTGAAGACATTGTTGGAGGCACTACTGGAAACACTGAGCTCTTTCAAAAACATGCCCTATCGCCAAGTATACATGCACTTGTAACAGGGTGCCAAGGATGTGTGTCCCCCAAAACCCTTTGGCTGTAGAGTCAGAAATGGCTGGTACCTCACAGTCTGGAGAGAAGAAGCCTCAGGAATGGTTCTGGGTGGAATCTGGAAGGGGCTGGCATTGGAAGGTGAGGAGAGGAAGGCTGGAGTCAATGCATGAATGCTCGGAGGTCCAGAGAAGCAAGCAAGTCAGTGGTGTGTGTGTGTGTGTGTGTGTGTGTGTGTGAGAGAGAGAGAGAGAGAGAGAGAGACACAGAGAGAGAGAGAGAGAGAGAGGAATGAAGCAATGTTTCTGTGTAGGCACTTAGAATGTAGGAGTTCAGCTTGCTATGGCTTGAGTGTTGGGGACCATTTGTGCCACATGGAGGCTCTCCACTGGGGTAATATTACCTTCCCCTCTACTCTGCAGGACCAGACCCTGTCATTACTCTTCTCTGTGATTTTACCTTGCCTTAGCTCTTACACGGGAGGGCAGCTCGGGCGCTGAATAACGTGCTGTCTTTCTTGGGAAGAAGCAGCCACTTCCACACCAGCCCTCCTGTCTCTATGTCTCTGTGGACTATCCTCCCTGGTACCTCCCTCCAGCTTCTTATCACTGACTTACCAGTTCATTTTGTTCCAAGAAAGTAGACCCCTGGTGGCTGGCTTGTAACAGTGTCCCACCGCCTTTAGGGGATGCAGCCACTGGAACGTTCCATGCCTATTTAATACGTCAGTGAGTGAATGGCATTTGGGCTGATAGTTCCTTGGTCACTAACCATGGAACAGATTGATGTGGCAAAAGATCAAGCAATTCATCTGGACCTTGTAATGCTCACAGGTGGGTTGTAACGGTTCCAGGGCTCTCTCCTGGAGGTTGCCTCCTCTATTCTGTTCTGGCTTGTCCTGGGTGCTGCTGATTGTGGCAGTGGCCTGGGATGAGCCGGACAGGGATACAAAATATCCCAAAGGCAAACGAAACATGGGCCTGACTCCCAGACAACCTGCTTCAAATGAAGACTTTCAAAGTTAGATGGAGCAGGGCATGCCTTTGGTGTTAGCGGGTTGATGCCTGTCACATTTCCTAATCCCCTCTCAGTAGCCAGCCAGCTTTCTGTCCTCTCTGCTACTCAGGCCCCTTTGGGCTCAGAGACATTCAAAGGAGGGAGGGTGCTAGTAGAAAATGCAGCCATCTAGTATCTTAAGTCATTTCCCCTTGTCTATGGTGCTCTCAGTAGATTGCCTGCCCCACCTCGACCCCCAGGAGCTTGTAATATGTGCTGCTGCTGGCATCTGGCCTCTTGCTGGACCTGAAGGTGGGCCCAAAGTCTCTATTTCCAGGGGACTGCAGCTAGTTATGGAGACAATGGCAGGGCAGCTGGCAAGGCCAGTCCCAGATGAAATTGAGCTGGAGCAACAGGATGGGACAGCAGGAAAGTGAAGGCTGAGGTGGTTAAGGAGCCCCAGAGAGAGGAGACTGGGCCTTCAGAACAAGATTCCAAAGATTTCCAAGGCTGTGTGGGTTGATACATGAGCAGGCAAAGAGTCTAGCAAGTGCAAAGGGGAAAATGGTATGTGTGAACAGGTGTGCATCGTGGGTGTAAACAGACGGGGAGGTGGCTAGAGAAGGAGGAAAGCAGGCGATGGGTAGGGATAGGGACCAGGTGAGGGCTTGATTATGAGGGCCTTGACTTTGCTTAGGCGTGGTGACAGGAGGCCTCTGAGGGAATAATGTGACCAGATATCTTTTAGAAAAACCAACTCTATCAGCAGCATAAAGAATAAACTAGGAGGTGAGGCCAGAGGTAGGGATTCTTGTTGCTGGAGGAAGCTGGGAGAGAAAGTAGCCAGACCCTAGCCCAGATAGTAGCATGAGAACAAGGATAGGGGTTGGGGAACAGGTAGAGTAGTCAGAACCTGCTATCTGTGTCCAAATGATTGGTGAACATAGAGTGGACCGTCAGGAAGAAGTAAAACAAGGATATAGAGCTTGCCAGTGGGCTGGGATATGTCATTTGCCAGGGTGGAGACCTTGCAGGAGACCTCATCTCTGATCTGGTAAGTGGTGTGGTCAGCCTGCATGCTGGATATGATGTCTCATTCTGCCCCTGTACCACATTGCTGGGTAAAGAGTTCTTGGACCCTCTTCCTTCCCCATCTCTGTTCTACATCCTCCCTGGGAAGTTTTGTCTGTCTATCTTTCTTTAGCAGAGATTCAGGGTAACTGTCTAGGCAAGCAGAGCTTTGGAATAACGTCCCATCAGGGAAAGTATAGCAATCAAAGATGATTATTATGGTGTCTCCCTGAGCCCCTTCCATGCTAAGAAACCACACTGGACAGTGTTAGATCGAGACAGCTTGATTCCTTAATTGAGCAGCAACTGGACCTCAGATTTCATCCAGACCCTTCATAGCATTCATTACTCTTCCATAGTCCAGGACCTCTTCCCCAAAAGGGCTGGATATATCTGCCTATCTTCCTACAATCAAGTAAGACCCTGGAGCCCGAGCCTGTGACATGGCAGCCCTTGTTTTCAGTAGCCAATTCCAGCTTTGGAACAGTTTTGTTCTTCACTTGCCTCCTCTGCATATGACCTCCTCTTAGAGCCCAGAGCTGGGTCAGCAGCCTGGGTACAGAGGAAGGAGTCCACCGCAGGTGACCTTTCTCTGAGCACCTGTTGTGTGTAAGGTTCTGAGCTCAGCTCTGGGTATGCTGTGGAACCAGGCAGGCTTTAAAGACTCTGCCATTCTGGGGGACTCATCACTGGAGCTTAGTGGGGAGACCACTGCATTTGAGTACCCATGTCCAATCTTTGGCAGGAGAAGGTGAAAAAAAGGATTCTTTCTTTTACTGGGAATTTCTAGGTTGTTCCATTAGCCCATTTGGCTTCTGAGTTTCATAAGTCTTCTGTATTAAATCTCTGTGAAATTCTGACTGGATGATGACCAAGACAGGGGCACAGGTGACTCTGGAGGCAGAGTAGAAGACAGGAGAGTATAGAAGGAAGACCACTGCCCTTTCCCCCTCCCCCCCCAAAAAAGGTGGCTATGTCCTAATTCCTCCAACCTGTGTTACCTTACAGAGCTAAAGAGACTCTACACATTGGCCAAGCTAAGCATCTTGAGATGGGGAGAGGATTCTGGATTGTCTACAAGGCCCATGAAATCCCAGAGGTCTTTGTAATGTGGAGACAAAAGAAGAGAGTTAAGGAAGTAGAGGTGACTGTGGAGGCAGAAAGCAGAATGATGTAACCACAGGCTTGAAAATGGAAGGAAGGGGCTGTGAGCCAAGGAAAGCAGGCAGCCTCTAGTAGCCTGAAAAGGCCACAGAAAACATTCCCCCCTGGAGCTCCCAGAGGCATGCACCCCTGCCCACACCTTGATTTGAACCCAGTGAAACTTACTTCTTTTGACTCCTGTAACTGTAAGATAAAAGCTTTACATTGTGTTTAGCCACTGAATCTGCAGTATATTGTTATAAACGCAATACGAAACTCATGCTGTGATCAGACTTCAAGACACTGGAAATCCTATGAAGAGTGGATGGATCCTTTCCTGTAGGGCTTGGGGCTTAGCACTGCTCAGGAGTCTGGGTGCACTATGTGTATGGGGTTAGACTGCTCGGTTAGCAAACTAGCCCTGCCAATGACCAGCTTTTTGTTACTCTGGGAAAATGCATTTGCCTCTCAATGCTGAAGTGTTTCTATTTCCAAAAGCAGACGCAATCCCTTACATCTTGTCAAGCTAGAGCTAGGATTCAATGAGAGGATGCCCTTAAGATGTCAGCCCAGCATAAGCCAGGAGAGGAACTAAATGTCCTATTTACTTGACAACTTTGTTTTACATGAGCCTCGATCCCCATACCTTCCAGCCTGAAGAAATACAGTTTTTTGAGGGAGTTGGTACCAGGGGTTGAACTCAGTGCCTCATGTTTCCTAGGTCATTTTAGTCACTGCTTAGCCCTTTTGCTTTTGGTTTCTTTTCCAGGTAAGGTGTTAAATTTTTTTCAGAGCTAGCCTTGGACCATGATCCTTCTACTTTTGCCTCTTGCATATCCAGAACCAAGGTCATGTGCCACCATGCTCACCCTGGCATACGTGGACTTTTTGGATAGGATGTATTTGAAAACATCTGGAGCGGGATCTGTGTGCACATGCCCACGGAGCTCTCTATCTTCTAGGAGTGGGGTAGAAGAAACTGGCTCCTGTTTACTTGTCTGCCAGCCCCTCCTGTCCCCTCTGCCTGTACCCCTGTGCCCCTTGTGGGTTCTGCTTGGTCCTGCTCCCTTGAACTGTGTTTCTGGTTCTTTCACATTCCTTGGAATGCTCCACTTCCCCTGCCCACCCAGGCTGGCCTCCCCAGGCCCTTATGCTGAGTATTGATTTCCCCTTTAAAATATTACAGCAGCCCAGGAGCATGTATGGATTAATTGACAAGGCTAGGCTTGTACCTGCACACTTCATTAACAGCTGCTACTAATTAGCCGAATAGTCATTAAGAGACCTACTGGGGTTTTGAGGATAATAGTTTTATTTTTTCCCTATCACAACAAATTGAAGAGTGAAATACCCTGGTCCCAGGTTGGCATGGAAGCCATGGGGGTGGCCCGTGCTTAGGCCTAGCCTGAAGACCACCATGCAAACTAGGAATTCATAATAATGGGAGGGAATCAATGTTGAGAAAAACTTAGAGTCATCTGGTCTACCTTATGTGGCTACTGTAGCTGGGCCAGGGCTGGGCTGGTTCTCAAGGTCACACAAGGACAGAGAAGCAGATCTGGGATGCATACTCAGGGTTGATGGTCTTGCTTGAAGCCAAAGATCTGTTAGCCAGTTGGGGACTCTGCTGCGTAGACTTGGGTAATTCAGCAGAGGTTTGAACATGGCAGCAGGGCTGCATCCTCTACTAGCCGTAATCTTAAGGTAGTGCCACCTCCTTTTCCTCTTTCTCAGATTCCTCCATCTCTCCTCTTTTCTGTCTCCTAGCTGGAGTCCTATTGTATCTTGCTCCCAGAAGCCCTGCCTCTGTCTGTACCATTTAGTCTCTGAATGGAGAGGATGAAGCCATAGACCCTTAGGGTTGATGGAAACATACAGTGAATGGGATTAATCCTCACATGTGCAGATTTGGACCATCATAGAACCTCTTGGACCTTCATTCTCACTGCTTCCTAGTGAGGACCAGTGGGCCAGGTTGCATGGATGGGCACAGAGGTAGGAGTCCGCAATGGATGACAATAGGCCAAGTACCTTTGTTCTTGGGAAGCACTTCTGTGGCAGAGACATCACTGAATTGTTACAGCAGAGGATCAAAGCCTCAATTTACAAGTTCCTTTCTGTTTTGGAGATAACACAGTAATTATCAAAAACTTTCCCTTTGAGACCATTCTGTTACCAGAGGTGCTGTTATAAGGGATTTCCCTATATTAATTCATCTTTCAACAGCCCTTGAAGGCAGGTATTCTTCTTTCTCTTATCTTCTTTTTCTTTTCTTTTCTTTTTTTCTTGTGTCAGTCCTGGGGCTTGAATTCAGAGCCTGAGCACAATCTCTGAGCTATTTTGCTCAAGGCTAGTGCTCTACCACTTGAGCCACAGCTCTACTTCTGGCTTTTTGGTGGTTAATTGGAGATAAAAATCTCACTGAGCTAGCTTTGAACTATGATCCTCAGATCTCAGCTTCCTGAGTAGATAGGATTACAGGTGTGAACTACCAGCACCTGGCACGTTCTTTAAGATTTTTCTTTCACAGAAGTAGCAGTGAATACACTAACTTGGAAGGTGAGGAAGAACCCAGAATTCCAGTTGCGACTTCAAGTCCTTTACTGTGGAAGTCCTGGCTAAGGGAACCCTGGCCCCTGGAACATGCACAGGGTCCCCATGTCTCAGCAGATTGATCCAAGGTAGGCACTTGCAGTACAAATCAAATCAGCCATATTATATATTTGGGTGACCTGACTCGAAAACATGGCTGTGGCAGTCTGGGAGAATGTCTGGAGAGAGGAGGGAAGAGGGAGAGTATGGAGTAGGGATGGTTGGAAAGTGCATCTCAGAGTGGGAGAGCCTCCATGGGCATCTGCTCTGAGCAAGCAGAGGGAGTTGACTGGCTGAGAAAGGAGGACCATAATAAAAAGCCCTGACCCTGCTCTTCTCTGTTGCTCCTCATGGAACCTGGCTGCCCTCAGCCTTCTCCTGGGGTTTCTGGTTATACTGTACTCACTTTTATATGACTCTCTGGTTGGGCTGGCAGCCTTGGAGATCATACACACAGGAAGATGTCCCAGGTACGATGACTAAACTCTGAAGCACTCAGAGCTGGAGTGTCCAGCTCCACTGGGATGTCTGTACCACTCAGGGTAAAGATGGGGTGATGCACCCTGATCTAATTTACCTTCTTCCTCTCTCATAGTTCTAGGGTGAGAAGCCCAGTACTGGGTCTCACAGTCATTCTGCCTGACACCTCCCCTGCCCCCCACTCGTCCCCTACTTCCCTTAACCCAGTGAATGCTACTGCTGCCTGACTCTGCCAGAGGTAGAAGAGAGACCGAAGGAAACAGAGGTGACATCCTACATAGCTGCCACTTCTCAAAGCCCACGGCCTGCATAGCTGCATAGTGCAAGGGGTGCTGGAAAAATGTAGTCTTATTAAAAAAATTAATTCTATTGTCAAGGTGATATAAAGGGTTATAGGGGTTATAGTTAGTGAGTACATTTCTTGTCGAACTTGTTACCTTCTCCCTCATTTATCCCACTCCCTCCCCCCAACCTCTGCCAAGTTTGTAAAGTTCATTTCCAACATATTGTCTTGTGAGTATCACTATTGCATTGGTTCACCCTTTGTCCTATGTCTCACCATTTTGTTGTTCCCCTTCCTTAATCCAGATAAACATATATACATTACCCAGGGTACCAAAATCAAATACAATGACAACAGGGTATAAGCCATAGGAAAACATACATACATACACACACACACACACACACACACACACACACAGAAATCATATAGCACATTAAAAATAGCAACAACAAAGGAAAACCTCTTGTTGCCATGTCTTGAAGTTCATTTCACTTAGCATCATCTTATATGGTCAGAGTATATAGCTTTTGAGCTATTCTACTTATCTGCTAGGACTATCCTAGACATATACTAATTACTATGTTTCTTTGGGTCTGGCTTACTTCACTTAATATGATTTTTCCAAGTCTTTCCATTTCTTTCTTTCTTTTTTCTTTCTTTTTTTTTTTGTTGTGGGGCTTGAACTCTGGGATTGAGCGCTGTCCCTGCACTCTTCAGCTCAAGGTGAGTGCTCTACCTCTTGAGCCACAGAGCCACTTCTGGTTTTCTTTTTTTTTTAAATTTAATTTTATTTTATTTGTGAACATACTGAACAGAGGAGTTACAATTACATGGGCAGGATAATGCGTACATTTCTTACCAAGCATTGCAGCCTCCTCCTTTGTTTACCCTTCACATCCCTTCCCAGCCTCCCCCCTCCCCCCCAATCCCAATCCTTCTCCTTCCCCCCCTTTCCCCCCCCCCCCGCCAACGTTGTAAAGCTCGTTTTGGACATGACAACTTGTACTTCTCATTGTTGCAACAGGTCCACCTGTATCCTTAAACAACTGGTTTTTCCCCATCTCCTCCACAAGTTATACTGACCCACTTCTGGTTTTCTAGTGGTTTATTGGACATAAGAGTCTCACAGACTTTCCTGCCTGGGTTGTCTTTGAATTGTGATCCTCAGATCTCAGCCTCCTGAGTAGCTAGGATTGCAGGCCATGAGCCACTGGTGCCCAGATAAGTCTTTCCATTTCTTACAAATGGGGCGATGTCATTCTTTCTTATGGAAGCATAGAATTCCATTGTGTATATATACCACATTTTCTTGATCCATTCATCTACTGAGGGGCATCTAGGTTGGTTTCATATCTTTGCTATGGTAAACAATGCTTCAATAAACATGGTTGTGCTGGTAGTTTTAGTATGGCCTTGTTTAGTCTTAAACTAGGGCCAAGGGAAGTTTTTCTATGAAACATTAGATGGGAATTATTTTTGGGGTTTAGGGCCATAGACTCTGCTCTGATAGCTTGGAAGCCAGCTTCAGTGAAACATGAATGAATAGGCCCTACATAAACATGGGGTCAGGGCAGGGCCATTCTCAAGGTTACACAAGGACAGAGAGACAAAGATGAGATGCATACCCAGGGCTAATAGATACTTGAATTTCATTTCATTTTCATATGTTGCCAGCATTATTCTTTTCATTTTTTTCAATAAAAGTAAATTTTAACTCATGGGTCTTTTTTTGGTGCTGGCCCTGTGGCTTGAACTCACGTTATACGTACTGCCCCTGAGCTTTCTACCACTTGAGCCATAGTTCCACTTCCAACTTTTTGGAAGTTCATCGTAAATGAGTCTCTTATGGACTTTCTGGTCCAGGTTGGCTTTGAACTGTGATCTTCAGATCTCAGACTCTTGAATAGCTAGCATTATAGGCATGAATCACCAGCACCTGGCTACATAGGTCATTTTTGATATGCCAGGCCTCTCTGGTGAGGGTGAGGAGACACTGCAAGTCCATCTTGGATGTATGAGGAGCCAGACAGGCCAATGTCCAAGAATGGTGGTCTAAGCAGCCATTTAGGCACTGCTAAGTACCAGCTAAGAGGTAGGAGAAGATGGCAGAGCCGCCCTGGTCCAGCATTCTCTCTCAATTGCCTTTGCTTTTCCTCTGGTTGACCACCAGGACTCATTTGTCCATAGAGGCTAATGGAACATGGAGACGTTTCCTTGAGGATGTCCCCTGCTGCTGGGACGGATTCTCCTCAGAAGTCAGAGACTTGGTCATCAGTGGCATGGTGCCGACTATCAGGAATGGACTATGACATCTAACTCTTACACAAGAGGCCCAGAGGGTGGCCAAGGTCATCCTGTGCCCTTGGGCAATGCTCTGAAGTAGCCTTCTCCCCACAAGCCTGCACAGTGAGCTTCATGCTCCTCTATGGAACAGATAACAGGATGGAAGCCCAGGAGGGTCAACATGCTTGTAGAGGTCACACAGGACCAGACAGAACCAGGACTCCAACTAAGGCTAGTCTGACTCCAAGTCTATGCCCATAGGTGAATTTTCTATCTTTGGTTCTGATTATTCTGAAGCACAGAATGAATAACTGGCAGCTGATGCTAAAAATACCTATCATTGTGTTGATTGACAGCACGAGCTCCGTGATGTACAAACACGGAATGATTCCATTTCTCTCAATAACTGATGCCAGCTCTGCTCTGTGAGTTGCCCCACCCCAGCCACCACACACACACACACACACACACACACACACACACACAGGCTGCCAGTTGACAGGGAAGAGGAGGGCGGGGGAGGAAACAAACTTGCCAAAATTGTGCTATCTTTGTCTGTGCTGGAAGTTTTCCTGCTCACTTTTCCTATTTGCAGCAGTCACTTGTAAATGATTGGGAAGTGCCATTGTCCAGTTCAAAGCCTCCTGTATAGCTTCCTTGTGGACCAGCAGCAGAGATGGAAGGGTTCTAAAGGTAAGTGCCTGGCTGCCCCACGGTTAGGGACAAGACACCACTACCTGTCCTCCTTCAACTGATCCCTAGAGCTGGGACAGCTGTCAACCCAATCCCATGGAATATTACAAAGACCTTCAGGTCCCTTGCAGACGGCACACCCAGCCCTCTACCATTGGAGATCAGGATCTCCCACAGTGTATCTTCTTCCTCCCTCACATATGGCAGATTTGAGAGCAAGGACATGGCTGTTTCCATCCGGAGAACTCTGTGCCTCTACAGAGAAGGACACAAAGGACATCATGCTTCTGTGAAAGATCACAGGAAACCCTGTAGTGGGCCCACCTGATCTCCTCCATAACTCAGTCTTTCCTCAGAATGCCCACGATCAACATCATCTTCCAGAGAAGGAATCTGTACACTGGCCACCTCCGGCCTGGTGTATCAAGAATGAGCCAGGTGCTGGTGACTCATGCCTATAATCCTAGCTACTCAAGAGCTTGGATGTGGGCAGGGGAGGGAGGAGATACACACACAGAGACAGAGACAGAGAGACAGACAGACAGACGACAGACAGAGACTATCTTCAGTGGGAATTGCTGGATGGATGGTAGTACCTTTTATTGAGGGTGAGAATGGGAAAGAAACTTTGGGAACAAGGCATTAGATTACTCTAGGGGATGTCAAGTAAATCTGGGATTTTACAAATGAGGACTGGGAAGAAATCAAGGGAAAGCAGTCAAAAGGCACGCATAGGTCAGATCCGTTAGGCCTTCCCTGGCCCGGGAACCTCATCTCAGGTGGTAGCACCTGACTTCACTTCCTTCATACCTGGCACTTTCTAGAAGTAGTCACAGCTTCCTTTCTGGATTTGCTTCCTGTGTCTTGTCTAAGGCTCCAGAGGCACATGGCCTGCAGGTAGACTCTCACTTTCAGCTCTCTCGGGTCTGTTTCTTTACCTCTGCTATCTCTCTTTGAACCCAGTCAGTGAGCTTTACTTGTGTAACATCTCTATCCTCCCTCTACCTTGCAGTGGTTTATCTGCTCTACAGCCAGGGGTGGAGACTCCATAAGGGGTGCTCTGTGACAAGACAGAGGCCTCTAAAATCTAGCCCTCTCCTACCTTCTAGCTTTTGCTGTCACCACTTTGGCCTTCCTCCTGGACCAGACTTATAAGCACCATCTACAGTCTTTCCCTGGGCCCACTGCTGTCTAGGACACATTGTAGAAGCTCTACAAATACTTAATAAATGACAAATTCAGCACTATAAGGAGAGAACACCTCAGCTTTCTCTTTTTAAAATTTTCTATTATCTTTAAGTGATTGTACAAAGAAGGTCCCATTCTACAAAACAGTAAAAACAGTATATGAATACGAAGTGTCTGATAACATTGTCACTCATCTCTCCTAACCCACCCCCACGTGAGCTTTCTGTTCCTTTCCCCTTAAGATAACTCATGTTGGAGCATCTCAGTCCATTTTTCTCTTAAGCCTCAAACAAATTGAGTGCCAGAGGCTCATGCATGTAATCCTAACTACTCAGGAGACTGTGGTCTGCGGATCAAAGTTCAAAGCCAGCCTGGGCAGGAAATTCCATGAGACTCTTATCTCCAATAGAACACTAAAAAGCCAGAAATGGAGCTGGGGCTCAAGTGCCAGCTTTGGGCCCTGAGTTCAAGCCCCAGTACCAGCACATCCATCCATCTAAAACACCAAAACAAAACAAGCAAAAAGTCCTCAAAACACTTTCCTTCCTCTTCCCTAACCCAGCTCCTCCATCTGCCTCCAGGGTCCCAGCCATCCCAGCCAGCCTTAATTAATTGTAAAATTGATTAAGCAGGCCCCTTTGTTAGGCTGGGCTGGTGTTTATTTGTATTTTCATACTATTATCCTTTTATACTTCTCTGGGTGCTTTCAGCTCTCTGCTGACACCTTTTATTGGGGAAATGTTAATTTAAAAATCATCTATAATGCAGGTGTCACAAATCAAAGCTGTTCGGTAATGAGTTGCTCTTATATCGTATAAAAACAATTAATTAAAACCTTTTCTGAGAGCCACATCGGCAGATTTACGTCTCCCTGAGTCTCCCTGTCGACCTTCCTTTCTAAGGACCCTCCTGCACTCAGCCGGCTTCTAGAGGAAGCTGTCTCCTCCCGCCTCTGCTGGGCAGTGCACAGAAGGTTCTAGGTGGTGTCTAGTCTCACCTCACAGAGCAGAGAAGGACTTGGCTATGGGTTACATAGCAATGGCTATCTGAGCAGCTTACACTTCGCTGGGTCCTGTTTCCATTACCACCGTGTCCCCTGCTGGGGAGCTCTTCACAAGCTTCCAGGCCAGTGAGTGCAGGCTAGTTCAACAAATACCATGAATACCACTCATTCCCTACAAACAGCCACCTGCCCAGCTGTCTGCCAGTCAGTCCAGCACTTTGGGAGATAAATGTCAGGGACTTAGACTTCCAGTCTTACCACTGATCCTGTCACTTTGGCCAAACCGCCTCTAGTTAGGGCCTCAGTTTCTCTTTACAAAATGGGTACAATGATCTACAGGAGGTTCACAAATTATAATTTTTGCAAGTATTGTTCATGCATCAGGCAGATATAGGGAACAGAAGAACTGGAAAGAGCATGTCTCATTTGCAAAGGCCAGCTTCAACTGCCCAGTGTTTATGGCTGAGAGAGATGGCAGGCTAGTTGTGTGTGTGTGTGTGTGTGTGTGTGGTACCAGTAGTGGGCTTGAACTCAGGAGCCTATACTTCTTGCTTAGACTCTTCTGCTCAAGGTTGATACTCTACCACTTGAATCATACCTCCACATCTGGAGGATTTTTTTTGTGTGGGTTTTTTTTGGGGGGTCTGATCATGGGGCCTGAATTCTGGGCCTGGGTGCTGTCCCTCAGCTCTTCAGCTCAAGACTAATGCTCTACCACTTGAGCCACAGTGACACTTCTGACTTTTTTCTTTTTGCTTATGTGGTGCTGAAGAATCGAACCCAGGGCCTTAGGCATGCAAGGCAAATGTTCTACCACTGAGCCACCTTCCTAGCCCTTTTGTGTGTGTGTTTTTTTAATTTTGTTTTGCTAGTTAATTGGAGGTAAGCATCTCTCAGATTTATCTACCCAACCTGGCTTCAAACCAGGATCCTCAGATCTCAGCCTCCTGATTAGCTAGAATTATAAATCGGAGTACCAGAGCCAGATGTGAGCAACCAGCTTCCAGCACATGTGGTATTTTGAAGCTGGAATTTTAGTATGTGATTTGAAAACATTGGTCAGGATGCCAATATGTTGACCAATAGTCTCTGTGAAGACCTCCCTGCCTCCAGGGGTCAGTAGCTGGGGTGAGCTTGGTGGTGGCCTTGCTGGTCTTCTGTCTTCTATATCATCTGTCCTTGTATCTAACTTCCTTGTGTTTAAACTACAGAGCAGCAAGGAGTCTTATTTGGACCCTGATTAACATAGTTCCTTGTAGTATCATGTGAGAAATATCTGGCAAAATGCCTGTCCATGGATAGGATTCATGGGAGCATGCAGACCACCAGTCAGCTGCTGACTAGTCTGGACAAGCTTGAATCTCAAGGTCACCATTTTGTTCAGGAAACTGGACGGTATCAGTTTCTGCATCGTTGAAGATTCGGGTCTTGATGGGTCATGTGAACATATGTTCCTGTCTGAATTGTGGCCCTTCTGTCTTGATGAACACACTGGCCTCCTGGGCATCCCTGGAGCTTTTTCTGGCCCTACCCTTTCTGATAGTGCCTCCTTCTGGTAATGAAGCAGCAGCACTATACAGAGCAGGTGGATGCCAAGTAGGTAAGTGATTGACCCTACCCTAAGCTTTCTGATGCCTTCTTCAAGGCCCAGGCCTCAGTGAGGAGTGTCAGGCCTAGAGCCCTGGGCTCTTTTATTCAGAGGCGTGACTTACAGGCTCCAGGGGCTATGTACCGTGTTAGGGGTTAGAGAGAGACCCTACCATTCCCTGCCTTTGAGAACTCTATTTCATCAAGGAACTAAAGAGCTTGCCTATCAAGTAGGTACCTTGAGCCTGGGCAGAGCGGCTACCCCAGGAAGGGCTAAGGCTCTTGATCTAGAATGTTCCCCTCAGTGTAGAATACACTTGCCAGTGTTGTATGATTGAGGGGCTATCCCACTGACAATGAGAGAAATCAAGCCCTGGGGTGCAGAACCCTGCCCCTTGGGGTAGAGCCCCCTTCCACCTTGGTCTGCTCCCAGCTGATGGAGGCCTTTCCTCCTGCCCACAGGGCCCTCCCTCCGAGTGGGGGCGGTGAAGTGTCTAATCCAGGCTTTTATCTGGCATCCACAATTATAATGTCAAGATTGAATAATCTGCCTTTATCTCCCGGGTGACAGCCATGTAGAAACTTCAAAAGAAACAGTTTTGCTGGCATCTAACGGCTTTTGTTAATTACTATATCCCAAAGAAAATGAAATAAAGGAGAAAGAAAAGTGATATTTCTGTGTGACAACTTTGTACAAATATCGGCAATGAAGCGGCGCCAGTTTAAGGGTTTTAAATATTCATGCAGCTGAGATGGTGGGTCTCATCCACCCACGCGGGAGTGCAGCTGGAGAGGGTCTGAGGATGCGTGTACACATGTGCACACACAAATGCGCCCCTCGCTCATTGACAGGCTCACAAGTACTCCTTTTTTTCCTTCTTTCTTTTTTTTGCCAATACCGGGGCTTTTGAACTAATGGTTTCAAGATCGCTTGGCTTGCTTGCTGGTGCTCTACCATTTGAGCCATGCCCCTCGTCTGTCCTTTTGCTTTATTTTTGAGATACAGTCTTACAGATTTTTCTGCATGGACTGAGTTCCAACGATGAACCTCCAGGTCTCAGCCTCTTGAGTAGTGAAGATTATAGTGTGAGCCACTGGCAACTGGCTCTTTACAAGAACTCTCTCTCTCTCTTTCTCTCTCTCTCTGTCTCTCTTTCTTTTTCACACACACACACTCACTCACTCACTCCCTCCCCCCTTTTTTTCTTTTTGCCGGGACTGGACGTTGTCCCTGGGCTTTGTGTTCAAGGCTAGCACTCTACCACTTAAAACACTGCTTCACTTCTAGCCTTTTTAGTAGTTAATTGGAGAGAAGAATCTCACAGACTTTCAGTCTTCTGAGCAGTTAGGATGACAGGGGTGGGTGATTTTAGTACCTATCTTTTATTTATTTTTGGCAGTACTAAGATATCCTATTCTTTTAGAGTACAGACAGATCCTGGCCACGTCTCAAGACCTCTCCTAGACCTGGGTGTCCACTCTCCTGTCCCCTAAAGGTCTGACTTAGTCCCCACACACCACCCTCTGACCCTCCATGAGGGCCAACAACCACTTCAACATGCCAAGGAAGAACCCTCAAAGGCAGTGGATTTGTTCCCAAGCAAAAAGGTTTTGGATAAAAGCATACCCAGTGCCAAGCTCAGGGGCAGGAGCTGTGTGGCTTGAAGCTTGAGTAGCAAAGACCCAAAGGACATCTGTGTCTTGCATGGCCCTTTTGGTAGAAGAGAGCACTCTGGAGGAGAGACTCTGTCCCAGTGCAGATGTGCAAAGGCTGGTGCCACCGAATTAAGACATATGACATCCTATTTGGTCAGAGGGACTTGTGTGTGGATGACGTCAAGCCCTTGGGGAAATGTGAAGGCAGATGTCTGAGGCCAAGGATGGAGTTCAGGATGTGTCCAGGACCCTCTGAGATGGGAAGAGCAGGGACCCCGAGGAGCAAGCAGGGCATGGGGAGACATCTTGTGTTCTTGGACTTTGTTTTCTCTAGTTTGAAGCAAACACAGAGTAGAAAGTACACAGTTTACCTCCTGGACACTATATCTGGTTCAGGGATTGGTCACGTCTGGCTTTTCCTTTTCCCTTTCCATTGTTTTGGTCTTTCCTTTCCTTTCCCTTACTTTCTTTCCTTCCTTCCTCCCTCCCTCCTCTTCTCTCCCTTCCTCCCTCCCTCTTCCTCTCTTCCTCTCTCCTTTTCCTCTCTCTTTCTCCCTTCCTCCCTCCCTCCCTCCCTTTTTTCCTTCCTTCCTTCCTTCTTTCCTTCCTTCCTTCCTCCCTCCCTCTATCCCTCTCTCCTTCCTTCCCTCCCTCCCTGCTTTTTTTCTTTCTTGCTTTTTGTGTTTTTGCTGGCCCCTGGGCTTAAACTCCAGACTGAGCACTTGAGCTTTATTGTTCAATGCTAACTCTCTATCACTTGAGCTCCTCTTCCAGTTTTTTAGTGGTTATTTGGAGACAAGTCTGATGGACTTTTCTGGTGGGGCTGGCTTTGAACCCCAATCCTCAGATCTCAGCCTCTTGAGTAGCTAAGATTACAGGCATGATCTACCAGTGCTTGGCTCCTCTGGCTTTCTTGATATACATTTTTCAGTCTCCTTTCTCCTTAGCTTGTCAACACTTGAATGGAATGTCAGGTTCTCTGTGGAAGGGATCCAGGCAGGCCCCAAAGTAGGGTCCAAGATAGGCAAAGCATGGTCAGTCCCTTCACACTTCTGTAGTTCCTTGGATATGCTTGGTGGGCTACTTTCTTTCTCTCTGGCTCTGGACTTACAAGCCTGGACGATGGCAGTTAGATTGTAGGCCACAGGTATAGTGGGGAGGAAGACATGGGAGATGGGGTGCTCTGATTTTTAGGAAAAAAAAACCACTTTCACTGGACTCATGATGACTTTACTTGGGAGATTTGAAGTGTAGAAGCCTGTTCTTTCAGCCTGGAGCCAGACCCGAGGAGGGAGTAAACTTCTCCCCCTCAAGAAGCTGCAGGGCATTTGCTGGCGTATGTGGGTGGCTGTGAACCCTAGGGGTTGATAGCCTTTCAAGGGTGGGAGTCTGGGATGTGATGTTTAAGGCTTTGAAGAAGTGTTCAGGCTTGTAGAAACCTGCCATTTTTGTCCAGCTGCTCCAGGGACCAGGTGCTAGATCTTTCAGGGATGTCCTAGGAGGATGTAGCCAATGACAAGATGGTGGGTGGGGCGTGGGGTGAGGAGGCTTACATAGTGAAAAGTGGTGGAATTTCTGCTGTCTACAAACATTTCTGGAAGCCAAGAGCTTTCGACCATTCAGCCCCTGAGCGCTACACGGTCTTCCTAGCTGAGTTCTACATAACAGTTAGAAGCAACTGGACCCCTCTAGGGAAAGACCCAGAGGAGTACCACAGCAGAAACCAGGAACAGTGCCCCCTATGGTTGTGCAGGTAAAAATTCCTTTCTGCTGCTTGTCCACTTCACCTCCTAGGAGGTCCCTGAAGCTCCTCATCCTGACCAAGACAAAAGAGGGACCTCAGCCTAGCCAAGGGCTGCCCTGGATACTGGTGGCAGAGCTGTGTGGAGGTGGCTGCCTTTATAGATCGACACAAAGACAGAAGGCTTCAGACTGCACCATGCAGGCTTATTGGACATACAGAAGTACAGAGAGGCTTGAGATCACATAATACTCTAGCTCTAGCAAGAGGTTCCCCTCTCCTCCCCGGTCCTGTCTCCACCTTTGTGCATCTCTGGGGCTGACAGTCCTCTCTCCAGGGTGCTGATCCCCAGTCTCAAATCACTCATAGTTCCCTGTTGCTTGGGGCTACACCCAGAGGCTTCCTCCAGCCCTTTCCCCCTTAATTAACCCTGCTGGGCTGAGGGAAGTGGTAGCCCAATCTAGATCCTATCTCCGCCTAGTCTGGAGACTGCCAGGGAGGTTCCCTCCCTTCTACTAGTCAGCAGTCCCTGTCCAGTGTTCCTCTCTCCTCCACCAGCCCCCCACTGCGGCAGGTAGACTGACAGGCTGGCTCTGAGCTCCTGAAAAGGCCTTTGTTTTATCATCATTGGTTCAGATGCTTCAGAGCTGTAGCAGGCCATATTTTAATCTCAGGTCTTTGCAAACAAAATCGTTAAAAGCAGATGGCTGTGAAGACTGCCATGAATATTAATAGATACTGGGGGGAAAAAAATGGCCCTTAATCTTTCCATAAATCTTTCCGAGGAGGTGGGGGAAAGACTTGGAGGAGAGGAAGACTGCAAGTACCTGGGCCTTCTGATGCAGGCTCCATGTCTCTGGTGGAATAATGAGTTTAAGTAGGTGGCGTTATCCTAGAGCTGGGCATGGAGAGGGGCTTAGAGCAGCAGGGCTGGGGTAAGTCCTCTGCCCTCCCCTCCCCTTCCACTGCACTGATAGGGTAAGATCAGGCTCCCCCTCAGCCTTCCTGTTGCTACAAGGCCAGCTGTGGATGGGGTGGAAAGACGTGCTGTCTGCCACCACCAACTGTCTTATGTCTTCTGCCCACCCCAGTCGCTTGTCAACCTTTGGAAGAGGGACCTTCAACCCCATTTCACAGATCAGGAAACAGATTCAAGACATAGAAAGAATCTGGGTGCCCGTGGCTCACGCCTATTATTCCAACTACGCAGAAAGCTGGGAATTGAGGATAGCAATTCAAAGCCAGTCCATGCAGGAAAGTCTAGGACACTCTTATATGTAATTAACCAGGAAAAAAGCCAGAAATGAAGCTGTGGCTTAAGTGATAGAGCACCAGCCTTGAGCAAAAAAGATAAGGGATGGAGCCCAGTTGACTGGGAATTGAGTTCAAGTCTCAGTACCAGTATCTCCACTCCCACCCCTCCAACCCCACCCCACCCCACCAAAAAAAGAAAGAGCTGACCTGAAGAACATGAGATTGGGAAGCAGAGCAGAAGATATTTGGCCCCAGATCTGCATGGTCCTGAAAGCTTGTGTATTGATAAGTTTCTTGGGGTCCACTCATCCCTCAGGCCCCAGACCAAATCATCACCTGTGTGTAACACCTTTCACCATTCACCAATCATTCATTCAAAGTATACATTCCTCTCTCCATTTTTCTTCAAGATACCATTGTCTTTGGGAGAGGCGGTGTAAGTGGTTGAGGACATTAGACACTGTTCAGCTGCATACCCAAGACCTGAGCCAAAGTCCTAGCTCAGCTATTTCCTGGTGTTGTGACCATCAGACAGCAATTATTTCTGTGGATTCTGTTTCCTCTGGGGAAGGGGAAATGGGAATAATGCACCCTACCTGCCAGGTGGGACTGGAGGAGCTCACAGGTGGGAAAACACCTTGGAAACCTTATGCCAGGCTCACCCTCAGAGGGCGATTGCTCTCATTGTTGCTGGCTGGCAAGGTAATAGGAGAGAATGAATGACTAAGGGAGCACAGGTGAAGAGACCTGGGGCAAGGGCACAGGCCTGCTTAGGGCAGGAGCACAGATCTGCCCGGGCAGGGTGGAGGGTGGCAGGAAAGGGATGTGACTGATCACAAAGTAAGTGGCATAAATCCTAACCTGTACTTCTTAAAGTTTACTTTATTCCATGCTTCAAGACTCATTCAGTCGTTCTTTCTCCTCCTTCCCCTTCTTCCCTCCCTCCCTGCATCTTAAAGCAACACAGTGAATATTAGCACTAAACAAATAAGCAGTGAGCAAACAGGTAAACCACACACACACACACACACACACACACACACACACACACTGGGAACCGAAGCCAGACAGAGCAATAGGAAGAGGTCTCCCAGTTCTTCCAAGCCAAGGTCAACAAAGCTTAAAGATGGTATCGTGACAGGGTTATCACACTATTGGCTGGTCCTCATAGGAAGCTGGTGGGAGGGGCAGGGAGAGAAATCCAAGGGTGGAATCTTTTGTATGTGTTGCTTCTCCAACCAGGCAAGGGCCCTGGCTCCACCCATCAAGGTCCCCTTCTGTGCAGGTCTCCTCATTGGCTCCTCTCCATCCAGGACCTGCCCTCCCCCGACTCCTCCCCACCAGAACACTTCCCCCAAGGCTCCATCTCATTCAGGCCATGCCCCCAATCTGGCCCTTCCCATGTAAGCATCCTCATTATATGGCGTACTCTAACCAAGCCTCTGCTCAATGATGTGGGTTTGGGGTGTGGTGACAAGGCCAAGAAGGGGCTGGCTCCCCGAGATTCTCTGGCAGTAAGTTTGTAGAGGACCCACAGCTAGGAAGAGTAAGGACCAGTTTTCAGAGAAAATTCAGAAATGGAAGCCCACTGCTCAAGTCCTGTTACTCAGTTGCTATTCTAAATGCAGTGAGTTCTCAGAGCCTGAGTACAAAGATGCAGAAGTTTGTCGTGTTTCAACAAATATACTTTATTATACTGTATAATTTAGGGTATCGTTTTTATCCAGGTGACATTCAAACGTGTGAAAAACGGTGGCATATGCCACAGCTATTAATGAAATCATTACGTACAAATGGTTACGCTTTACCAAGTCATTCATTAAAAATAAATTAATGAGGGGGACAGCATTAAAATATTTCACAATCATTCCCAGGTCCAGCCTAACCCACTTTTATAAATATTCATCAACAAAAACGTGCCTCAAGAACTCACCCAGGAAATTAAATTCTCGTCTTGAAGTGTTTTGCTTCTATTAATGGAATCGGCCGGGGTACTTTCTTTGATTTGTTTTCCGGAACTTTGGGATATATTGTACAGAAATAATGACAAACTCTGACTAATCACTGATAATTAGGCCGAATCTATTATTCCCATGGTATTTACATTTTGATTACTCTCCCCTCCCCCGGGCCAAAGGCAATGTCTTGAATCTTATTCTCATGCAAGACAAAATGATATCTGAGACTTCGAGGGTTGGAAGGACACTGAAATTAACTATTCTAAGCCATACTTGCTTTTTCAATCTTCTGTCAGTGTCCCAACCAGGTGGCCCCTTGGCCTCTGCTCAAAATACCTCCAAGGATGGGAAAACTCACTTCCAGTTGTAGGTGCTTAATCTGTCCTTAGGCCCTTCCAAATTGTCCATTGTGTAGCTCCCTGAGCCCTGTGCCTGGATGAAAGTGAAAAAAATAGAAACTCTCTTCTTTCCTGGGGATGAGGCCTTACTCCAAAGGTCCTGCATATCTTGTCTCTGCCTACTTTGCTTAGCTTTATTTCCCACCACTGCAAGCTTCCCTCTGTACTTTAATACAAGTAATCCTGAGCCAAGTTTGGTGCCCCCACACAAACCATGTACTCTGATCCCTTACTGATCCCTCAGCCTGACATGATATTCCCCTTTTTTATCTGTCCGATGAACTTCTATGCATCCTGCATCACCTCTGTGAAGTTGTGGGTCAATTCCCAACCCCTATTCCTGTGAAGCTGTTTTTCAACATTACTTTCATTCCTTGGAAAGTCCTTACTACCTTCTAAGGGAACAAGAGAGAGAGAAGGCAAGAGGGCTTCATGTGCTTCGATCAGAGAGAGGTTCATGAAGACTTTGGGAGGTGGGGCATTTAAAACAACACAACTTCATTATCTTACAAATCTATAGACTAGAAGTCTTTTCTTTGGCTCATGGCCTTCTTCCTTCATGATCAAAGCCAGCAACATTGGGCTGATTCCTCCCAAATTAGACTTTCCAGGCCCTATTTCTAACCAGGCTCTCAAAAAGGTAGACTTTCAGCCATAGGATGACAGCATGCAAAGAGAGAGTCAGCCTGCAGCTCACTGGCTTCCCTGTCACCAGCCACATGGCTCCAAGCACACTACAAAATTTTTATCACTTGGCGTGAAGAGCATAATTTTTACTACAGTGAATGTACAGCTGAAAGCATGCGTCTGTGAAATACAAACATCCAAAGCAATCCACAGCCAGGTGCTGGTGTCTCACACCTATAATTTAACTACTCAAGAGGCTGAGATCTTAGAATCACGGCTCAACACTAGCCTAAGGTAGACAGTTCTGTGAGACTCCTATCTCTGATTAACCAGCAAAAAGCTAGGAATGCAGGTATAGCTCCAGCTGTGGATAGAAAAAGCTGAACTCTGGCCCAGAGATCCTGAGTTCAAGCAAGAGAGTTGAGGGTGGGGGGAGGGGAGTGGAGATGGGGAGAGAAGGAAGCAAGACCCTGAGTCCCTAGAATATTTCATTCTTCCCATCCCAGGGCCCACCTCCTCAGGGCCAAGGTCATCTTCCCCACTGCTCTATGTGCTCCACAGGGGGTGGGTTCTAGGGGAGGACATTGGTCTAAGACTGACACATGGGGATGGTGCTCATTATTGATTGCTATATCTAACCAATACCATGTCAGACTATAACAGGCCCTCATCAAGCACAGAATATGGATCTTGGAGTAACTGCTCATTGTGATCTTTGCAGATGGGGACAGGTTCAGATGGGCCCTAGAGTGACCTGCCTGATTCCCCAGCCAGGTGAGTCATCAGGAGACTGACTCAGGATTTCCCACAATGTTCTGGCTCCATGTGCAGGGGTCCCAAGCTCTCTTTCTCTCTCTATCCTTGTCCTTTTCAACTTCCTGCTGGTGGCTCCCTCCTGCTAGGTTTCTCCGGCTATACACTTCCCGGCCTTCTTTATCTCATACTGTTCCTTCTCCCCATCCAGCTGGCTGAGCACGGATGCCTGGGGTGGCTGGGGAGGGGTGGGAGGTGGGGGAGAGGCACAACTCAGGCAGTGACAGCGACAATATTAGGAGTGAAAAAGATCAATTAAGCCCATCGAGCTGATTTGTGAAGCTGATTAAATTAGGAGCCTCCCTGGAGGCAGATTCTCTCTCAGGTTGACAGGCCAGCTGCTGGCTGCTAGGCAGTGTGGGGGTACTCATCATCGCCCCCCAGAGAGCCGTGGGGCCACTTTGCGGTGCTCAGTGCCTACAGAGAGGATGAGAGGAAATGACATCTATAAAGCCCAGTCAGAGCACTCAGAGCCAGGCCATTACTCCAGGCTGCACCAGCCTGGGGGTGGGGGAGGGGGTGGGCCCTAGAATAAAACATACTGTGTGTGTTTGGAGGGGGTGGTGGTATGAGAGGTGGTTTATGCTGATTTAGCTAGAAGGTGCAGGTGAGTGATGGAGCTGAGATAACCCCGGATTCAGTTTTCTATATTCTGTCTTCGCCTTGCTCTGTTATATTTTTGGCATCAGCATCCTGGTTGGTATATTTCTCTATAATTTTTTTCCAGGCTCAAAACTCCTGTTACCTCTCTGGGTCCCTTCTTTGGCTAGGTATAATTTCTCTGTAGTAACCTGACCTCTCTGAACCTGTCTTAGGATCCCCTTTCAGGAGAGATCCCCAGGGCAGCTCCAGCCAGCACATCCTTGTATTTCAGGACCCATTCATTCTCCTGGTCTCTGGGTTGGGGCTGACAGCAGGGTTAGGACAAAGCTTGTGTGTGTATGTGGGGTGTGTGTGCATGTGTGTGTGTGTGTGTGTGTGTGTGTGTGTGTAGGGACAACAGATCAGGGAAGGTAACTGGAATAAGAGGTAACTGGAATAGAGCAGCAAAGTCTAAGGTAGATAGCGCCTTGAATGTCAGGCTGTAGAATTTGATTATGATCCATCTTTAGTGCCAGTGGCACATGGAAAATCCTCAAAGACTGGGTCACCATGGATGGAAATGGGGTCAGGCAGGTAGGAACACATGGAGCCAAAGAAGTCCACAAAGGAGCGTTGATGACTAGATTGTAGAGAGGTCTTTCCAGCAGAGGTGACCTTGAGCCTGGGGAGGGGGGTGGTTGTCAGACAATGGAGAGATCTGGAAGGAAGAAATTCTGAGAAGTTTTGAGAAAGCTGGGCACCAATGGTTCATATCTATAATCCTGGCTACTCAGGAGGCTGAGATCTGAGGATTGCAATTCAAAACCAGCCAGGGCAGGAAAGTCCATGAAACTCTTATCTCCAATAAACTACTCAGAAAAGGCCAGAAGTGGCACTGTGGCTCAGAGTGATAGAGTGCTAGCCTTGCATGAAAAAGCTCAGGCCCTGAGGTCCAGCCCCACAACGGACAATTTTTTTTTTAAAGAAGTTCTGAGAGTCCCCTAGCCCTTGGCTTCCTGAAGAGCATCTGGCCTTCAGACAGAACCTGATTCCAAATCTATAATTAATTAAAAAACACACAGACTCAAACAGAATGCCATGGCTGGAAGTGGCAGAATGCCGTGGTGGGAAGTGGCAGAAGAAAGATTCACACCCAAATCTGAGGGGACTTTGGGGCTGTTTCCTGGGCTGATTACCCAGACCTCAAGAGGTCTGAAAGTCTGGGGTCAGATAGGTTCAAGGAGACCACAGGCCTCCAGAGGCATGGTGAGCTGATGAGTAAGCAAGCAGGTTGGGAAGTCAGATTCACTCTCTCCTGGCTCTGCTACTTGCTTGCTCTTGCTCCGCTAAGTTAATTGGCTTCTTTGTGGCTTACTTTTCTCTATAAAATGGGGGTAATAAGAGCACCTGCCTCTTGGGGTTGTTGTGAGGATTAAATAATGTACACATATAAATAATTTACAACAGTTCCTGTCGCTAGGTGTCAGCCATTGTTGCTTGGGATGGAAGCTGGCTAAAGGGGTTGAGTAGCTCTGATGTGAATAGTCAGCAGTTTGGATGTAGGAGGTTCAGGGTTTTGGATGTAGGAGGTTAGGTCAGGCCAGGGGAGGTGAGAGCAGGACCAAGACTTTTTTTTGTTGTTGGAGGTCATGGGACTTGAACTCAGGGCTTAGGCATTGTCCCTGAACTCTTTTGCTCAAGGCTAGTGCTCTACCACTTTGAGTCACAGCTCCATTTCCAGTTTTCTGGTGGTTAATTGGAAATAAGAGTCTCATTGACTTTCCTTCCCAGGCTGGCTTTGAACCATGATCCTCTGATCTCAGCCCCCCTGAGTAGCTAGGATTATAGACATGAGCTACCAGTGCCCAGCTCCCAAGACTTCTTGCTGTATGCTCCAGGCTGCCTCCTTTGAGACTCTTGGTGGGTCTATGTGCCTGTCAAGATTGGCCTCAGACAGGGGCCCATCATCATTAGCTGTGCAGGTTAGTTCTGCAACCTCCTTCCATTGGATAGACTGAGAAACTTAGGCTCAGAGTTGCTAGAAATCAGACTTAGGTCTCTATCCTAGGCCCAGATTCCTGAATCTGGGCCCAGGGTGTCCACGCTGCTCTGACACTGGTGTAATTTCTTCCAGTCATAGCAGGAACATTTCCCGTAATCTTATTTGCAATTGCTAATGAGAAGCAGGGTTCTTCTCTGTTTCTAAACTACGTCCTCATCTTTAATTTGTTTCCAGAGGCTGGATTGAGACTTCCGCTGTCTCTGTGAAATATTAACAATTATTTCTCAATTACTTCTCATTGGAAGGCAACTCGTAGAGATGGACGAAGCTATGAGAAGGAGCTTTTGATCTGGAGTGAGCCTTGCTGGGAGGCACGAAGTCTTGGTTGTCCCTGTGTTGTAAGGTAAGAAAACAGAGAAGCCACATTTTGAGAGGTCAAATCTTGGAGTCTTTATTAAAAGGCCGACGACTGCATGGTAGACTCCTGTCTTAAAGTCCAGCAGCCAGCAAATACACTTAACACTGTTAGGAAACTAAACCATGTAGGCCAGAGAGGAAAGAAAGAACAAAAACAATATCAACAAACCAATTCAGCTCCAGTGGAGAGCTGAATTGGGACACCATGGTGACTGGAGAAGAGCCAAGAGGCAGGAGACAGGACAAGAATATGGAGTCATGTGGCATGGCATAATGGTGCCTGAGCTGGTCTGGGCCTAAATAGGGTCAGGTCAGGGGCCAGGGTCATAGGAAACTCCCAGTCCCAGGCATTGGACTGCCTGCCACTGCCCCCAGGGATTCAGGCATGCCTATCATCTGGGAGGCAGGAGCTTCACCTTCCCCCACCATGAAGACAAGATGCTAGACCCTACCATCCACCATGTGACCAAGATGGTGCTGGCCAGACACAACTCTTATTTCACCTGCTGTAAGGAGAAGGCTATATTGGGGGGCAAATGATTCTGCTCTCCTCTCCTTCTTCACCTGGCCTCTGGCGCCAGTTGGCTTCCAATGCAGGGGCTGTAATAGGTTTACAGTGCTCTGGAGTAGTGGAGAGGGGTAGGGCAGAAATGAGCCTCTACTGTCCTCTCAGGAAATGGCAACTCTGGTCCAGCAGTGTGGGTCCCAGGGCCTTTCCTGGCTCTTTCTTCCATTCCACAAATCGGATCCATCGACAAAGCCTTTTGACCTTGCCTTTAGAGTCCTCACACCTCCCAGGGCCCCCTCCTGTTCAAAGCCAACATTATCACTGGATGATTGCCATGACTTCTTAACTGTTCCTGCAAAGCAGCAGGTCCCTTCTTTGGGAAGCCGAAGAATTGTTCTAGAATTCTACTTTAATGGAATTGTCTCTTTGGCTGTGCAGCTGGTCCTTCTTATCTGTGATTATTCATCTGATACTGTCTAGGGGGTCTTGGCTGCTTTCTTTCTATACCAAAGAAAGAATTACAAGGCAGGAAAAGTGGAAACAGAGGTGAAGTTTATTTGAAAATGAGAGTAAGGCACCAAGGAACATGTGGAACAGCAGATTGGCTACTGGTAAGTTAGTATAAGCCTTCAGTGAGGATTTCTGGGGGTTGAACTCAGGCCATTGGCTTACAAGGCAGGTGCTCTACTCCTTGAGCCATGCCTCAGGTACAGTTTTACTTTGTACCCAAGTTGGGCTGTAATCCCCCTCCTGGGGCTTGCCTGTACCTCTGGGGATGACGGGTGCCTATCTGTGTCTCTTGGATACCAATTCTCTTCCACCTGAACAACTTCCTTTAGTACTGTCTTTTGTTCAGCACAAATGAGCTACATTTTCTTTTCATTTTGCTTTCTTTCTTCAAGAATATTTCCATGAGATTTGGAAAGCTGGGTCTAGGATGTAGAATCAGAATTTATCATTCTAAATTTAGAATTTTTTAAAAAAATTCTGCGTTGGCCCTTTAAGTGATGTCCCTAGATTTCTCCTGGTCTCTTCTCTTTAATTTTTGATAAGGAATATGTGGCTCTATGAATCTTTGTTCTGCTAGGTAATGTATCTCTCTTCCCCATCTGCTGCTTTGAGAACTGTTCTTAATTTTGTATTTTTGGCAATTTTATTAAGTATGTACATGTAAACCTGTTTTTGACCAAATTTATGAAGTGTGGGTTTTTTATTCCACTATTCAAACCATGTGTTTCCTACTTTTTCTCCTTCCCTTCTGAAACTCCAATTATGTGTATGTTGTATCTTTTTGTTTTAACATGCTGTATCTTTGATATAATCTTATCCCATGGATCCCTGAGGCTCTGCTCAACTTTGGGTCCTTCTCTTTCTTTGTGTCTGTCTGTCTGTCTCAGTGAGTCTGTCTCACTCTCTCCATCTCGCTCTCTTCTGTCTCTCTTGCTCTGTCTCTGTCTTTCTCTTCTCTCTCTTTCATGTACATGAATTTTTCTGTTGATGTACCTAAGTTTACCGGCTCTGTTAACTGTCACCTCCATCCTATGTTAAGCTGGAGTGAAGGGAAGATATGATACCTCCAGGGGTTGGAGGTATGGCTCAGGTGGCAGAACACTAGCCAAGGAATGAAAGCCTCAGACATTGAGATCAAGTCCTGGTCCAGGACAAAACCAAAAGACATTCCAGAGATGGTAGTTTAGCTCTAAAATTTCTATTTCACTCTTTTTCTCGTTCCTTTCTGGGCCCAGTGGTCCTCTCCTGAGAGGTCTTGGTCTGGGGGGGGGGGGCAGGAAGCCCTGGCAGGCCACTGGCATTGGGAGCAGAGGTCAGAGGTCACTCTGAGAAGGATTTTTCCCTAGGAAATCCTTTTCCTGGGACCTCTGACATGGCAGGACTTCAGGGAGGATGCTCAGTGAGCAGGCTGACCCTGACTCTCTAGGGTGTCTGCTATGCATGTCAGTGCTCACCTCTCTAGAAGCTCCTTCCAGTTGGGAAGGTGACTAAGCCTGTTGGTGATACGTAGGCCCTGAGGACCTTGTCCTTTACAGCCATTCTCATTTTCAAAGGGGTTGGGCTCCTCTGACTTCTCCCTGCCTCAGTTCTAAGGAGTTGTGATCTAGGAGACCAGAAGGAAGTGCACTATCACCTTGGGGTGTGTGACTACAGGCCAGCTTTTGTCCACCCCATTCCTCACTCTGTAGACCAGCAGCTCAAGCCCAGAGAAGGCAAGAACTGGTCTAGGCCACACAGCAAATCAGGAACTAGAACCCAGGACTCTGTCCTCCAGGCCTTAAAGTAAAAACAATGAACAAAAAAACCCACAAATAAACTTGAACCATCTATCTTGGATTCTGCCTTAGAGTATTTCTCCTGCCTTATTTCAGAGCCAAAATTCAAATGTTCTGAGAATTTTAGAGTTCAAGGCCCTGTTGGATTTCAAAGCTCTCATTATATAAGTAATCGATTGTGTGTATGTGTGCTGGTACTGGGCCTCATGCTCTGGCTTAGCTTTATTGCTAACAGCCGGCTCTGCTTTGTTTGCCTTGGTTGGCTTGGAACCTAAATCCTCAGATCTCAGCCTCCTGAGTAGGATTATAGGCATGAGCTGAGCTTTACATTTTTAAAGAACAAAACTTAAACCCTCAAAGATAATGTGACAGAAACATACTTGGTTGGCAGAGCCTAACAAATAAGGCCTTTTTACAGAAAGTTTGAGTGAGACCCTTGATCCCCAAGTTGTGGTCTGAAAAAGGGGCCTCCCCCTCCCCCTTTGGGCCTGCATGTGCGCATGCGCGCCTCCACCTTGGTGGTCCCAAGGCGTGCATGTGTGCTGGTTGTAGGCCACAAGCACTGTCTGGGGGCTGTAAAGGGCATAGCATTGAAAAAAATAAAAACAAATAAAATAAAAAGAGCTGGGAAGGATCTGCCGTTACTTAGGCTACAAAGGAGGCAGACTCCCTTTCCTGCTTTTTATGTGTGTGTGGGTGGTGGGAAAGGAGACTCTGGGCCTACGGAGAAGCCCAGTGGTTCCATGGCTGGGTTTTAGGCACGAGGGGCTGGTTATGCCGCCCACCCTGGCGGGGACAAGCGCCCTTACTTGTGGGTGGCAATGAACTTCATCGGATTCCCAGACTGATGAGGAGCAGGCACCGCGCACAGGAGAAGGAAGCATGGTCTCGGTCCACCGGCCTCAGCCCAGCCTGGGGAAGAGGGGTCCCCCCAAGGCAGGTGCGGAGTGGAGGCCGGAGGAGGGCGGAGGCCGCTGGGAGGAAGCGCGGCCCCTGGCCTTTCAGCGATGCCCGGAGGGGACGCGGAGCAGGTGGTGCTGGCCAGGCCCGGCCTTGGCTGCGCGCCCAGGCGCGGCCTGGCAGCCGGCAGCTGGCATCTCGGGGCGGCAGTGGGCAGCGGCGGGTGGGCACGGGGCAGGAGGGGTCAGCGGAGGCGCGGCCTGGGGCCGATCGTGCCCGCCCCTCGGCCCGCGCGCCCTTTGTCTGAGCTGGGTGACATCTGGTGACTGATGGCCGCGCTGCGCCCCGCGCTCCTCCTCCTCCCCGCGCCGCCCGCTGGCCGGCTCCTCCTCTCGTTCCCGGACCGACCCTACAATCCGCTCCGCCGGCGGGGCGCAGTGTGGATCTGGCCCCTCGGGCGGGGCGGGGGTGGGGAGATGGTGTGGGGGGGTCCAGCTCCACTGGTGCACGTGCGCATTCCTCTCCCCCCCCCACATCGACGCTCCCCCACAGCCGGCCTAGGGTGTCTCTAGAAACAGCCTGGCTGCCCTCCCTGGCGGGTGCAAACATGTGTCAGTGCATTAACACACAGGTGCGCAAGCCCCGGGTCACCCGTGTTGTCCTGCAAGTCACACCTGGGCTCCTTTATGCCCATGCACAGATGCGCGTCCAAGGCCTGGTGGGGCCTGGCTGCGCCGCCCGGGATGCCTGCTACTCCTTGCACACTCAGCATAAGAGTACCATGGTGATGGCCTTTAGCCCTCACAGACACACAGGGGACACAGACACCGTCCTCATCCAACTGAAAACCCATCCTAGCGGGGGTCTAGGCTAAGCTGGCCCCTTTTAAGAAATGATATTGTTAGGCCTGCTGGCTCACACCTGTAATCCTAGCTAGTCAGGAGGCTGAGATCTGAGGATCAGGGTGGGAATCCAGTTGGGCTGGATTGTCTTAATCTGTACCTGGTGGTGGCTCAAGCAGGTAGCTCAAAGCCTAGAGCCAGGGGATGGGGGGAAGCTCAGGGACTGGCAAGGCCCTGAATTAATGCCCCCTTCCCCACAAACAAAACAAAACATTCTACGTTAAAAAACCGGATTTTTGGCGTGATGGAGGCCTGAGTTTGTAGGTATAAAATTGTTACCATGAAGAGCCTTCCCTACAGCTAACATATGCTAATAAAAAAATCTTAAAAGAAAGAAAATCTGGCTTTGAATGTGAATTTTTGGCTTGTCTTATAAGATCAGAAGCCCAAGCAATTTGAACAATGGAGCCAAGCACAAATGGTTTTTCTCATCCCTCCTCACTGTCCCTTCCGCAGTCAGGTTACCTACACCCAAGCTTTGTGCCGGGCAGGACTTCTGTGTGTGTGTGTGTGTGTGTGTGTGTGTGTGTGTGTGTGCGCCCTTGGGAATGCAAGGACTTTGGGTCTCTTCACTAGCTCTAGCCCTGAGGCCCAAGGTTCCCCCATTGTCCAGTGTTGGGGTGCTGCTAGCCATGTGGGTACCCTCTATGAGCTGCATGTTGGTCCTGCTGATGGCTCTGAGAGAGGAGCATCATTGTTTCAGTCCTAGGTGGAGTCTTAGAATTTTAGTTGGAAGCTGAAGTGGAGGCCAAGGTAGAGGCCCAGGTGGAGTCTTAGGTAGAGTTCTAGGTGGGGCCAAGGTGGAGTCTTGTAGATCAGATCTCAGCCTCCTGAGGTACAAGGCACTAGCACCTGGGTTGAGTCTGAGTTTCTAATAAGCTTCCTGGATTGCTGAGGCCTGGGCCTGGGCTGTAGTTTGAACATCAAGAACTTGGACAGCGAATCTCTTCAGGGCAGAGGCCTGTGAGTGTTCAGTTCAGGTTGAGGATTAACCTGGCAGGTTGGGAAGCAAATAAACACAAGCTGAAAGGATGAAGCGAATGAACGAATGGCAATGTCAAGGTCTCAAGGAGTCTTCTGGAGCTGCTGATTTCTTTTTTTTTTTTGTTGGTCGTGGGGCTTGAACTCTGGGCTTGGGCACTGTCCCTGCACTCTTCAGCTCAAGGCGAGTGCTCTACCGCTTGAGCCACAGTGCCACTTCTGGTTTTCGAGTGGTTTATTGGAGATAAGAGTCTCATGGACTTTCCTGCCCGGGCTGGCTTTGAACCACGATCCTCAGATCTCAGCCTCCTGAGTAGCTAGGATTTATAGGCGTGAGCCACCGGCGCCCGGCTGCTGATTTCTTTAAGGAGAAATCTTGAGGAGATATCTCTTCCTCTTAGCCAGGGAGAGAGGGCAGTGATGGGCCGAGTGAGACCCTCAGGATAAAGTCAAAGCACAGGAAGGGATGCACCAGAATGGAGGCTCAGGATAACATGTGAACAGGAGCTTTGACTTTCAGGATAGTAGGCATGGCCAGGTCACCAAGGGCCAGCCAAGGAGGCCATGCTGGCTTCTGTGGGAATAATAGCACGATCCACACTGGGATCCACTCCTGCAGCTGGGTGGGAAGAGTGGGCAGAGAGGAGGCACAGAGTCATGGCACTGCCACTGTCCATGGCTCACTGCCATCAGCATGGGGCTCAGGCTGGGCAGGGAGGAGGGGGTGAGGGGTTTTACCTGGTGGCTCACACCTCTAATTCTAAGCTGCCCAGCAGGCTGGGATCTGAGGATCCCAGTTCAAATCCAGCTTGGTCAGGAAAGTCTGTGAGACTCTTATCTCCAACTTAGCTACCCAAAGAGTTGGAAGTTGGCATCATGGTTCAAGTGGTAAAGCGCTAGCCTTGAGAACAAAAGCTCAGGGACAGTGCTCAGGCCCTGAGTTCAAGCCCCAGGACTGGCACCAACAAAACAAAACTGAGGACAGGTGGACAGGACTTGGGGGCTGATAAGTGAGAGTGGAGGGGCATTTTGGTGAAGGACAGCATTGTTGGTGCAGACTGGGGTACACGAAGAGAAGCTGGTTTGGAGATAAAGAGGAGGAATTTAATTTCTTAGCTGGGGCAGCCACCGCATCTGTGTCACTGCTCCTGAGAGAGCGGGTGTGGGGTGGGCATGGGGCTAGGGGACAAAGGTGACAGTAGATGGCATCAGATGACAGATGCTTGCTGACAGTGTGGGAGAGAAGGCGATCAACCAGGGAAATCTTTGAGTAAGAAGAGAAGAAAATGTTGGAGGGACCCTGGAGGAAAAACCATTCATTTAAAAAGCAGGAATTAATGACAACCTGTTCACAGATAAAATGGGAATAGAAAACATTTATAGCAGCACCAAAAAAAGATAGGGGGAATAAAACCCCTAGGAATAAACATAGCAAGAAATGTACATAGTCTTAAGTGAGAGAAACATGCTTCCAATGGACAACATTTGGGGGAAAAAACATTTGAATAATGTTCTTGGTTGGGAAAATGAACAATGTAAAATTGTCCTTTTCCCTCAGATAATTCAGAATTTAATAAGATTCTCAACAATAACAACAAGAGCAAAATGAAATCTTTGTCGGTGTTTATACAAATGGATTCTAATGTTCATAGGGAAAAATCAGTGTGTTGGCAGACAGTCCTTCACAGATCTCTCCTGTTGTTACAGGAGTTGAAGCCAGCCCTGCTCAGCCTGTTCTAGATTCTTCATGTGACCATCATGCTTGGAAGGTGGAGATGGAGATGTCCCCACCTGCCCAGTGGATAAAAACAATGCCTCCCTCTGGGTAGAAACCAGCCTCAGGCCCTGGTAGCTCATACCTGTAATCCCAGCTAGTCAGGAGGCTGTGGTCTGAGGATCAGGATACAAAATGAGCACAGGAAGACAAATCTGTGAGACACTTATATCCAATTAACTAGCAAAAAGCCAAAAGTAGAGACGTGGCTCAAGAGGTAGAGCACTAGCCTTGAGCAAAAAAAAAAAATGTCAAGCAAGAATGCGAGGCCCTGACAAGTCCTAATACACACACACACACACACACACACACACACAGAGCACATGTGAGCATGTTTTTTTTTGTTTTGTTTTTGCTGTTGTTAGTCATGGGGCTTGAACTCTGGGCCTGGAGGTTGTCCCTGAGCTCTTCAGCTCAAGGGGAACACTCTACAACTTGAGCCACAGCACCACTTCCGGTTTTCTGGTGGTTAATTGGAGATAAGAGTCTCATGGACTTTTCTGCCAGGACTGGCTTTGAACTGCCATCCTCAGATCTCAGCCTCTTGATTACAGGCATGAACCACCAGCGCCCGGCAAGCATGTTCTTTATAATAAACCTCCCTAACACAAAGTTGTTTTCAAACACCAAGTTATACATTTAGCTCATGGTATGGTGGAGTGGCTCACGGGCTGGGCTCAGCAGGGGTTCCTGTGGTCTTGGAGGGAGTTGGGGGGGGCTGGACACACTTGTGCTTCTGCACCAGCTGCCACGGGCCCAGGGACTGCTTGTTCTCAGGTGACCTCGGCTGGAAGGACGTGTTGCTCCACCACAGGTCTCTCATTTCCTAGTGGCAACTGAACTTAGCTGTGTGTACAGGCCACTGTGCAGAGTTCCAAGAAAGCCAGTGGGAGAACACCAGGCTCCCTGAAGGTTTCTCTTGGGAGTGGAGCAACACAAAGTCCACTGTCAACTGCCCAGCAAAGCCAGTCACAAGGCCAGCACTCATCCACCCAATGGGTGCAGGAGGGAGGAGCAAGGTCAATTACAAATGTCCTTCTTTCCTTCCTTCCTTCCTTCCTTCCTTCCTTCCTTCCTTCCTTCCTTCCTTTCTTCCTTCCTTCCTTGCTTTTCTTTTTTTGTACTGGTCCTTGGGCTTAAACTCAAAGCCTAGGTGCTGTCCCTTAGCTTTTGTGCTCAAAGCTATCACTTTATTACTTGAACCAAAGCTCCACTTTCCTGCCAGTGCTGGCTTCAAATCCCAGTCCTCAGATCTCAATCTCCTGAGTGGCTAGGATTACAAGCATGAGCTACTGGTGCCCCATCAGAACATCTATGTCTTGAATTAAATACTTTCCTGTTCAACAGAACCAGAGAGTTCCCATTTGCCTGAGTAAGCCTGGGCTGGATGGCGTCACTCTGACTCCAGGCCTGAGGGTGGGGGGAGGGGGTGGCTCAGTCCCCTTCCCTTAGCTGTGGCTTCTCTGTCCACAGTTTCAGTTACCTGTGGTTAACCACCATCTGACAATATTCAATGGAAAAATCCCAGACTTAAATAATTCATGTTTTAAACTGCGTGCAGTTCAGAGTACCGTGACAAAATCTTCCATTGTTATTATTATTATTGTTATTTTATTAGTGGATATTAATTGTGGGTTTCATTGTTGTACTTCTATACATGCATATAATGTATTTTGATTACATTTACTTTCCCTATTATAATTTCCTATTCCTCCTTAAAAAAAAAAAAGAATGGGTTTCAATATTGTTTTCCTTTTTCTTTTTCTTTTCTTTCTTGCTTGTTTCCCCTTTGGCTGTATTAGGGTTTGAACTCAGGGCTTTACACTTGCTAGGTGGACACTCCACTACTTGAGCCACACTCTAGAACCCTTTTTGGTTTGTTATTTGTTTAGATTGGGTCTCAGGTTTTCTCCAAGGCTTACCTTGGACAGTGGCGCTCTTTCCTATGCTTCCCACATAGCTGGGATTATGGACATGTGCTACCATGCCTGGCTTATTGGGTTTCCATGAACTTTTCCTTAGCAAGGCCTCCAACTGCAATCCTCCCAATCTTTTATCCCCCACATCTAGGAGGCACCTGGCTCTCACTATTTTTCTCTCATATATAATGTATATGCCATATATAATGTACTTTGGTTCTATTTACCTTCTATCCCCTTCTTCTGTTACCTTCCTCCCCCAAACAGCTCGTTTGTGGCTTTTTGTTTTACTTTTCTTTCTTTCTTTCTTTTTTTTAGGTCTAGATTCTGAATTGGAGAGCACACATGTGAGGTTTGCCTTTCTGAATCAGTTTCACTGCGCTTAACAGAATGGCTTTCAGTTCCATGTGATTTCCTACAAATGGCATAGTTTCATTCTTGCTGTATATACAATGTATATACATATATGCAATATTGTACATGCATGTATATACATGGGTACCTGTTTATATGTGTGAATATTTACAATATGCAAACATAGACTAGTGTACACTCATCTATATGAACACACACACAAACATATTTTCTTTATCCATCCATTCATTACTGGGCACCAAAGCTTGTCTGTTGTGAATGTGTTATTGTGTGGTGAAATGAAATCTTGTATCATTGTGTTCTTTTCTGCCTGGGACATGAATAATCCCTCTGTCCAGTGAATCTACACTATATATACCACCTGCTCATAAGTCAGTTAGTGGTTATCTCAGTTATCAGATCAACTGGTGTGTCAATGCTTATGCTTAAGTACAGTAATATAAAGTCTGGGGTGGGAGGTAACATGATCAATTGACATCTATTATAGTATATTGTTGCCATTGTTCTATTTTAATATTAGAAGTTGTGTTTAATAAGTTAAACTTTACTGTACCTCTTTATCCAATAGAGAAAACATGGCTTCTATTGAGTTTAGCGTGTCCCTGGAGACAGAGGTGACTCCTACATTAAGATTTAGATTCAACCATGGGTTTAGGGTTAAGAATTTGGGTATAAGTCCTGGATTGTTCCACTTACACTGATTCAACCTTTGGCCATTCACTGCACCCCATCAGGGTCCCAAGTCCTTCTCTCTCAAGGTTAAGCTCATGTGGATAAAGAATGGAATGGTTATAAAACCAAGTCTGTTGTGTTGTCTGTGGAAAAACTCCCAGCCATGGAGGGAGCTGAGGGAACCAGGCCTGGGAGTGGGGCAGGGGCTTCCCCGATGGGATGGAAATAGGAAAATTGTTTCTCAGTGTTTCTCTACCCTCTCAAGTTCCCTGAACATTTGGAGACTTCAAAGTCAAAAATGGATTGCCAGCCAAATCTTCCATCTGAGGCCTCAGTGTTGAACTTTGGCCAGAATTTGGAAGAGGCCTGGATTTTTGGAGCCAGAACAAACTCAAGGGTGGGCACCTCCCATCTGCCCTCTTGGCTCTGGGTGGGGTGAGGCCCACTTTCTCTCCAGGCCTCATGGACCCCACTGACTGCAGGACCACTCCCCAGCTCCCCGTTACACCCGACTCAAGCTGGACATGAGTCACAGGAATAATGAGCTCGTAAATAAATTCCTGCTGCATCAGCTCATGGAGTTGGAGGTTAGGCTGGGGACGAGGCCAGGGCAGGCAGAGGGAACCTGGCCCTGAGTTGCATTTGTACCCTTTGCTCTCTCCCAGGCACAGAGGAGTATAGAGTTCATGAATCCACCCCGGGCCTGTCACCCAGGGGCAGAGATCCTGGATCCACACTGCCGTACTCTGGTCTGCCCTCAGAACCCAGCTCTGCCAGAGACTGACTTTGGGCAGGTGTCCAGAGGCTGTGTGTGCACAAGGGTCTGCCTAGGCAGCCAGCTCTGGGAGGCTGGAGGACTAGGGCTGTCTGCACACTTGCTGAGGTTTACTATTAAGTTGCAGGGAAATAGAGCTCAATGCAGTCTCCACATCAAACCAGAGGTCCCGGAAGCGAGGGAAAGAATGGGAAATGGGTTGGGTGGCTCATGCCTGTAATCCTAGCTGCTTAGGAGACTGATATCTGAGGGTCATGGTTCAAAGCCAACCTGGGCAAGAAAGTCTGTGAGACTATTGTCTTTAATTAACCGCCAGAAAACCATTAAGTGGTGCTGTGTCTCAAAGTGGTAGCGTGCTAGCCTTGAGCTAAAGAGCTCAGAGACAACACCCATGCCCCTGAGCTCAAGCTGTATAACCAACTCCCCCCTCCAAAAAAAAAAGTGGTGGACATAACATGTGGTTGATAATATGTGTTCAATCAGAGAACTTCTTGTTCCCGTAGTGCCCTGGGCTCCTGCTCAAACACCTCTTCTTCCCATGATGCCCTGGCTGTTTGCTCAGCCAATGAATACCAGAGCAGAGCATGCACAAGCCATTAAGCAATCACTGCAAAGCCCAGAGTGTGTGTGTGTGGGAGAGATGGGAAGAGACCTGTACTATAAATAATCCCTTCCACACCCCTAGACTTCACTGCACTCCTCTTTAGGCCTCTCAATGGATGAGTCTTCTACTTTCCTAGCTTTCCTTTCTCTTCAAAGTAAACTTACTCTGTTTACCTTTAAGGCTTTCCTCCCATATATGTATGTATGAATGCATGCATGCATGCATGCATGTATGTATGTATGTATGTATGTATGTATGTATGTTCTGGTCCTGGGGCTTACACTCAGGTCCTAGACACTGTACCTGAGTGCTTTTTGCTGTAGGTTCTAGGTTCGAGCTCTATCACTTGAATCACAACTCTACTTCCAGGTTTTGGTGGAGATTTGACAACAAGAGTCTGGTGGACTTTTGGCCTGGGCTGTCTTGGAACCTTGATCCTCAGATCTCAGCTTCCTGAGTAGTTAGGATTATAGGCGAAAGCCACTGGGACTGGGCTTTCCCTTCTTTAATTCTTTGCTGGGTAGAGAAAACAAATCCACCCCTCTCCCCCTTGGACAATATCAGAAGGAAGCAATCCCATCAATGGTTGATAAACATTCACAGGAAGAGTCCAGGTAACTCCTCATCTATATCAAAGTGAGGAAGCATGCCACAATAACTAAGGCTTTTGGGAACCCTACTATCTCCCCATGTCTATACTCTGCCTTAATGTTTTGGATATGTTTGTTTCTCCTTAAAACCTTCTCCCTTCCTCCCTGTGGCTTTTCACCACTTGGAAAAAATCATGACAAGTCTTTCCCATATTGGCAATAGCTTCAGTATTATTTTAATCCCTTCTCTTCCTTATGAACTGTGCTCCAAGCCCCTTGCTGTAACAGTCAGGAGGGACTAGGAGTGCTTGGTAACATACATGCCTGTAATCACACTGGCTCAGCTCCTTCTGTGTTTGTTTCTTTACACACTACTTGTGTGGGTTGGACTGTCTGTTCTCCACCCAGTGACTCAAGGATCCAGGAGCTGTCATAAAATATTGCGTCCATAATGACAAATGTGGGAGATTGGTTAGACCCAGAATTGACACCTGTCCCTTGTACCCAGAGTCATTGGCTAGAAATAATGACATGGCCCAAACGTAAAGGCAAGTGAGGCCGGGAAATGGAGGGGGATATGTAAGTGTTTTGTGGGTGCTTATTAGCTCTGCCATATTTTCCTGTCCTGTCAGGGTAAATGATACACCATTTCTTCATGCTTCAAGCAGAAAAGAGTTTATTAAAACAACATTATCCTTCCTAACTTCAGCCATTGTCTCTCTGGTAACGTTTTTTTTTTTTTTAATCTGAGAGAGAAAGAATTCGGAATGAATATGAACTCACATGACAGTGGAATCCCAAAAGCTCCCTAGGCCTTAGAAGGGTCAGATTTGGGGCAGACAGTAAGAAATGGAGAGGGGGTGGGGGCAGCCTTCCTACACTTCAGGGTGACATTTAGGGGAAGGCACAAACTTCCTCCTGCTTCCGTGTTCCCTGCTGGTGATAACACAGCAGAGGGCTGCAGTCTCTACACTCACAAATGAAGCCTCTTAAGTTCCAGGCAAGTGACCACCTGGGGCCAAGGAAGAGGCATCTTTTCTTGGACCACATAGGGCTTGTAATCTTCCTTTCCTTAGTGACATGAAGCTGGAAATGCCAATGAAGGATTTTTTATGTCAGAAATGGGTAGGAGGAGTTTGTCCCATGGAACGTGTTTTGTGGGAGGCAGAAAGGAGCCTGTGCCACTGAGGAGCTCTCTGAGGACCCTGTCAGCCAAACTGGCTGAAACCTGAGGCACAGCTTTGGGCGTGGACAGCAGCTGCAAAGGCTGAGGCTGATAGATAGAAAGTCACCCAAGTCTTGCCCCAGCAAGGGCTTCTGAGACAGAGAGTCTCCTATAAGGTCAGGACAGATAGAGCTCACTGGACAAATGGTTTAGAAGAGGAGGGTGGTCCCCAAATTCCGGGACCTGTGTGCACCCTGGCTTGTAAGGCTTTACACAGCCTTCCTGGCTTACACAGGAGACCTTGGGGTTTCCCAATGTGTTGGAAGAGGATAGAAAATGATATTGGCTTGGTGGGTCTTGGCATGCCTATTTCTTCCTTTCCACTTCTGTAACCATGGACGGCCAGCTCTGGACAATAAGCAGGTAAGCAGGTGTGCCTGTGTTCCAGAGAACTCAGTGCCCATCCTGAAAAGTGATTTCTGAGACGTGATTTCCAGGTGCCGGCAAACCTTGGTTCCTCCCCTGACCTGGTAGAATATGAAGAGCATTCTTAGCTTGCACAGGGTACAGAAGCAGGTAGATGGCTAGACTTGGTTTGCTGGGCTTAAGACTAGATTGTCTCCCTTCTCCTCAGAGATCTCAAGGCTGATGTGGGTATTTACCCGTCAAATTGCTAGTAGCGGAACCCACTGGAAGTCCCAGCCCTCCTCCATACATCTTACTGGCTGCTCAGGACTGGTACAGTGGATGCTGGCATGGCAGTGTGTCCTCTCTGGTGGGGGTTGGTGGGCTCTTGAGTGCAGACGTGGCCTTTTCCCTAGTCTAATCATGTGAAAGGCAGCTAGCATCCAAGTCCCTCAACCTAATGGGCTCCTCCCTTCTTGCAAGCTGCATGGACCGCCTAACTGTGCTCACACTTCTGAGGACAAGGACGGTGCTTGGGGGACTCTGCTTCCACGGTGCCATCTCCTCTCCTGTCTGCCCTTGGCATGTCTTGATGTCTGGATTGGTAGTTACCACAGTGAGCATCTTCAGGAGCTGTGGAGCTTGCCAGCGTTCCCGTAGGACCCACCTGGAAAGCTGATGTCAACACACCAACACATCCATGAGAAACCCAGCATCAGCTTTCAGTGGGCTACATTTTCAAAAAGTCTAGATTTTCTTGGAAAAAAAATGGACCCTTGAATGTTTTGGAAAGGTGTGTATGATGATAAATGAATTTGTGAATCCCTAACTTACTTTCCGTTATTTGTGCTTGTTTGTCTCCTGAGACAAGGCCTTGCTATGCAGCTGATCTGGAGTTCATGATCTTCCTACTTCAGCCTCTCAAGTTCTGAGATTACAGGCAGGTGCCACAACACCTGGCCCATCACTTATTTTTAATGGCTATGTAAGTATCTATTATATGGCCATTTTTTGGTGTATTTAAACTGTCCCCTACTATTGGATTCTTAAGTTAATTCTAAGAAGTTGCTATTGAGCCTTTAAGATGTAGTTACAGGAAAGGGCAGTTGGAGCTTGCTCCATGCTAAGTGATGGAAACCGTACAGAAGTACTGAAGGGAGCAGGTGGATTTGGGTGGTAGGTGGAGCTTTAAGGAATAGATAGGAGTGGAATCAGGAGGTGAGAGGGGGATTTCAGCCAGTTATGATGCTGTAGGTGTTTGGTCACAGGGAAGGCTCAGGAAGAGGCCCAGCTTTGGAGGATGTTGGAAAAGTGGGAGGCCAGTCTCTAGAAAGGACTTGAGGTTTTAGAGTGGGGTTGTGGCATGGGAAGATGTGGCATTGGAAAGTCACGGTGCAGGAAGCCAGGGAGGGAATACTAGCTGACTGATGGTCTCAGAGGCAGGGAGACCTATTGGGAGGTGGTGAGATCTGGATCTCAGGGTGAGGCTCCAAATGTGCTAGGCTTTGGCTCACACACAGAGAAGCTTGCTGCTGGATACCCTGAGTCCTTGGAGCAGTTCATGGGCTGCAAGTGGGAGAACTAATTGGCCCTCCACTGAGCCTGACTCATCCAGCATCTGAGCCAGTTACTCTTAACGCTGGGGAGAAGAAGGAGAGAGAATAAAACAAACCAAGCGCTGTGGGGATTCTCACTGATTGAAAAGTTCCAAGGCCGGCCTCCCATTTCAGACAGAGGGGACCTGCTGTGTGGGGACCAGCAGGAGGGAGGGGTGTGGCTGTACCAGTGAACATTTCCATGGAGCTGCTGCTGCTGCTGGAAACTTCCACATCTGCCCCGTGGGGTGCAGCTGGGAGGGTTGGATCTTTCCTTCCAAACAGCCCAGGTTTCCCAGTGATACCCAGGGCGTACCCAGGGTGGGAGAGGCAGGCTGTAAATGTCAGCAGAGGAAGGGGAATACAAAAGTAGGACATGGGACTGGTTCTTTTTGCTCATGTTCTGAGCAAAATCTCAATGTATTTGTTGGTGATTTTCTTTGGCTGTTTAGATTTGTTTGTTTGTTTATTGGTGCTAGTCCCGGGGCTTGAACTCAGGAACTGGGCACTGTCCCTGAGCTTTTTCCCCTCAAGGATAGCTGTAGACCATTTGAACCACAGCTCCACTTTTGGCCTTTTGGTGGTTAATTGTAGATTTGTGTCTCATAGACTTTGCTGCTCTCGCCAGCTTTGAACCACAATCAACAGATCTCAGCCTCCTGAGTAGCTAGGATTACAGGTGGGAGCTATGGGTGCCCAGCTGTTTCAGTTCTTTCTTTTCAGCCCTTGTAGGAAGAGCTCAGCCTCTTGGATGGCCTTGAGGACATAAAGCCAACTGCCTGTTACCAATAAAGGCCAAGGGCTCAGCAGAGGAGTGCTGAGCGTGGATCCACCTGCTTGGCATTTGCCTCCCAGTCCTCTAAGAGGAAAGTTGTGAGGTTAGGAGTCAGGTAAATGCTGGTGAGTGTTAGAGGCAAGGATGGGCCCACTGGGGTATCCTCTTTACTTAGATGCAATATTGGGGAAATCTCTGTAGTAAATGCCTATAAAGCAAGGCCATAGAGATCTAAGATTACACCAGGAAAAAATGATAGCCAAGTCCTGGTGGCTCATATGTGTAATCCTGGCTACTCAGGAAGCTATGATTTGAAGATTTGAAGCCAGTCTGGGCAGGGAAGTCTGTGAGATTCTTTCCATTTAACCACCAAAAAGCTGGAAGTAGAAGTGTGACTCAATTGTGTTAGAGCACCAGCCTTGAGTGAAAAAGCCAAGGGACAGAGTCCAGGTCCTGAGTTTAAGTCCCAGTACCAATATATACACAACTCTTCCCTGCCAAAAATAATCTCAAAAAAAAAATGAAGAGGAGCTGTGGCTCAAGGGGTAGAGTGCTAGCTTTGAGCAAAAAAACAAAACAAAACAAAACAAAAAACTAAAGGATACTGCCCAGGCCTTGAGTTCAAGCCCAAGTATTGGCACACACATACACACACACACACACACACACACACACACACACACGCACACGAGGAAAAGCTGAAAAGTGAGAGAGTTCTGGAATAAAGAGATCAGGATTCCGAGCTCAACTTTACTGTTTACTGTGTGACTTGGGGAAGTCATCTTAACTACCTGGAGCCTTGGTTTCTCTTGTGGAGTGAGATCACATTCAGTCCAATCTCACCAGCTAGTAAAGGGATCCATTGTGCCCAGCCTGAGATTGGGAATGGGGAGGTAATATGGAAAGATTTGGTTGTACCACAACCCCAGAGTTAGGATTCACTTCCTTTTCCCCCAAAAAATTGGGATGCGAAAGGAAGCTTAGAAATGAGCCACCAGGTGCTGTTGGTAAAGTCCATGAGACGCTTATCTCCAATAAACTCAAAAAAAGCCAGAAATGGCTTATGTGGTAGAGTGCTATCCTTGAGCACAAAATGGCTCAGAGACAGCATCTAGGCCCTAAGTTCAAGCCCCAGGATTGGCTAAAAAAGAAAGAAATGGAATAATGAATCCAAGATCCCAAAGCTGGCAATGGTGGCTAGCTTTGAGGATGAGCCTGCCTAGAAATCTCCATCTGAGCAAACCGTTTCCTTTTTCCCCAGAGATCTGCACACTAGTATCCAGGGCCTCTCCCTCAGGGAGGCCAAGGGAAGGAAGATCAAACCACCAGGGGTGGACCCTGGCCGGCTGTGGTCACTCGTGTTTGCTCAGCTGCAGGGTGCAGGTGTCCGGGAGGCCACTGAGTATAGGCTGATGCGCTTTGAAAGGTGACCAGCCTGACGTAGCTGATGGTCACCAGCCTTTGCTCCACATGAGTTGTTGGTTTATGGATGACAAAGGTCTGACACACCAACAAAGGAAGGCCAAGGGGGAGCTGGCCTGGCCTCTTCCGGTCCCTGGCCTTGCCTAGGCTCTGAGGGTTTCCAGAAAGCTGTGGTCCTGATGCCTGGCTGGGCTCCTGGTACCCTGAAGCCCTGGAGTCAGCCAGGATGAAGGCAGTATCCAGAGCCTGTCAGTCTAGGTATGAGCCAGGGCAGGGAGGGTGAAGGGGTGGAGAAGGTGGAGAAGGGGTAAGGAAGGAGAACCTGGTGGTGTTCACTAAGCAAGGCTTGTCCCCGGATCTGCTTGTCCATGGAGTGGTAGGAAAATGGACAGGGCCTCAGGCTGTATCCCACCCTGAAAGCTGGGCCCTAGGAGAAAAGACATGGGGCCTGAAGGGAGGGAAGAGCTGGTGTTCACCCCAGGCAGGGCCTGGCTTTATGGGCCTGGGTGTGAATTCAGGCCTTTGGCAGGAAATCTCACCTCAGGTGGTTACAATGGAAAGGCAGCTTCATTGCTTAGAGACCATAACCTCACACCTGCCACATAGGTGTGTACATATTTCTCCCCTCCTTTCCCCTCCGATGATCCCCAGTCCTCTCTTCCCCTTCCCTCCCTTCCTCTTCCCTTCCCTCCTCTCCCCTCCTCTCTTCCTCCATCTTCCCCTCTCCTCCCCTTCCCTCTCTACATCCCCTCTCCTCCCTTTACTTCTTTCCTGTCTCCTCCTCTCCCTTCCCCTCTCTTCTCACCCCTTTCCTCCTCTCATTTCTTCTCCCCTCCCCTCCCTTCTCTCCCTCTCCTGTCTTTCCTTCTCCTCTCCTCTCTTCTTCTCAGAATCATTGCTATCCCTAGTCTGAAGGGACCAGAAGTGAGGGACAGGGATGGGGCGACAGCTCTAGCAGAGCTCCATGATGGCTGGACCTTCAGAGGAAAGATACCTATGAACCTCTACTAGGAGAGTATGGCTGAGTAGAGAAAGAGGGGAAGAAATGCTGGCCCTCTCCCTTCTCCCCTGGATGGGCAACTGGAGTAGCAGAATAGTGGGGCAGGGTGCAAGGGACAGAATGGGTGGGCAGAGAGGGCAGAGGACAGCCGGTGCACTTCTGCTACCTGTGAGGAGAACAGTCATGCTCAAGTCACAGATCCAGGGGAAAGTTCCTAGCATGGAGCTGGCATATGGTACTAGACAGCTAGATCTCTCTCTCTCTCCCCCCTTCTTACACACACACAGACACACACACACACACACACAGACACACACAAACACACACACACTCCACACTTCCTTTTGTCTGGAAGGGCCTAAAGGGAGCCTGAGGACAAATTGTGTAGCTGGCAGAATGCCACGGACACAAGGAAAGGTGCTGTGTGCTGGGCTCAAGGTCAGATACAACACCAGGGGCTACGTACCTCTCCACTCCCCTCCCTTTCCCTTTCCTTCCCCGCTCATATCCTCCCCTTCCTTCTATTCTCTTCTCCATTCTTTCTACAATCTGTTTGGTACTTCATAGGTTTTTTGTTTGTTTGGTCCTGGGGTTTGAACTCAGGGCCTGGGTGCTGTCCCTGAGCTTTTCTGCTTAAGGCTAGTGAACCACAGAACCACTTCCAGTTTTCTGGTAGTTAACTGGAGATAAGAAGTCTCCTGACCAGGTTGGCTTTGATCCTCAGATCTCAGCCTCCTGAGTAGCTAGGATTACAGGCATAAGCCACTGGTGCCTGGCCTTAATGCATTTATGGATACCTGGTCTTGTCTGTCAAAGGCAGCATAGGTCTCATGTTTTCAGTGTACCATAGCAGCTTAAGCTTTGTTTTATTTTATTTTTGGTCCTTATGAACAGCACTATGAACATTGTTACTGGCACTTTTTAAAATTTCCCAGTCCTTTAATTATTTCTTCAGGACACATTCTTAGAAGCAGAATGCTGGGATGCAGGCTTTGTGCTTTTACATCTTGCCAGCTGCCCTCCGAAGAGGCTGAGTCACAAGATTTCACAGTCTCCAGTTGGTCACATAGCCCGTGCAAGATGAGGAAGTTTCCACCTACCAGAGACTCTCAGACCTCCAAAGGTCACTCCAGCCAGGTGTCTCAAACAGGAGGTGGTAAACTGGCAATCCATGGGCTATCTTCTTCTGAATCTAAGCTTCTTAAAATCAGTTGAATTAGAGCTGGGCACTGGTAGCTCATCCCTGTCAGCCTAGCTGCTTGAGAGGCTCAGCTCCAGAGGATCATGGTTTGAAGCCAGCCTGAGCAGAAAAGCCCGCCATACTTCATCTTCCAAGTAACCAGCTCAAGCGGTAGATCACCAAGCTAAGCAATCAAGTGGGAGGCCCTGAGTACCACCAAAGAAAAATTTGACTTATGAAATAGCTTTATATGGATAAGTTTTTATTTTATTGCAATGTCCAGAGGGGTTACAGTTACCTAAGAAGGTAATAATGGATATTTTTACACCCCAAAACTTACCTTTCTGGCTCCTGATTTGAAGGATGACTGTAGCCTCTCTCTCTCTCTCTCTCTCTCTCTCTCTCTCTCTCTCTCAGTTTGCTGTGGTCTCTACCTCTCCCAGCCATCTTCATTACCTTGCCAGGCTTCTTGTCAGTTTTGGATATTTCACTGGTGCCTCAGCCCTTTTCCCCCATTAAAGAGTGGCCCACCAGCAAAGAACTCCATGGTTTTCAGTCTGATTAACTACAGAATTAATTTTTTAAAAAACAAATCCTATTTGTAATAATAATATTCAGGTTAATCATTTAGAAAGCTGCTTTAGAGAAGCCCCGCATGTCTTTAACCAATATAAAAATACCATGAATCACTGGGCTCCACAGAGCCTTATGTATTTAAAAACAGAAAATTAGACACAGGAGAATTCATCTTAACTTCATTATCTATGAAATATTAATTCTCTTCTGGCTTTCATATTATTTACATATTTAATAACATGTTAGCTGCAGTCTTTGACGAAGAGCAATTAGGGGCCAGGGACCGTCTCCTGCCTGGATGTAGAGGTATCTCTTTGGTGGCATGGCCGGGAGAAGGCTCTGGGCACAGTGATGCTGTGGCTTTCATGTCTGTCCTCAGCATGGCCATGTGTTAGCCAGACACCCCTTCTAAACAGGATGTGGACGACCACGGCTGGTTCTCAGACAACGCCATCTGGACTCAGCCAGCAAAGAAGAGATGGTGGACATTTTGTTCTTTTCAGAAACAAAAGGCAAATATTGATCTAGTGTTCTTTTGTGTCATTTCCTAAAAGGCCTCCCCCGTGGTTCTGGGATGGTGGCAAGCCTGCGTGTGGTATTCACAGGACCATAGTGGGTTTCTAGCCCAGACAGGTTCACCGGGATCGTGCCATGCTAATGGATGCGGGAGACACTGGCAGCGATTTGTCACCTGTTATAAATGGCTACTCATCCATCACTCGCAGCAGGAGAAGGCAGAGGCTCTGGGGAGTGGTGGGCGGAGCCAGCCCCTTGTTTTAAGGTGCCCTGGGCAGGGATTCCAGGGAGCAGTTCCCAGGTGGGGGTCCAGGCTGGTGGGGCTGTCAGAATCATGAGGGACCAGGTGACACCCATGCATGCTTCTATGAGATGGGGTTTGGGGATAAGGGCTGTGTGGGAGAGGTGCTCATGTTACGGGTGGGTACCTGGAATCAGAAGCTCTGTACAGTCTGGGCTCTGCTCACAGAGTTGAGAGCAGTTGTAGTTTTGGCCCTGCCACTATCCATTTCTGGGCCAGAGTTTCTATCCTTGTAAAATGACAGAGCTGGAATAGAAAGCCTCTTCTCAGATGCTACTCTAGCCCATATTTTAGAAAGTATGTTTTCTTAAAAAAAACTTAAAAAAATGGCTTTATCAAGATATGATTCACATGCAATGCAAGCCACACATTTAAAATCTGTGTAATTCAGTGGTTTTTTTTTTGGTGTATTTATGGATGTGTACAACTGGCTGTTGTCATAGCCAAGTTTAGAATATTTTCCTCACTTCAGAAAACAATCAAAAGTCTTCTGTATCCTTTACCTGTTACCTGCCTCTCCCCCATCCTGTACCCCAGCTCTACCCCATCCCCTACCCATTCCATACCTCAGCTCTCCCCATCTCCTCCCCCATCCTGCATCCCAGCTCCCCCTCATCCCATACCCCAGCTCTCCCCCACTCCCTACCCCATCCCATATCCCATCTCTACCCAGTCCTGGGCCCCAGCTCTAGACACCAGGATGCTAGAAATGGACATGCCTATAAAGTTCCCTGTTTTGAACTTTTATATGAATGAACTTATGTAATGTGTGGTCTTTTGTAACTATTTTATTTAAATTTATCATTATCTTAAAAAATTATTCCTTGTTGTTGCATTTTTTTGTACTTCATCTCTTTATATGACCAAATAGTATTTCATTACATGGACATACCACACGTTATTTATCTATGAATTCAGTGACAGACATTTTGCTTGTTTTTACCTTTGGTTTGTTCTAAGCAGCGCTGCTAGACAGGCTGTGAGAAAGTTTCTTTTCTTTTTTGGTACTGGGGATCAAACCCAGGATGTTGCACTTGCTAGGCAAGTGCTTTGCCAATGAGCTACATCCCAGCCCCCTGTGAGAAAGTTTCTGTGTGGACATGTTCTCATTTCTTTGGGACATCTACTGAGGAGAATCACTGTGCCACATGGTAACTTGCTATGTCTAGGCAACACACAAATGCAGATGTGCACACACCCAACATGCACACCCAGCACCTCACACTCAATACACAGGCAGATGTATGTACACACGACACCCACAACACACATGCAGATACACATACAACACATACCAATGCACATGTAGATGCACATCCCTCAACACACAGACATACTAACACATGCATTGCACATACAAACACATATCAAAGCATACCCCCAGCCTGGGAACACACAAAGGCATGTTAGCACATGCAGAAACAAATGCACATGCATGTGTCCATGGGCTCACACATGATTGTGACACAGGCTGAGGCAGATGAGCTAGATGATACTGGTGGAGAGGAGGGTGGAGAGTCCAGTCTTGAGGGCCATCAAGGAAGGCTTCTTGGAGGAGGAGAGTTGAGTGGTGAAGAACAGGGATACTTCGGAGCGAAGCGATCCCCACACCAAGCCATCTCTATGCAGAGATGGGCAAGGCTGGCCTTTTTTCTTAGGCTCTGTGGAGCAAGCCACCTTTAGCAGCTTGTCCCACTACTCAGTTCTTCCTCTTCAGCAGCAGCCTCCTGTCCTCTCTGCCCCTTGTCCCTTCCCCCAGCATATCTTAAACCCCTCTGTGAAATTGCATTTCTAACCTTCGCTGCCTCCACCCCTCCATCACTGCCAGGGAAGGCCATCAGTCCCTTGACCCAGCCTGGCTCTCAGCCGGCAATCGGATGACACCTCCATTATTTTCCTAACAACCACAGGAGTTTGAGGGGAGACTGGGAGGGAGAGAGAAGCCAAGCTAGGCTCCCAGGGGCTTTAAATTCCATAGCTTGCCCGTCTGCCTCCAGACTCTCTCCTATGTAAACAGTATTAAAGCTAATGAAAGGCCAGACCCTGGAAGGCCTCCCTGCAGACTCAGCCCACTGGAGAGAGAATCAAAGGATGCTGCCCCTGGGAAGGGTCTAGTGGGAGATGCTACGGGTCTGGGGTCAGCAAAACCAGATCCTTGTCATTGCTGTTTCATTAGCTTGCTGGGTGACCTCAGGTAAATTACTTCACCTTTCTGGGCCACTTGTGCTTTGCCTGTGAAATTTGGAGGGCACCCATCCGGTGCCAGTAACGGCAGCTGGTGACTCCACTGGCCTTTAACTGGAAGGCCCAAAGCAGGGAATTGGAAAGGAAGCCTGTGTTTCTCCCCTCCTCTCCCTACCAGCCGTGTCCTGGGTATTGGTGGTCACAGCTGGGAGCTGACAAGACTGGCTGAGGTCAGCAGGCTTCATCAGCAGAGACTGGCGTCCCCACGGCTCCTACAGACCCACCACCCCTCCCACCTCTCCCCATATGTCCCCCGCAGTCACCTGAAGGTAGTGACATCCACTCTGGTCCATCCTCAGCACTGCCTATGACCAAAATCTAATAGTGAAGTGTGTTGCCCACAGGGCAGCAGCAAGCACCGGACCATCAGATGCTTCTGTTCCACTGCCCCCCCAACCCCTCCACCCATCCATTCCTTCCCTCCCTCCCTCCCTCCTTTCTTTCTTTCTTTTTCCTTTTCTTTTCTTTTTTTTTTTGTCGATCGTGAGCCCTGAACTCTGGGCCTGGGTGCTGTCCCTCAGCTCTTCAGCTATAGACTAGTGCTCTACCACTTAAACCTCAGCCCCACTTCCAGCTTTTTCTGCTTATGTAGTGCTGAGAAATTGAACCGAGGGCTTCATGCATGCAAGGCAAGCACTCTACCACTGAGCCACCTTCCCAGTCCCTCCCTCCCTCCCTCCCTCCCTCCCTCCCTCCCTT